>NC_069502.1:297365110-297718610 GCF_027579735.1 Bombina bombina | reverse complement strand
TCTCCATGGTGGAGAGGGCCTTTAGGAGGAGGAAGGGGCTCTGCCTCTATTGTGGGTTACAGGGCCACCTTTTTAAGTCTTGTCCTACACGGCCGGGAAATGCTCACACCTAAGGTCCTGTCGGGGGCAGACCTTGGGTGGTTTATCCTCATACCCCGAACCGCTTAAGGAGAAACCTTTGGTCACGGTTGTCCTTTCCTTGGTGGACTCCTCCATAGTCACTCAGGCTCTTGTTGACTCCGGTGCTGCGGGCTATTTCATTGACAGTGCTTTAGTATCAAAGCACTCCATTCCTGTTTTGCCTCAGTCCGTTCCGCTTGCTATTGAGGCCATTGATGGCAGGCCCCTCCAGCCCGCACTCGTTACTCACAAAACTGCTCCGTTGTCCATGGCTGTTGGGGCTCTCCATTTTGAAACCCTCCAGTTCCAGGTGATAAACTTTCTGCATTTTCCGGTTGTTCTGGGTTATTCCTGGCTCCAAAAGCACAATACCAGTTTAGACTGGTGCAAGTCTGAAATTTTGTTGTGGTCCCCGCAATGTATTTCCACTTGTCTTCAGTAACCAATTAAAGTCTTGTGCACTTCTTCAGTATCTCAATTGCCAGAGGAATACCGAAAGTTCCTAAATGTTTTTGACAAGGTGCATGCCGGTACATTTCCTCCTCACTGGTCTTACGATTGTGCCATAGACCTGCAACCCAGAGCCATTCCTCCTCAGGGCCAGGTGTACCCTCTGTCTGTTGCAGAGAATTGTGCTATGGAGGAGTATGTTACCGATGCTCTGTCCCGGGGGATCATCCGCAAATCCTGCTCTAATGCAGGGGCTGGCTTCTTCTTTGTGAAGAAAAAGGGTGGCGAGTTAAGACCATGCATCGATTATAGGGGTCTTAATCGTCTTACCATTAAGAATGCTTACCCTTTTCCACTCATTACGGAACTCTTTGATCGCCTCAAGGGAGCTACGATCTTTACTAAACTTGATATGAGAGGAGCATACAATCTCGTTAGGATTAAGGAGGGCCACGAATGGAAAACAGTATTTAATACCAGGAGCGGGCATTATGAGTATCTTGTAATGCCCTTTGGCCTATGTTATGCTCCTAGTGTTTTTCAGGAATTTATTAATGATTTCCTACGAGATGTGTTGCAACAGTGTGTTGTGGTGTATTTAGGCGACATCCTCATACACTCACCCACACTTGAGGCTCATTATTCTGATTTTACATGGGTTCTTCAGAGACTACGTGAGAACGGCCTTTTTTGTAAACTCGAGAAATGTGAGTTCCATCAGACTCAAGTAACCTTCCTAGGTTATGCTATCTGCATTGCAGGGTTCTCCATAGATCCTGACAAGTTATCTGCAGTTCTACAGTGACCTCGCCCAGTTGGTCTTCAGTCAATTCAACGTTTTTTGGGGTTCGCCAATTACTATAGAAAGTTTATTAAAAACTTTTCTTCCTTGGTCAAACCTATCACAGGCATGACCAGTAAAGAGAATGATCCACTCCATTTGTCACCTACTGCCATTAAGGCCTTTGATAGTCTTAAGTCTGCCTTTGCTGCCGCTCCAGTTCTGGCTCATCCTAACCCTGTCCTGCCTTTCGTTCTTGAGGTAGATGCATCTGAGACTTGAGTAGGTGCCCTCTTGTCTCAGCATCCTACGCCTGGCGGTTCCTTGCATCCATGTGGTTTCTTCTCTAAGAAATTGTCTCCAGCAGAGTGCAATTATGAAATTTGCGACAGGGAATTACTGGCCATAATTTTGGCACTCAAGGAATGGAGGCATCTTCTCGAGGGTACTAGTGTGCCAGTGCTCAGAATTTAACTTAACTATCTGAAGCAAAACGTTTGTTGCCCCAACAGGCCAGATGGGCGCTATTTCTCTTGTAAGGTGTATCCAGTCCACGGATTCATCCATTACTTGTGGGATATTCTTCCCAACAGGAAGCTGAAAGAGGATCACCCACAGCAGAGCTGTCTATATAGCTCCTCCCCTAACTGCCACCTCCCAGTCATTCTCTTGCAGCTCTCGACAAGGGAAGTAGCTAGAGAGATGTGGTGAATTAATGTAGTTTATCTTCAATCAAAAGTTTATTATTTATTATTGGCTTCAGGCAGAAAGGTGAAGAAGAGTCTGCCTGAAGTTTTTGATGATCTTAGCAGTTTGTAACTAAGGTCCACTGCTGTTCTCACACATAACTGAAGAGATGGGTAACTTCAGCTGGGGGGATAGCGTGCAGGGTTTCCTGCTCTGAGGTATGTGCAGTTTTAATTTTTCTAGAGAGATGATAAGCTAGAAAAGGCTGACAGTACCTGATTTATTTAAGGTAAGCCTGATTACAATAATAATTTAATAATGACTGGTATCATGCTTGCTGTAAAGGGTAATATTTTTGTTATTTACTCTCAGTACTTAATTGATATAACGTTTACTTGATATATATATAAACGTTTACTACAAATGGTGATAAAACTTTATTCTGGGGCCCAGTTTTTGCACATGGCTGACTAGATTTTGCCTAGGGATAGTTTTTTAAGGCCCTCTCACTGTGAGTACATGTTGGGAGGGGCCTATTTTTGCACCTTAATTGAGCAGTAGTTTTTGCAGCTTGAGACATCCAGCTTCCCTGCAGGAGTCCCCTGACATATAGGACCCCTCTACAGGGTTTTTGTGCCTTCCAAAATCGTTGTATGGGCAGGTAGGAGCCACAGTAGAGCTGTGGCAGTTGGTTGTGACTGTTTAAAAACGGCTATATCGTTTTTTGATCCGGTTTTGAAACTAAGGGGTTAATCATCCATTTGCAAGTGGGTGCAATGCTATTTCAGTCTATTATACACACTGTAAAAATTTCGTAGAATTTACTGCTTTTTTCACTGTTTCGCAGTTTACGTGATTGTTTTTTTCTCTTAAAGGCACAGTACCATTTTTATTTTTTGCTTGTTCACAGTTATTAAAGTGTTTTCCAAGCTTCCTGGTCTCATTACTAGTCTGTTTAAACATGTCTGACATAGAGGAAACTCATTGTTCATTATGTTTAGAAGCCATTGTGGAACCCCCTCTTAGAATGTGTACCAAATGCACTGATTTTACTATAGATTACAAAGACCATATTCTGGCTTTAAAAAATTTATCACCAGAAGAAATTGACAAGGAGGAAGTTATGCCGTCTAACTCTCCCCATGTGTCAGAACCTATAACTCCCGCTCAGGGGATGCCAAGTACATCTAGCGCGCCCATTGCATATACCTTACAAGATATTGCGGCAGTTATGAATCATACCCTTACAGAGGTATTATCTAAACTGCCAGGATTGCAAGGAAAGCAAGACAGCTCTGGAACTAGAATAAATACAGAGCTCTCTGAAGCTTTAGTGGCTATGTCTGATACACCCTCACAATGTACTGAAGCTGAAGTAGGGGAGCTTCAATCTGTGGGTGATTTTTCTGATTCGGGGAAGATACTTCAACCTGATTCTGATATGTCTACATTTAAATTTAAGCTTGAACACCTCCACATATTGCTCAGGGAGGTCTTAGCAACTCTGGACGACTGGGACGCTATTGTAGTCCCAGAGAAATTATGTAGATTGGATAAATACTATGCAGTACCTACTTACACTGATGTTTTTCCAATCCCTAAGAGGTTTTCTGAAATTATTACTAAGGAATGGGATAGACCAGGTGTACTGTTCTCTCCCCCTCCTGTTTTTAAAAAGATGTTTCCTATAGACGCCGCTACACGGGACTTGTGGCAGACAGTCCCTAAGGTGGAGGGAGCAGTTTCTACTCTAGCTAAGCATACCACTATCCCTGTCGAGGATAGTTGTGCTTTTCTAGATCCAATGAATAAAAAATTAGAGGGTTACCTTAAGAAAATTTTTATTCAACAAGGTTTTATTCTCCAGCCTCTTGCATGCATTGCCCCAGTCACTGCTGCTGCGGCTTTCTGGTTTGAGTCTCTAGAGGAGGCTCTACAGGTTGAAACCCTGTTGGAAGATATTATTGACAAGCTTAAGGCCCTTAAGCTAGCCAATTCATTTGTTTCTGACGCCGTTGTTCATTTAACTAAGCTAACGGCTAAAAATTCAGGTTTTGCTATTCAGGCGCGTAGGGCGCTATGGCTTAAATCCTGGTCAGCTGACGTGACTTCAAAGTCTAAACTTCTCAACATTCCCTTCAAAGGACAGACCCTATTCGGGCCTGGACTGAAGGAGATCATTTCTGACATCACAGGAGGAAAAGGTCACGCCCTTCCTCAAGACAGGTCCAACAAATTAAGGACCAAACAGTCTAGTTTTCGGCCCTTTCGAAACTTCAAGAGTGGCGCAGCTTCAACTTCCTCTAACACAAAACAAGAGGGAACTTTTGCCCAGTCTAAGCCGGTCCGGAGACCTAACCAGGCTTGGAACAAGGGGAAACAGGCCAAAAAGCCTGCTGCTGCCTCTAAGACAGCATGAAGGAGCAGCCCCCGATCCGTAAACGGATCTAGTAGGGGGCAGACTCTCTCTCTTCGCCCAGGCTTGGGCAAGAGATGTCCAGGATCCCTGGGCATTGGAAATTGTGTCCAAGGGTTATCTTCTGGAATTCAAAACCTCTCCCCCAAAAGGGAGATTTCATCTCTCACATTTATCTGCAAACCAGATAAAGAGAGAGACATTCTTACATTGTGTTCAAGACCTCCTAGTTATGGGCGTGATCCACCCAGTTCCGCAGGAGGAACAGGGGCAGGGCTTCTATTCAAATCTGTTTGTAGTTCCCAAGAAAGAGGGAACATTCAGACCAATTTTAGATCTCAAGATCTTAAACAAATTATTTCAGAGTCCCATCCTTCAAGATGGAGACTATTCGAACCATCCTTCCTATGATCCAGGAGGGTCAATATATGACTACCGTAGACTTAAAGGATGCTTATCTTCACATCCCGATACACAAAGATCATCATTGTTTTCTCAGGTTTGCCTTTCTAGACAGGCACTACCAGTTTGTGGCTCTTCCCTTCGGGTTGGCCACGGCACCAAGAATCTTTACAAAGGTTCTAGGGTCCCTCCTAGCGGTCCGAAAGGCCGCGGGGTATAGCAGTAGCCCCTTACTTAGACAACATTCTGATACAGGCGTCGACTTTTCAAATCGCCAGGTCCCATACGGACATTGTTCTGGCATTTCTGAGGTCCCATGGGTGGAAGGTGAACGAACAAAAGAGTTCTCTATCACCTCTAACAAAAGTTTCATTCCCAGTGACTAGATTTGGTAGAAATGAAGATTTACCTAACGAAGGCCAGATTGTCAAAACTTCTAGACTCTTGCCGTGTTCTTTATTCCACTTCTCATCCTTCAGTGGCTCAGTGTATGCAAGTAATCAGTTTAATGGTAGCGGCAATGGACATAGTACCGTTTGCCCGCCTACATCTCAGACCGCTGCAATTTTGCATGCTCAGTCAGTGGAATGGGGATTACACAGATTTGTCCCCTCTACTAAATCTGGATCAAGAAACCAGGGATTCTCTTCTCTGGTGGCTATGTCAGGTCCATCTGTCCAGGGGGATGAGCTTCCGCAGGCCAGATTGGACTATAGTAACGATAGATGCCAGCCTTCTGGGCTGGGGTGCAGTCTGGAACTCCCTGAAGGCTCAGGGCTCGTGGACTCAGGAGGAGGCACTCCTTCCGATAAACATTCTGGAACTAAGAGCGATATTCAATGCTCTTCAGGCTTGGCCTCAGCTAGCTGCGGTCAGGTTCATCAGATTTCAGTCGGACAACATCACGACTGTACCCTATATCAACCATCAGGAGGAACAAGGAGCCCCCTGGCAATGTTGGAGGTTTCAAAGGTAATTCTATGGGCAGAGGTTCACTCTTGCCATCTCTCAGCTATCCATATCCCAGGAGTAGAGAACTGGGAGGCGGATTTTCTAAGTCGGCAGACTTTTCATCCGGGGGAGTGGGAGCTCCATCCGGAGGTATTTGTCCAGCTGATTCAACTATGGGGCAAACCAGAACTGGATCTCATGGCATCTCGTCAGAACGCCAAACTTCCTTGTTACGGGTCCAGGTCAAGGGATCCCCAGGCAGCGCTGATAGGTGCTCTAGCAGCACCCTGGTCCTTCAGCCTGGCTTATGTGATTCCACCATTTCCTCTGCTCCCTCCTCTGATTGCCAAGATCAAGCAGGAGAGAGCTTTGGTGATTTTGATAGCTCCTGCGTGGCCACGCAGGACTTGGTATGCAGATCTGGTGGACATGTCATCCTTTCCACCATGGACTCTGCCGCTGAGGCTGGACCTTCTACTTCAAGGTCCCTTCAAATATCCAAATCTAATTTCTCTGCGTCTGACTGCTTGGAGATTGAACGCTTGATTTTATCTGTCATTGATACCTTAATTCAGGCTCAAAAGCCTGTCACCAGGAAAATCTATAATAAGATATGGTGTAAATATCTTCATTGGTGTGAATCCAAGGGTTACTCATGGAGTAAAGTCAGGATTCCCAGGATATTATCTATTCTCCAAGAAGGATTGGAGAAGGGATTGTCAGCTGGTTCCTTAAAGGGACAAATTTCTGCTCTGTCTATTCATCTGGCGGATGTTCCAGACGTTCAGGCAATTTGTCAGGCTTTAGTTAGAATCAAGCCTGTGTTTAAACCTGTTGCTCCGCCATGGAGTTTAAATTTAGTTCTTAAAGTTCTTCAAGGGGTTCCGTTTGAACCTCTGCATTCCATAGATATCAAGCTTTTATCTTGGAAAGTTCTGTTTTTGGTAGCTATCTCTTCAGCTCAAAGAGTTTCAGAGTTATCTGCCTTGCAGTGTGATTCCCCTTATCTGATCTTCCATGCAGATAAGGTAGTTTTGCGTACCAAACATGGGTTTCTTCCTAAGGTGGTATCTAATAAGAATATCAATCAGGAGATTGTTGTTCCGTCACTGTGTCCTAATCCTTCTTCAAAGAAGGAACGTCTATTACACAATCTTGACGTGGTTCATGCTTTAAAGTTTTATTTACAAGCTACTAAAGATTTTCGTCAAACATCTGCATTGTTTGTTGTCTACTCTGGACAGAGGAAAGGCCAAAAGGCTTCAGCAACTTCTCTTTCTTTTTGGTTAAGAAGTATAATCCGCTTAGCTTATGAGACTGCTGGCCAGCAGCCTCCTGAAAGAATTACAGCTCATTCCACTAGAGCGGTGGCTTCCACATGGGCTTTTAAAAATGAGGCTTCTGTTGAACAGATTTGTAAGGCGGCGACTTGGTCTTCACTTCATACTTTTTCTAAATTCTACAAATTTGATACTTTTGCTTCTTTTTGGGAGAAAGGTTTTACAGGCATTGGTGCCTTCCATTTAAGCACCTGCCTTGTCCCTCCCTTCATCCGTGTCCTATAGCTTTGGTATTGGTATCCCACAAGTAATGGATGAATCCGTTGAACTGGATACACCTTACAAGAGAAAACAAAATTTATGCTTACCTGATAAATTTATTTCTCTTGTGGTGTATCCAGTCCATTTTAAGGCAGGTGTTTTTTATTTTTAAACTACAGTCACCACTGCACCCTATTATTTCTCCTTTCTCTTGCTTGTCTTCGGTCGAATGACTGGGAGGTGGTAGTTAGGGGAGGAGCTATATAAACAGCTCTGCTGTGGGTGATCCTCTTGCAGCTTCCTGTTGGGAAGGAGAATATCCCACAAGTAATGGATGAATCCATGGACTGGATACACCACAAGAGAAATAAATTTATCAGGTAAACATAAATTTTGTTTTTTGTCTCGGTTTAATTATGTGGTCTCCTACCTGCCTGGTAGTAAGAATGTTAGGGCTGATGCCCTCTCTCGACAATTTACGCCTCTGTCCAAGGAGGAGTCTGTACCTACTCCTGTTATACCTCCTGACCATATTTTGGCTACCATACGTACTAATTTGACTTCTCCCTTGGGGGAGGAGATCCTGGCTACACAAACCAATGCACCTCCTGAGAAACCTAGTGGTAAGTGTTTTGTTCCTGAGAATCTTCAAACTAAACTTTTGCACACTTACCACTATCCTAAAGCCGCAGGTCACCCAGGCAAGAACTAAATGATTTGGTCTGTCATCGACAATTCTGGTGGTCAGGTCTTCGTTCTGATGTTGCTGCGTATGTTGCCTCCTGCTCAGTTTGTGCACAGAATCAGACTCCTCAACGTCTTCCTGTGGGTCTTCTTCAACCTATTGCTAATGGTGACCGTCTTTGGACACATCTTCATTTTTAAGCTCCCTGTTTCCAAATACTGTTATCCTTATGGTGGTTGACCGTTTTTCTAAAATGTCACTTTGCATTACCTTGATGAAGCGGCCTACCGCTCAGGAGCTTGCTTCAATTTTTGCCCGGGAGGTCTTCCGTTTACATGGGTTACCCAAGGAGATAGTGTTGGACCAGGGTAGCCTGTTTGTTTCCAGATTTTGGCATTCGTTTTGAGCTCAAATGGGGATCCAGCTTTCCTTCTCCTCGGCATATCACCCTCAATCCAATGGGGCTGCGGAATGGTCTAATCAAGCTCTGGAACAGTTCCTCCTTTGCTATGTCTCAGATCACCACAATAATTGGTCTGAACTGTTACCTTGGGCAGAGTTTGCTCGTAATAGTTCTATTAATGCTTCCTCCAAGTTATCCCCGTTCATGGTGAATAATGGGTTTCAACCATCCTTGTTGCCTGATTCATTCATGTCTCAGGGTATTCCGGCTTTGGAGGAGCATCTCCTGCAACTCCGTTCCACGTGGGTGCAGATTCAGGATTGCCTTCATCGTTCTATGCAGCGCCAAAAGTTCCAGGCTGATCGTAGGCATCTGCCCGCACCTTCCTACCAGGTTGGTGAGAGAGTTTAGCTGTCCTCCCGCAACTTGAACCTTCATGTGCCTTCCAATAAATTGGCTCCCCATTATGTTGGTCCTTTTTGAATACTCCGACAGGTTAATCCTGTGGCCGACACTCTTGACCTTCCTCCTGCTATGCGCATATCCAATGTTTTTCATGTCTCCCTCTTGAAACCGTTGGTTTGTAATCAGTTTACCACTGTGTTGCCTCGTCCCCATCCTATCTTTGTTGACAACCATAAAGAGTATGAGGTCAGCAGCATTATTGACTCTCGTATGTCCAGGGGCCGTGTACAGTATTTGGTTCACTGGCGGGGCTACTTTCTGGAGGAGCGTTCTTGGGTTCCCTCCTCTGATGTTCATGCTCCCGCCCTCCTCTGTGCCTTCCATGCCTGTTTCCCCAATAAGGCTTTTGTCCTCCCGTGGGGGAGGGGTCGTTGATGGGAGGGTACTGTCAGGTTTTTTCCCTGTTTTGTTTGCCATGTGCTGCTGCCAGCCATTTTACTCACCTCTCTTGCTGACTATGGTGCATTGTGGGGGATGCTGCTCATTTCCTGCACTTCCTTTTATAGCCAGACTGGTGTGCATCATCGTGTGAGACAGGATGCAGTCTCATAAATGTAATGTCATCACTTATTATTTAAAGGGCCTCTGTTCAGTATGCTTTGCCTTTGCGTTGTCTCAGACTTGTGAGAGTTCCTGTGTATTACCTGGCTGCCTGATGTCCTTCCTGGTTCCTGATCCCTGGCTTGTTCCTGACTCTGCTGTTTTCCTTATTCCTGAATCCGGCTCATCTGACTATTCGCTTTGGCTCCTGACTCGGCTCGTCTGACTACCAGCTCTGGTTTTGACTCCTGGCTTGTTATTTGACTTGTGGACTTTTTATTATTTTTTGCTATTAATAAAGGTGTGATTATTTTTGCACTTCTCGTCTCAGTCTAATTCCTGGCACCCTGACACGGATATAGGGGTTAATTAGGCGTATTGCGGATATAGGGGTTTTTACGTGTCTGGCTTTTTTTTGGGGGGGGGGGGGGAGGCGTGTGAGACTGTTACAGGAGATTTGATATTTTCTTTATTTTTCTTATTTGCCGGCAGTTTCTAAAGTGCCGTAAGTCACTGGCAACTTCAGAAATTTGTATTTACGCTCATTTCTGGACATCGCTAATTTATCGGACTTACAACACTTTATGAACTGCCGGCACTGTATATGTAATAACCCTATGTGCGAGGTGAAATTACGGGTGGCGCGGGTTGCATCGCTTGCGCTGAAGCCTGCACCATATATGTAATTGCACCCTAGGTGTTTAATAAATTTACTTTTCAATGTTAAAAGATGTGGAAATATTAGCATAGCCTACAGCAATAATATTTATGAAATTTGGTATGTAAACATTTTATTTGCAGGAGGTTGTTTTATTTCTTTGGTGTAAAAAAGAGTTGTGTTAAATTACACATAGGGCCCCATGTACTAAAGCTTCAATTTGCTTGCCAGTTAACAAGCGGATAAACTCGATGTTGTTTACAGGGAGCGACATGAAGTCTGGTACACGTATCTACTGAGAAACACCTCTTAAAATGTTGTTTCTAATCTAATGTACTATTATGTCTTGCGAACTCAAAAGCCAATTTATGCAACGTGACCTACAAGGTGTCATAGACCTCATATTCATGGGAAGTAAAGTCAGTTATAAGCACAACTTTTGTCTAATGGGTCAGACTTTTTACAAACTTGGTTGTTTATTCTTTTATCTAAAGTTATTGTTATTAATCATGGCTTCTTCAATTATTCTATGAAATACCACCATAAATGCATCAATTACCTTAGAAAGGTGATGGGAAAAAGCAGATTGACTCATACCAATTATGATGCTTGAAAGCGCCTGAAAAGACCTGGTGGCAAAAAAAGTGTAATGCTGCCAACAGCTTCAGTAGTCCGGGAATAGCCCTTGATCGCGCCGTCATTGGATCTAGATATTCTGCATTTTCTCTATTTGAAATCTTTGAATGACTTCTCTGTCTGAAAGGCAATGTAAACCCACTTGTAGAAGGAATACTTTTGGCACTATACAAGGTTCAGAATACTTTACCTAGTTTGCTGTAACAAACACCAATTAGCACTGGTGCTTTAATTAGACTGTTAAGGGTGAGGTTATCACAGAATACCTGGTAGGTACATCAGACATAGCTAGTAAGAGGAAACACAGGCTTCTGAGAAGGTTGGTACTGTTGGTGAGACTGTAACAGGATACCAGATAGGTGCAGCAGGCACAGCTGGTTTGAGGAAGACTGTCAATGGTATGGTAGACACAGGTTTCTCAGCAGGCACAGAATACCCAGTTGGTACTGTTGATGATAATGTCATGAGATACCAGATAGGTACAGCAGACACAGCTGGTTTGAGGAAGGCTGTCACTGGTTTGATAGACACAGGTTTCTCAGCAGGCACAGGTACCCAGCAGGTACTGTTGGTGAGATTGTCATGGAATTCCAGATAGGTGCAGCTTTAGGCAAAAGGTGAGCATAAGTAGGTATCAGGAAAGTCTCCTTGGCTTTCAGGTACCAGGTGGGCATATGTAAGTGCAAGGTAAGTATCATTGGTCTCTGGAACAAGGTGAGAATACATAGGTGTCAGGTAAATATGCTTGGTCTCTGGAGCAAGGTGAGCATAACTCAGCTCAGAGTGAGTGAGCTTTTCTGCAAACTCCCACACCTGAGTCCTCTAGGTTGGAAATCCTGTAATTAAACATAGCCCCTTTAAATCTAGGCACTGTGTGGCCACACGCCCCTTGAGATCTGAAGCCGTAGCTGAAGGAAATCTGTAAAGGCACTCTTAACGTTCAACAGGACCGGAGGAGCCGGAAGGAGGTCCCAGTAATTACCCTTACATGTATGGCTCTTCAGAGTAACCAGTGGCCAGACATTTTGTGAAACACTCACACACAGATTGCAATCCCTACAGGTCTTATATTTAGTTTTATTGACATAACATAGATGACCTTATATTCATCTAGTCACAATTATGCAAGTGTTATGGTTTTACATACATAGGAATATTATGGGAATACAATTCACCATATAATTTAATTTAGATATAACTCTAAAAATGAATTTGATTACCAAAGGGATTGTTTGTATGGTATATAGAAAACCAATTAGCATGAATATTCTATTGCATGCAAAAAGAGGACATCCACCCCACCTTTCTTATGCTATTGCAAAAGGGATTATAAATATGAGCCACTCATTGTAAAGCAAGTGACTATATTTTATTAACCAGAACATGTGAGTCTTATATCATGGGAAATTCCATTTGAGAAATCACAATCACACACTTTTCATTGTCTATTTGATTATTTTGTGTTGTTTGCAGAATGCAATACAGGGGCCCTACCAATAGGAAGGTGAGATCATGTATAAATTTACACTTGAATAACATTAGCAGTGATCTGGAGGGCTTGGCACTCACCAAAAACTTTTTACATTGACATAAGAAAAAATTGTGTACTTTTATATGGCAGACTATTGAACAAGCTACACCATAACAATGAGGGGGTGATAGATGGAAACTTCTAAATAAAAATGAGATATTTTGGATATTTAAATAAGAAACAAGAATACCCAAGAGTTTCAACTCTGAGTATGATTAAATCAGTCATTGAGAGTATTAGTTTTTCACAAATCTCATTATGAATATGCTATGTGAGGGTTACTTATTAATGGAACAATGTGTAAATTAGAGCAGGTGTTAAATTATAATGTAATTAGAAATAATCTAATAAATTAAAATGTGAGATATCAGAACAGGAATTATATTAATATTATATGGATGTGCAATATAAAAATAAATCTATAGGAACATATGTTGGAATATACTGTCCCGTGTTTCTAAAAAATTTAATAGTATGTATTTATTACAATGGTTAAGTTTTGACTATGTTTATTATTGTAATTATTATTGTAATTTGTTTTTAAGGGCTACATTATGAGTGGAGCGTTTTTTTTGGTGCACGCGAACACTCAAAGTAACATTTTAACATGGGCGGGTTAGTGCGCTTATTACAAGTTGAAAGTAAATTGCTTTCATGCAAGTGAACTCTGGCACGTTAACTTCAAGACTTCGGATATTGCTTGTGTGCAAACTTTTTCCATTGACTTCTATAGGGTGCGTAAAAAAAAATAAAAAATAACAGTTTGCTAACCCAACACTGCACTAGACCAATAGTACTAAACCTGAAGATAGTTATGAATACTTCAAATTCCAATGTTCTTTCTACTTGAAAAATATATATATATCTCCCAGGCACCCAGGTGAAGGCATGGATATGTGGGTGCACAAGTGGCACCTATCGCAGTGCCCCTCAGCTGTTTGTACATTTTGCTGTCAAACATAAACACATTGTTGTCAAGAACAAAGGACAGAGGTTAGATCACAAAATCAGTATGGCAACTAGAGGAGTTAGCTCTAGATGCCAAAAAATACACGGATGCCCAGCTCTTGGGGGATAGATGAATAAAGACCCTCTACGTCAAGGGAAACTAATAGTGCACCATTTGGTACACTGAGCCCATCAATTTTTCTTAAAAAGTCTGCAGTGTCCAGAATGAAAGATGACATAGTGTTCAAGAATGGTCTTAGAAAAAATTCAAAAAAGTTACCAAGATTCTCAGTCAGGCTTCCTATTTCTGCTATGATTGGGCATTCTGGGGGGATTCATGAGTCTTTTTTATGTACCTTAGAGATACAGTAAAAGACTGGCATAATTGGAAACTCAGGGTAGAGATATTTAAGTTCTGCACAGTCAATGATGCCTTCACCCTTAGCAGTGTTAAGAATTTTGAACAGGATAGATTTTAGAAGGGATATGGGATTATGGGATAAACACTGATACTGAGATTTGTCCAACAGCTGATGAATCACCCCCAGTACATATCTCGTTTCATTCCACAAGGCCAAATTCTCACCTTTGTCGGGGGGGCTTTATAACTTCATTTTTTGCATTTGCTAGTTCGTTAAAAGCCCTCCTCTCAGTTCTAGTGAGGTTGTCATTAACCACTCCTGTGATCGAAAGTTTTTGTAAATTCTTTTTCACTTGTTTCACAAAGAGGTTAACTGCTGGTATGGTAGACAGTCGTGGCATAAATTTAAACTTCGATTTGAAGGGAGACTTAATTTTGGTTTGAATTTGGTCTTCCTCATTTTGACCCAAGGTATTGTCACTTTAATCAGATGCTTGAAGTAATTTTTCCAGGTCTGAAAGTGCCAATCTGTCCTCCCTATTCAGATTTAAATCCTCAGCATTTTTTCATTTTCACTCTTTACGACTTGAGATAGAACTATTCATCTCGCAAAGGAATACAGATCTTTGGAAAATTCAAAATTTTCCAAACCATTTGTGGGACAAAACAATAGTCCCTTTTTAAGGACAATCATATGTGTTTGATTCAATGTAAAGGATGACAGATTTATCACTTGTAGACTGGAATCTGGAGATTCTAGAATCTCCAGCGCCCCAGAAACCTTAGTGGTCTGTTCATCTGAGATCTCTCTTGGCTCTGACTGTAGTTCTGTTGTTGTCTCTGCCTGGTCGGTTACCATCTCCCTCTGGAGTTGGTATTCCCTCCTCCTAGTCTCTTTCTGCCCCCTCTCCTTCTCCTAAAAAATACTGAGTTCTTTTTTCATTATTTCTAGTGGAATCTTGTTCTGCATCTGAACCATCTGTGCCGGAGTCATAAGACCATCTCACAGACTGATAACTGTATACTCTATTCTTTCTATAGTTCTCACAATCCCTTGATAGTTTCCTTCCTTTCCTGAGTTTTATATCAGTCTGAAGTCTTGCTATTTGCTCCACAATCTCCTCATTTAGTTTGTTAAAGCTTGGATTTTTTTTCAAAATTATTAACCAGTTTGAGAGATTCTTCAACTAGTATTTTATTTTTGTCTAGCCGTTCTTGGTTCCTTTTAACCATTTTGTTCATAAGGATAATGGAGCAATCAGAAAGACTTGAGTTCCAATCTTCCATAAAGTCTTCACCTCCCTCATCCTCTCTCAGACTAGTTCCAGGATCAAGCCTTAGTCTAAGCCCTCTTGGTATAATTTAGTTTTTTGAGTAGTTTTCAAGGCTCACTGTCTCTGCACTTAGCTTTACCTGTTTTACAAGTATTTTTTTTTTATATTCTTTAAAGCTCCATATATATTTGTTGGAGTACTCTCTTTATCCTGACCCTCTTCCACATTGGACATAGACAAAGTGGCAGTAAGTTCTGCTTCCCAATTCTCATCCGAAAGAGTGAAAGACATATTACAGTCACTAAACGATGTGGGTACCCTTATCAAAGTTTATTTAGCAATTATCAACCACAATGGAGTGGACAACTATCGTCCAAGTCAAATTGGTAATTGGTTGTAAAGTGGGAATAAAAGTGCTATGAGTCAGAGCTGTTGTAAGCAGGCATATGTGGATATCATAAATTCATAAGCCTAGAAACTACCTGAATATGGGTAATTGGTGCAGACCCATACACAATGTTTATATAAAAATAAATAAAAGTAGAGATAGAATAACTCATGACACAGTCAAACTATTAAAAGACAGGGAATTCGGCACTGTTTTATAAAAATCAAACAGCTCCAATAGATCATATAAAAAAGTAGATACTAATACTAAGTATAGAAAAAGTAAAAAACCAGAGAGCCACAAAGTTATGGACAAATGTATGGCACTCTATTATGCATCAACAAGTCAAACAACATTTAAAAGCATCAATGCTAATACAGCAAACACAACACATAGAACTAAAACTAGGACCGGTCAAGTGAGAATACAGAGCTCTGAGATACCTGCACGTGCTATAGGCAACAATGTGTAAAGGTAGCAGCTATAGTGGTAGAACTCAGACCAACTGCACTTAGAACCCCCCCCCCCCAAAAAAAAACTGTGAGGTATGGCCTGGGCAGAGATATAAACCGGGATCTAAGTTGACACATGAGCACCATGTATAGCATGCTACATGCAAGTCATATACACAATAGCAATAGGATGTAATAGCATATTCAAAGCTGTATGTATGTAAATATATTTGAGGTACAGGTCAAGCAGTTTGTGTGCCTAGGAAGTATTAAGATGCAGGAAGGTATATTTGTTCATGCAAAGCAGACAGTCAAAGCAAAGTTAGCAAGGTGGCATAGACTACTAGTAAGCTAAAGCAGCAAAGCATGTAGAGTAAGGATGTGTGCAAATAGCACTTTGCGTAGAGGATTATCCAAAGACTGGGGTGGGTATCCGTGCCTGCAAACATTTTTTGGCATCTGCAGGTAACTCCTATAGTTGCCATACTGATTTTGTGATCGAATTTCTGTCCTTTGTTCTTGAGAACAATGTGTTTATGTTTGACAGCACAATTTACAAACAGCTGAGGGGAACATGCAATGGGTGCCACTTGTGCACCCACATATGCATGCCTTCACCTGGGTGCCTGGGAGATGAGTGAGGTCTACCAGAATCCCTTATTTGACAGACACATTCATCTGTGACTCAGGCATGTGGACAATGTTTTTCTTATTTGGGAAGGCCCTGTAGAAGTACTAAAAGAGTTTGTGTCAGAACTCAACAGTAACAATAGAAATATTCTGTTGACTCTTCAATTCAGTGACTCTGAGCTATCATTTCTAGATGTAAAAGTCAGGATAGAAAGAGACAATCTGGTCACTAAGAACTTCTGTAAACAAACAGCCATGAATAGCCTCCTGATTGCCTCTACCCACCATCTGCCCACCTTATAAAAGGAATCCCTAGAGGACAGTTCCTGCGGCTTCGCAGGGACTGTTCATCTAAGGAAAAGTATGACAGACATGTAGCACAAATGGAATGCAGATTCTTGGAAAGGGGGTATTCCAAGAAATGCATTGATAGGGCAAAAAGTAGTGCCAATCGTAACGATCGTGATTACCTGCTGTTCCCAAACTGAATCAAAGATACGTTTAGTAACTAAATTCAATTGCCACTGGAGTGATATAAGGAACATACTACAAAAAATGGAGCTTATTAACCAATGATGAAAGATTTTCTAGAATAGCATAAGGTATAAGTTGGTTGAAGCCAATATACCTCAAGACCATTCGAAAAAAACTGGCTTAGTAACCACAAAGTGGTAGATAACTTCCCCTGTGGCAAATGTGTTGCCTGCAAATTCATGGTGAGCACAAAGGACTTCACAGTCAATGATGCCAAAGTTTACAAACTGAAACATTTAGTGAACTGTAATACAGAAGGAGTAGTTTATCTCCTTTCCTGTTCGTGTCCCACTTTTTACGTTGGAAAAACGAAAAGAGCAATAAAAGACAGGATTACTGAACATTGTGATGATGTTAATTATAAAATCCAGACTAGCATTGTCGCAAGACACTTTGAGAAATGCCACTCTCGCGATCCTGACTCTATCCGCTTTGTAGGCATAGACAAAGGGATCCTTAATTGCAGAGGAAGTGACAATAATAAGATCCTCCTACAAAAAGAATGTAGGTACTGCCTGACCTGTACCTCAAATATATTTACCTACATACGTAACACTATGTGTTTTCTGTATTAGCATTGGTGCTTTTAAATGTTGTTTGACTTGTTCATGCATACTAGACTGCCATTTATTTGTCCATAATGCTGTGGCTCTCTGGTTTTTTACTTTTTTCTATACTTCATAAATATTTACTTTTTTATATGATCTATTGGAGCTGTTTGATTTTTATAAAAGAGTGCTGAATTCCCTGTCTCTGTCATGAGTCACTCTATTGTTTTTATATATATATATATTGAAATACATATTATATAATAATATTTAGAAGTTTATATTTAAAAATAAAAATAACGTTTTCTTATAAGTGAAGAATATTGTAATGTATTTATATTCAAAATACAAAACATAGCGTTATACATTTTTACACAAAAGACCAGTGGGCTACTGGGAAGTGTGTACATATATAGCACTCAACAACGTAAGGGTGTAGTAGTATCAGTGGGAAAAAATAACATTGTAGCATCTGGAATGAGGAAGTTAAAACTTAACTTTTATTGATTTAATTGGTAAAGGAAAAATAGTGAAATAAAAACACAAGGGCAAGGCTACCTACCTATACTCCTAAGTACCGTTGTTTGGGTCAACTGTAAGGTGTAAGTCGTATACATATGATATACCTGTGCATAACAGATGACACTGCCTTATTCACTGTTGGTCTGTCTATGGGTGCCAATCCCAGAATTAACAGGGCATGAAATTCACATCTCCTACAAGGTGTAGTGTTACCAAATAATATTCTGCAATAAGAAATGAATACCATAAGGTATCAAGGGAGAGGGTGTGGTAAGTGTGCCCACGTAAATTAAGTTTAAAATAATCTCACAGTAAAAATGCCTGGGTGTATTAGGGAACACTAACAAATTGATGGCCCCAAGGTGCATTAATTACCAATAATAGGATATGAAGCATGAAAGTGTTTGCACAACACTCTGGGTAAGAATGCCGTAAATATACTTTAATCAAATAAGTCATGAAATACTGAGGTCAGATTCAAGAGAGCTGCGTATGCAATGACAGGCTATAGTTTATATAATAATTTCGTATCGTAACTGCTGTCGGTTGCCACTACTAATCAATAACGGCTAGTATCCCTAGGTAATGTAGTAAAGCATGATTCATATTACAATAATATTATTTCCCCTCAGTAAGTCAAAGTCGAAGTGATATAGTAACTAGGATAAGTGGATATTCAATACTATACAGCAAACCAGTATTAAAATGCACCAAGACTAGTATACACAAGGCTAAAGGTAAGTAAGAGAGTTAGATTTTCACAGCGGGAATACCGGCTAGAGTATATAATGAAATAAGTCAGATCGGTACTGAGAAATAAATCAAAATGGGCAGACAGACTGGACTAATAATTACCCATAAGAATTATCAGATATTAAGCTGAAGTAAAATGAAGGCAGGTATTTTCATCATGGAATCATTAGCAATTGAGTATCATATTTTAGCACAAAGTAATGGTAGTATATATCAACAATTCATGTATTTACACCTAACCTGAGTAAAGACTATTACTACGGCGACACCATTTATCAGCCAAATGCAAATTTAGTATTAACCAACACAACTGCTAATATATCTGTAGGTTACAGGTGAAATTGCCCATGCAAGTTAAAAAGTAAGTTAAGAGTCTGGAGAGAGACAACTATGTCCCTACTCCCCCTAACATGTTTTGCAAACTGCTTTATCAAAGGTCCTTGTAAAATCCAGACTAACATTGTCGCAAGACACTTTAAGAAATGCCACTCTCACGATCCTTACTCTATCCGCTTTTTAGGCATAGACAAAGGGATCCTTAATTGCAGAGGAGGTGACAATAATAAGATCCTCCTACAAAAAGAATGTAGATGGATATCTATCCTCTCAACCATAGCTCCCAATCAAATGAACGAAAACTAGATATGGCATGTTTTTTATAAACACAAAATAAGCCGTTTTTTTCCCTTTCATTATTATTTTTTTTATACATTTTTTACATAATTTATTCAGTATTTTTTGTACTTGAAAAATTCCGCTCTTCTATATCTGTTGATTTATTGTTATAGTAATGCATCTTCTGTATATACAAATCTGTCATTCACTGTAGAGTTAAAAAGACATTATATGTTTATACTTAAAATTGTTAAACTGTGCCACTGCAAAAAGAAAACATCAAGTCCCAGGCTAGGGGTGGAGTAAGAATCCACCTTTCAAATCAGCCAATCAGATTGAGCTCGCATTCTATTGGCTGTTCCGATCAGCCAATAGAATGCAAGCTCAATCTGATTGGCTGATTGGATCCTACCTTAATTCCGATTGGCTGATAGAATCCTATCAGCCAATCGGAATTGAAGGGACGCCATCTTGGATGATGTCCCTTAATGGAACCTTCATTCGTCGTTAGTCGTCGGGAAGAAGAGGACTATTGAACCCGGAAGTGCTAAAACCGGAAGTCTCAGTCCTATACCTAATATAGTATCTCTGTCCATAAAAGTTAATAAATGTTTGTTATAGCCCAAATTGCCAGTTTATACATATATAGTACATTTCTGGCATCTATACATATATAGTACATTTCTGGCATCTATTATGCTTGTTTAACCATCATGTGTGCCATACTCGATCCCATCTGGTATTAGCGCTAAACCAGATGTTTACCTATGTCCTCTACTTCCGGTTTGAGATTAATACGCCAAACCGGAAGTTAGGGTACGTAAAACCGGAAGTTTGGTTTTTCTGCATCGTTACCCAGAGGAATAGTTGTTTTGCTCCGGTAATGGGCCCGTGTCTACTTCCGGTGGTACTATGGCTCCAACATCCTTGAGTAAATAAACAGGTCTACACTGAGGTCACTCTGCTAGAAATCTCCTATGACCAGTATTGTGCAAATGACTCCCACATAGTTCGTGGGTTGGTATTAGAATGCAAGAATTTAGGAACTTGTCGCATACTAAAGTGTCGTACATATATGGAAGAGGGAGATTCAAGCATACTGAGATGTACCATATATGTACGACACTTTAGTATGCGACAAGTTCCTAAATTCTTGCATTCTAATACCAACCCACGAACTATGTGGGAGTCATTTGGACAATACTGGTCTAGCAGAGTCACCTCAGTGTAGACCTGTTTATTTACTCAAGGCTGTTGGAGCCATAGTACCACCGGAAGTAGACACGGGCCCATTACCGGAGCAAAACAACTATTCCTCTGGGTAACGATGCAGAAAAACCAAACATCCGGTTTTACGTACCCTAACTTCCGGTTTGGCGTATTAATCTCAAACCGGAAGTAGAGGACATAGGTAAACATCCGGTTTAGCGCTAATACCAGATGGGATTGAGTATGGCACACATGATGGTTAAACAAGCATAATAGATGCCAGAAATGTACTATATATGTATAGATGCCAGAAATGTACTATATATGTATAAACTGGCAATTTGGGCTATAACAAACATTTATTCACTTTTATGGACAGAGATACTATATTAGGTATAGGACTGAGACTTCCGGTTTTAGCACTTCCGGGTTCAATAGTAAGTTTTGGCGCCAATTAAAGAGAAATCTGATTGGTAACACATAGGTATATAAGTCCCTGCTCACCTAACCATATATTAGTCTTGAGAAAGGCCCATGCTGTGGGCCGAAACGCGTTGGCAACTATATGGTGAGCTATTTTTCATGATTTATTATTATTTAAGCATTACTATACTATGTCATTTTCTTCTGTTTTTAGGCTTTGATGATTTCCCAGCCTTCTACTCTTATCTCATTTTTACCTCACATTGTCAATTCTATTTTTCTTTGCCTTGACATTAAGGATTGGAACCGTTTATCTATTGTATAATCTTGAGGATTTGGACTATTTTTTGGAACCATTAACTTTCATTTTATTTTTTTCTATTTTTGGACACTTTTTTTATCAGGATCACCATGATGTCCCTACCATCTGATTTCTATGGACATTAATTTGGAACTAATTTGAGTTTCATTTTATAACTTTTGGGAATTTTTTTAGGAATATATATCTGTTTCCTTATTGTATTTATTTGTATTCTGAATTCTGTAACTCTTTTACACTAATTCTTTTCCGACATCATTTCACACATCACTCACTGTGTGATTTGTCACCCATATTTTTTACACATTTTTACACGTGTTTATAGTT
The DNA here is from genome assembly GCF_027579735.1 of Bombina bombina. Taxonomy (NCBI): domain Eukaryota; kingdom Metazoa; phylum Chordata; class Amphibia; order Anura; family Bombinatoridae; genus Bombina; species Bombina bombina. The sequence goes on along the minus strand of NC_069502.1, from coordinate 297,697,041 downwards.
TTATTTTTCAAGAATTTTTTGTTTTCACTTTTTGGAATCATTTTTTGATCAACACTAGTTAGTGTACACACTAGTTTAATCTGTGATCACTTTTTTACAACCTCTTTTTTTCACATGTGACATACACCACGTTGTGAATTTTTATTTGAAACTTTATATTCTTTCTGCTTCTGCATAATCTGCATATTGCATTTATCAGACTAATAGGGAAAAACCTACTAGTTATTTGAATCCTCATTTTGGGTAGCCCTGAACCCAATGTCATAGAGGGTAGTTGAGGCATACCACCTCTACTATCCACATACCCATATTAGTTCTAGCATCATTATAACTATATCAATTGAATCAGCAACCAAGTTTTGGGCTATTTGCTCTTGGAGGAATACAATCCCCCTGGCACTTAACCCTATATTTTAAGTGTTGTATTTTTAGAATTGTTTTTATACATTATATATACATATGTTTTTATGTACCATGGATCCATGTTTAGTGATGTAATTTGTGTTTGTATTAAAATTGTGTTATAACTTTTATCTTTATTGTTCTATAACCATTTAATTTTTGGAGTTTTTATAGGGATTTAGCCCCCATTTAAGATAGTGTGAACACATCCCTCACACACACACCAGACCTTGCCTTTGTTGGAGCTCCACTCTAACTTATTCTTCTAATAGTACTATTTATTATAGGGTTATTGAGGCAGGAGTGAGGCGGATTAGGGGTTAATACATTTATTATAGTAGCGGTGAGGTCCGGTCGGCAGATTAGGGGTTAATAAGTGTAGGTAGGTGGCGGCGACGTTGGGGGTGGCAGATTAGGGGGTAATACATATAACAAAGGGGTTGGCGGTGTTAGGGGCAGCAGATTAGGGGTACATAGGGATAATGTAGGTAGCAGCGGTGTGCGGTCGGCAGATTAGGGGTTAAAAAAATTTATTAGAGTGGCGGCGATGTGGTGGGACCTCGGTTTAGGGGTATATAGGTAGTTTATGGGTGTTAGTGTACTTTAGAGCACAGTAGTTAAGAGCTTTATGAACCGGCGTTAGCCCAGAAAGCTCTTAACTCCTGGCTTTTCTCTGCGGCTGGAGTCTTGTCGTTAGATTTCTAACGCTCACTTTAGCCAAGACTCTAAATACCAGCGTTAGAAAGATCCCATTGAAAAGATAGGATACGCAAATGGCGTAGGGGGATCTGCAGTATGGAAAAGTTGCGGCTGCAAAGTGAGCGTTAGACCCTTTCCTGACTGACTCTAAATACCAGCGGGCGGCCAAAACCAGTGTTAGGAGCCCCTAACGCTGGTTTTGATGGCTAACGCAGAACTCTAAATCTAGGCGTTAGTTAATGATAGTGTAGTGTTAGGTGTAATTGTAACTTAGGTTAGTTTTTATTTTACAGGTAAATTTCTCTTTATTTTAACTAGGTAGCTATTATTAGTATTTAGTTTTAAATAGGATTAATTTAGTTAATAAGAGAAATATTATTTAGATTTATTTAATTAATATTTAAGTTAGGGGGGTGTTAGGGTTAGTCTTAGGTTTAGGGGTTAATAATTTTATTACAGTGGCGGCGTGTAGGGGGGGGCAGGATTGGGGTTAATAAATTTATTATAGGTGGCGACGGTGTAGGAGGGCAGGATAGGGGTTAATAACTTTATTATAGTGGCGGCGGTGTAGGGGGGGGCAGGATAGGGGTTAATATGTATAATGTAGGTGGCGGCGGGGTCCGGGAGCGGCGGTTTAGGGGTTAATACATATATTATAGTTGCGGCGGGCACCGGGAGCGGCGGTTTAGGGGTTAACATATTTATTATAGCTTGGCGGAGGGCTCTGGGAGCGGCGGTTTAGGGGGTAAACACTTTATTTAGTTGCGGCGGTGTAGGGGGGACAGATTAGGGGTGTTTAGACTCGGGGTACATGTTAGGGTGTTAGGTGTAGACATCTTCCATAGGAATCAATGGGATGTCTGGCAGCAGCGAACATGAACTTTCGCTATGGTTAGACTCCCATTGATTCCTATGGGATCCGCCGCCTCCAGGGCGGCGGTTTGAAAACCAGGTACGCTGGGCCGGAAAAGTGCCGAGCGTACCTGCTAGTTTTTTAATAACTAGCAAAAGTAGGGGTTAATATGTATAATGTAGGTGGCGGCGGGGTCCGGGAGCGGCGGTTTAGGGGTTAATACATATATTATAGTTGCGGCAGGCACCGGGAGCGGCGGTTTAGGGGTTAACATATTTATTATAGCTTGGCGGAGGGCTCCGGGAGCGGCGGTTTAGGGGGTAAACACTTTATTTAGTTGCGGCGGTGTAGGGGGGACAGATTAGGGGTGTTTAGACTCGGGGTACATGTTAGGGTGTTAGGTGTAGACATCTTCCATAGGAATCAATGGGATGTCTGGCAGCAGCGAACATGAACTTTCGCTATGGTTAGACTCCCATTGATTCCTATGGGATCCGCCGCCTCCAGGGCGGCGGTTTGAAAACCAGGTACGCTGGGCCGGAAAAGTGCCGAGCGTACCTGCTAGTTTTTTAATAACTAGCAAAAGTAGTCAGATTGTTCCGAACTTGTGTGCGGAACATCTGTATTGATGTAAGCATCAATCTGTGTCGGAGTCCGGCGGATCGAAGCTTACGTCACTATATTCTACTTTTGCCGGTGTCTAGGGCTTGATAACTAAGGCTTGATAACTAAGGCTTGATAACTAAGGCGAATCAGCCTCGCCACAAATACGCTGCGGAATTCCAGCGTATTTGAGGTTGACGGCTTGATAACTAGGGGCCTATGTATTGTGTTTTCTGTATTAGCATTGGTGCTTTTAAATGTTGTTTGACTTGTAAATGCATACTAGACTGCCATTTATTTGCCCATAACGCTGTGGCTCTCTGGTTTTTTACTTTTTTCTATACTTCATAAATATTTACTTTTTTATATGATCTATTGGAGCTGTTTGATTTTTATAAAAGAGTGCTGAATTCCCTATCTCTGTCATGAGTCACTCTATCTCTTCTTTTTTTTATATATATATATAGAAATACATATTATATAATAAGATTTAGAAATTTATATTTAAAAATAAAAATAATGTTTTCTATTCAAAACACAAAACATAACTTTATACATATTTACACAAAAGACCAGGGGGCTACTGGGAAGTGTGTACATATATAGCACTCAACAACGTAAGGGTGTAGTAGTATCAGTGGGAAAAAATAACATTGTAGCATCTGGAATGAGGAAGTTAAAACTTAACTTTTATTGATTTAGTTGGTAAAGGAAAAATAGTGAAATAAAAACACAAGGGCAAGGCCACCTGTACTCCTAAGTACCGTTGTTTGGTTCAACTGTAAGGTGTAAGTCGTATACATATGATATACCTGTGCATAGCAGATAACACTGCCTTATTCACTGTTGGTCTGTCTATGGGTACCAATCCCAGAATTAACGGGGCATGAAATTCATATCTCCCACAAGGTGTAGTGTTACCAAATAATATTCTGCAGTAAGAAATGAATACCATAAGGTATCAAGGGAGAGGGTGTGGTAAGTGTGCCCACGTAAATTAAGTTTAAAATAATCTCACAGTAAAAATGCCTGGGTGTATTAGGGAACACTAACAAATTGATGGCCCCAAGGTGCAGCAATTACCAATAATAGGATATGAAGCATGAAAGTGTTTGCACAACACTCTGGGTGAGAATGCAGCACTGCCTTAACCCTCTTGGGCATGGAGTTCACCAGAGCTTCACAGATTGCCACTGGAGTCCTCTTCCACTCAATGCTGGCAACACTCAGACATCTATTTCCCAAAGACAACCTCTGGATATGATGCTGAGCACATGCACTCAACTTCTTTGGTCGACCATGGCGAGGCCTGTTCTGAGTGGAACCTGTCCTGTGAAACCACTGTATGGTCTTGTCCATCGTGCTGCAGCTCAGTTTAAGGGTCTTGGCAATCTTCTTATAGCCTAGGCCATCTTTATGTAGAGCAACAATTCTTTTTTTCAGATCCTCAGAGAGTTCTTTGCCATAAGGTGCCATGTTTAACTTCCAGTGACCAGTATGAGAGAGTGTGAGAGCGATAACACCAAATTAAACACACCTGCTCCCCATTCACACCTGAGACCTTGTAACACTAATGAGTCACATGACACTGGGGAGGGAAAATGGATAATTGGGCCCTATTTGGACATTTCCATTTAGGGGTGTACTCACTTTTGTTGCCAACGGTTAAGATATTAATGGCTGTGTGTTGAGTTATTTTGAGGCGATAGCAAATTTACATTTTTATACAGGCTGTACACTCACTACTTTACATTGTAGCAAAGTTTTATTTCTTCAGTGTCATCACATGAAAAGATATAATAAAATATTTACAAAAATATGAGGGGTGTACTCACTTTTGTGGGATATTGTACACTATTAAGCAAACGTATGTACATGCAGATATTTGTACATACACACTAAACATACACAGTCTTTAACATACAGTACATATATACATACATGTACACACACACTGCCCAGCATAAATATATACATGTACACACACACTGAACAGCATAAATATATACATGTATACACACACACACTACTCAGCTTACAAATATAAATATTCACATACACATTTACAACGTAGAGATTTGTCTACACACACAGCATACAGATATACTTGTATACACACACTACATAATATACAGATATATGTGTATACACACATATAATACAGCTATACTTGTACACAGACATTACATAACATACATATATACATGTACACACACTACACAACATACAAACAAAGCAATACGTACACACTAGACAGCATACATAATCAAAACAACACATTAGGCATGAGACAGGCACTGTGGCGGACCTAATAAACAGATGGTCTGGTGCAAGAGTATTTTTGCCCCCCCCCCCTCAAAAAAAAAGAGGACTGACAGACAAGCCTGTAACTGTTAAAGATACAAGGACTGTAGGCATTGGTAATTAAACAAGTAGGAAACAAGTTTAAACATGCAACATATCAGACTACATAGAAACAGTGAAAAACTTGTCTCCAATCCCAAGTTGACTCTAATTAGGAGTACAGTCCATACATGTACACACTCTCATACACCACACACACACACTCATAGACACACACTCATAAGCATATGCCCTATATAAAGACACATGTATATAACACATTCACTCACTCATACATACACTCACACATACACACATAACATGTACCCAAACTCATATACACAAACTCACTCACCCACACTCATATATACACATACACAAACTTATAAATAAATATACACACACTCATATACAGTACATTAGTCACACACATACATGCACTCTGCATACACAGAATAAAGATATGAGGACCCTGTTGAAGCACTGACCTAAATGTCCCCTTAATGTTAAACCAGACAAATTTTGGTCTACTTCTACTAGGTCTGGGAGGGGGAGGGAAGGGCCATCATCACTTCAACTTTTTTCTTAAAATACTGTCTATAGAAAAGTTATAAGAAAAGCTGACAGAGTAATACGGACAAAACAGAAAGCAATAACTCAGAGCTTTAACAAATCCAGGTAGCCAGGGTTCCAAAAATTTACTAATGGTCTATTCTAAATATATATATATATATATATATATATATATATATATATATATATATATATATATATATATATACACAAAACACGGAAGGGAACTCTCATACCGGACCGGGTACACATCCCATGACCCTGCAACATGTTCAGCCCTGGGTGCCACTGGCACTCACAGGAAGCTGTGCTGTCCCCAGAGTCACAAGCAGTTAACCCCAGACAGGTCTGGGTGCAAGAACCATAGGGGAAATTACAAAACAAATTAATACAACACACAGAGAAAACCCAGCACTCACTTACAAGCTCTCAGATAAGATTTAAAAGCAAAAATGGAAAGGTTAGTTACCGCATCTGGCCAAATGTGACAAGCCCAGGTACCTCGTCAAGGTCCTTTCCAATACCTGGGACCCTAAAACAGCCACACAATGCAAGCTTTCAAATCCAAACAAACTGGGAACAAGGGAAGGGCGCACAGGCATATGTAATCACCCTAGACATATACAAAACACGGAAGGGAACTGCACTCTCATACCAGACCGGGTACACATCCCATGACCCTGCAACATGCTCAGCCCTGGGTGCCACTGGCACTCACAGGAAGCTGTGCTGTCCCCAGAGTCACAAGCAGTTAACTCCAGACAGGTCTGGGTGCAAGAACCATAGGGAAAATTACAAAACAAATTAATACAACACACAGAGAAAACCCAGCACTCACTTAAAAACTCTCAGCTAAGATTTAAAAGCAAAAATGGAAAGGTTAGTTACCGCATCTGGCCAAATGGGACAAGCCCAGGTACCTTGTCAAGATCCTTTCCAATACCTGGGACCCTAAAACAGCCACACAATGCAAGCTTTCAAATCCAAACAAACTGGGAACAAGGGAAGGGTGCACAGGCATATGTAATCACCCTAGACATATACAAAACACTGAAGGAAACTGCACTCTCATACCGGACCGGGTACACATCCCATGACCCTGAAACATGCTTAGCCCTGGGTGCCACTGGCACTCACAGGAAGCTGTGCTGTCCCCAGAGTTACAAGCAGTTAACCCGAGACAGATCTGGGTGCAAGAACCATAGGGAAAATGACAAAACAATTTGTTAGTAAAACTGACGCCTATCTCATTAATGTATCAGATAGAGAACTTGCAGAACTTAAGAGAACATATGCATTTAATTGTTCTCAACAAAGGATCAAGCACCTAGGAGTGTTCCTATCCTGCAATACTTCTACTATAATTGGGTCCAATTTCTACCCCCTTCTACAATATTTTCAAAAAAGCGCTGACAAATGGAATGTTCCTTATTTCTACTGGATGGGACGCATTGCGGCGTTCAGGATGGTTCTACTCCCAAAACTTACATACCTTTTTCACTCACTCCCATCCCCGTACCCAAAACCCTCATAAATACATTTCAACTAGTTTGTAATAGATATATTTGGAGGAACAAGCACCCTAGAGTAGCCACAAGAAAAATGCAACAGCCGCTCCTCAGTGGGGGCGCGAGTGCCCCCAATTTAACCTTCTATCACAAAGCTTCAAGGCTAGCTCATATTTTCTCCTGGAGTGCGGAATCCTGTAACAGTAAGTGGAAGATTTTGGAACAAGCAACACTACCTAGCTCACTCATGCTACTGGATTTCATATGGCTACACAAACACGTTAGATCCTCTTTCAAGATCCAAAACACAATAATTTTACATGCTCTTTGCTTGTGGGATAGAATCCGCTCACTACCACAAATTGCTCCTCACCCTTCTCCCATCCACTCTCTTACAGGCCTTCTCGCAGCTCTTAAGGACTCACATCCGACTCTGTGGCAAGACTCTGGCATAAATTGCATAGCTGACCTGTTTACTAACGGGCACTTCATTACGACATTGCAGTTCCATTCTATTTACAACCCACCACAACTCTTACGGTTTGAATTCTGGAGACTTTGCAGTCTGCTGAGATCATGGGGTTTTCTTGATCAGTCGTTGTGCGAACTTACTAACTGGGAGAAATGATGGGTTAATAGCATCAAGGTTCCTCAAGTGCTATTGATTTCCTATAGGGATCTGCTGAACCCCCCTACCTTCTACCAATCAGCCTACATTATGGCCGGGGAGAGAACCATTCACTTCTACACGGAGCAGGGCAAGTGGTCCAGAGCTGTTGCGCTTACTTGACAGGCCCTCCATTGTATCACCTTACTAGAATTATACATCAAAGTCTGCACACAGTGGCATATTACACCTTTCAGACTTTTTAAAATTTCTCCCCTAAATTCCCCATTGTGTTGGAGAGGCTGTAGGCTCTTGGGTTTGCTGGTCCACATATGGTAGGAGTGCCCCGCGCTGCAACCTTTCTGGAATAGGATCTCACACAAATGTACGAAACTAGACCCCCTTCTATGGAATACCCCACAAACCATCCTATTCCACTTGAACATTAAAACATCCTCAACCCCGACTGACCTCCTTAGTATATACTTACTCATGGCAGCTAAGCTGTCGATAGTCAGACTTTGGAAGCAAAAGACGCTTCCTACCTGGGGTGACATAGTCAAAATAATGACCTACACTGTGTGCAGAATTATTAGGCAAATGAGTATTTTGACCACATCATCCTCTTTATGCATGTTGTCTTACTCCAAGCTGTATAGGCTCGAAAGCCTACTACCAATTAAGCATATTAGGTGATGTGCATCTCTGTAATGAGAAGGGGTGTGGTCTAATGACATCAACACCCTATATCAGGTGTGCATAATTATTAGGCAACTTCCTTTCCTTTGGCAAAATGGGTCAAAAGAAAGACTTGACAGGCTCAGAAAAGTCAAAAATAGTGAGATATCTTGCAGAGGGATGCAGCACTCTTAAAATTGCAAAGCTTCTGAAGCGTGATCATCGAACAATCAAGCGTTTCATTCAAAATAGTCAACAGGGTCGCAAGAAGCGTGTGGAAAAACCAAGGCGCAAAATAACTGCCCATGAACTGAGAAAAGTCAAGCGTGCAGCTGCCAAGATGCCACTTGCCACCAGTTTGGCCATATTTCAGAGCTGCAAAATCACTGGAGTGCCAAGGTAAGAAAGGCTGAAAACGACCACCACTGAACAAAACACACAAGCTGAAACGTCAAGACTGGGCCAAGAAATATCACAAGACTGATTTTTCTAAGGTTTTATGGACTGATGAAATGAGAGTGAGTCTTGATGGGCCAGATGGATGGGCCCGTGGCTGGATTGGTAAAGGGCAGAGAGCTCCAGTCCGACTCAGACGCCAGCAAGGTGGAGGTGGAGTACTGGTTTGGGCTGGTATCATCAAAGATGAGCTTGTGGGGCCTTTTCGGGTTGAGGATGGAGTCAAGCTCAACTCCCAGTCCTACTGCCAGTTTCTGGAAGACACCTTCTTCAAGCAGTGGTACAGGAAGAAGTCTGCATCCTTCAAGAAAAACATGATTTTCATGCAGGACAATGCTCCATCACACGCGTCCAAGTACTCCACAGCGTGGCTGGCAAGAAAGGGTATAAAAGAAGAAAATCTAATGACATGGCCTCCTTATTCACCTGATCTGAACCCCATTGAGAACCTGTGGTCCATCATCAAATGTGAGATTTACAAGGAGGGAAAACAGTACACCTCTCTGAACAGTGTCTGGGAGGCTGTGGTTGCTGCTGCACGCAATGTTGATGGTGAACAGATCAAAACACTGACAGAATCCATGGATGGCAGGATTTTGAGTGTCCTTGCAAAGAAAGGTGGCTATATTGGTCACTGATTTTTTTTTTTTTTTTTTTTGAATGTCAGAAATGTATATTTGTGAATGTTGAGATGTTATATTGGTTTCACTGGTAAAAATAAATAATTGAAATGGGTATATATTTGTTTTTTGTTAAGTTGCCTAATAATTATGCACAGTAATAGTCACCTGCACACACAGATATCCCCCTAAAATAGCTATAACTAAAAACAAACTAAAAACTACTTCCAAAACTATTCAGCTTTGATATTAATGAGTTTTTTGGGTTAATTGAGAACATGGTTGTTGTTCAATAATAAAATTAATCCTCAAAAATACAACTTGCCTAATAATTCTGCACTCCCTGTATCTAGAACTCATGGAAGATTTTTACTCAACATAAAAAACACTCCTACACTTGCAGATATGGGAAACATGGAAACAGATAAACTTTAAAACCTCTGACCACATGAGTTTAGGGTATCTTGGTCTGAAACGAGTTTCCCTATACCTTGCTTGTCTGCCTCCCCTTCCTCCACTTTTTTTTCTCTCTCTTCTTCTTCCCCCACCCCAAGCCACCACTACCCCCTCCCAGGTTATTCTTGTCAACAGCCTATGTTTACTACTAGACCTTGGTTCCATTTAGCATTTACTTTTTACAGTCTACTTAATACAACAATGTATTAATAAAAAGTATATAAATGCCATAGTCCCACTTTGGTTTCGAGCCTTGGACATTACATAGTCGAACCATGGGTAACTTCCCCAGGTAAATATACCTATGTTTTCAGTCCTTGATATACAATGTTATGATATCTACATGTATTTTCTTCATATGTAATGCCTGTTTCTTATTCAATAAAAAAATATTTAAAAAAAAAACATTTGTGCCAAAATGGGACTCAAACAGAATAGAGTTCCTTGATATAGAAATCTATAAGGAGAATGGACAGATAGAGACAATAATCTATAGGAAACCCATGGATAGGAACACCCTGGTTAAATTTGAAAAGCTTTCACCAAAAGCACTACTGCAATCAATGCCCAAAGCTCAAATGCTCAGAGCTTTTAGACTCACTTCCAAGGTGGAAGAAAGGGAGGCTGCAGTGGATGATATGGGAATGAGATTTTCAAAACGTGGGTACCCAAACAAAATACTACAGGAAAGTAAAGAGAAATCCATGTATGGACACTAACCAGAAAGGAAGGAAATAGACAGTAATAGGCTATTCTTTGTAACAGACTACACCACTGATACATGAAAATTAGGGAAGGCCATAAATGAGAACTGGAGGGTCTTGCAAATAGATGAAAGATTGACCCCATATGTAAAAGGAGAGCCAATCTTCTCATATAGAAAGGGAAGAAGTTTGAGAGACATGTTAGTACAATCAGACCCAGTGGAAATACAGGGAGTGCAGAATTATTAGGCAAGTTGTATTTTATGTTCTCAATGAACCCAATGAACCCAAAAAACTCATTAATATCAAAGCTGAATAGTTTTGGAAGTAGTTTTTAGTTTGTTTTTAGTTAAAGCTATTTTAGGGGGATATCTGTGTGTGCAGGTGACTATTACTGTGCATAATTATTAGGCAACTTAACAAAAAACAAATATATACCCATTTCAATTATTTATTTTTACCAGTGAAACCAATATAACATCTCAACATTCACAAATATACATTTCTGACATTCAAAAACAAAACAAAAACAAATCAGTGACCAATATAGCCACCTTTCTTTGCAAGGACAGTCAAAATCCTGCCATCCATGGATTCTGTCAGTGTTTCGATCTGTTCACCATCAACATTGCGTGCAGCAGCAACCACAGCCTCACAGACACTGTTCAGAGAGGTGTACTGTTTTCCCTCCTTGTAAATCTCACATTTGATGATGGACCACAGGTTCTCAATGGGGTTCAGATCAGGTGAACAAGGAGGCCATGTCATTAGATTTTCTTCTTTTATAACCTTTCTTGCCAGCCACGCTGTGGAGTACTTGGACGCGTGTGATGGAGCATTGTCCTGCATGAAAATCATGTTTTTCTTGAAGGATGCAGACTTCTTCCTGTACCACTGCTTGAAGAAGGTGTCTTCCAGAAACTGGCAGTAGGACTGGGAGTTGAGCTTGACTCCATCCTCAACCCGAAAAGGCCCCACAAGCTCATCTTTGATGATACCAGCCAAAACCAGTACTCCACCTCCACCTTGCTGGCGTCTGAGTCGGACTGGAGCTCTCTGCCCTTTACCAATCCAGCCATGGGCCCATCCATCTGGCCCATCAAGACTCACTCTCATTTCATCAGTCCATAAAACCTTAGAACAATCAGTCTTGAGATATTTCTTGGCCCAGTCTTGACGTTTCAGCTTGTGTGTCTTGTTCAGTGGTGGTCGTCTTTCAGCCTTTCTTACCTTGACCATGTCTCTGAGTATTGCACACCTTGTGCTTTTGGGCACTCCAGTGATGTTGAAGCTCTGAAATATGGCAAAACTGGTGGCAAGTGGCATCTTGGCAGCTGCACGCTTGACTTTTCTCAGTTCATGGGCAGTTATTTTGCACCTTGGTTTTTCCACACGCTTCTTGCGACCCTGTTGACTATTTTGAATGAAACGCTTGATTGTTCGATGATCACGCTTCAGAAGCTTTGCAATTTTAAGAGTGCTGCATCCCTCTGCAAGATATCTCACTATTTTTGACTTTTCTGAGCCTGTCAAGTCCTTCTTTTGACCCATTTTGCCAAAGGAAAGGAAGTTGCCTAATAATTATGCGCACCTGATATAGGGTGTTGATGTCATTAGACCACACCCCTTCTCATTACAGAGATGCACATCACCTAATATGCTTAATTGGTAGTAGGCTTTCGAGCCTATACAGCTTGGAGTAAGACAACATGCATAAAGAGGATGATGTGGTCAAAATACTCATTTGCCTAATAATTCTGCACTCCCTGTATATGAAAAACCAATCACTCACTTTCTGCAGAGGAAACCAGGGGTTTATAAATGTCATGGCTGTGTGACATGTGATAACCTAATTTTAGGGGACACATTCACACACAGCCATACAGGTAAAAGATATAAAATTAAATTCCCTTTAAACTATGAATAAAAATATGTGGTATATATGATTAAAGGCCAATGTGGTGATGTCTACATTGGCAAAACGGAATGTACCCTGAAAGAGAGAATGACCACATACAGATCTAGTATCAGATTAGCCATTGAAAAGGGTAAGACAGATCAGCCAGTGGCTAAACACTTCCTGGAGAAAGGAAATTCAGTGTCCAGTCTAAGATGCTATCCCATAGATCACATACCAATACCCAAAAGAGATGGAAACAGGAAAAAGGCACTAATACAAAGAAAGAGCAAATGGATCTATGAGCTTGACACTGTACATCCCAGAGGCTTAAACACCTATTTATCTTTATCATGTTTTCTGTAAAGCATAGACAGGCATAGATGAGTGTAGATAGAGTTAGATTAAAACCCTAATATCTATGTTACATATTATGCATTATTTGTTATACATTATGTATTGTCTTTTAATCACTGTACAGCACTAAAACCCCTCCTAATAATAAGATGCCTTATATCTTCTAGCCAGAAATAGTGACCATATAGAACAAGAAGCAAAGTCTACAAATAGTTCATGCTAACATTAAATGGCTGAGAAGCTGTGCACTCTGGGAGTTGGGAGTGGCTTGTGAGTACTGGGGAGTATATAAGGGTGGTGATTTTCACTGTATTGTTACCTTAACAAAGGCCCAGATGGGGCTGAAACATTGGAATATGTTACAATAAAGAATTTAAAATAAGAACACTGAGCTGAGTCATATGTGAGAATATCAATACCTGATGGAAGCTCAAAAAACTGATCTAAGAGTGCACTCTCATAATGACAAGTATAGTGTATGTATATATATATATATATATATATATATATATACACTGTATGTAAATGCTTATATACATATATATTTATGTGTTAATATGTGTATATACACATACAAAAAATTTAAATATAATACAAAATATAAGTGCGCAAAGTAGATGCTAAAGTATACAATTAAAAGGGTTTTTTTTAATTAAACTCAGAATTCTGAATGTTTGACCATGTGCAAAAATTCAAATCTAGTATATTCAAAATGCAGAGAGGCTTTTATGGGTCCTCACACCAAAGGGTTAAAATTAATTCCCATATACTTCGATTAAATTAAATTAATGGTGAATACAAACATGGAACAAACCACGTATGATTAAAATATATATTGTATTTTATAATGCTTAAAAATGAAATAAACAATTTGAAAATACTCTTTCTAAAATTATGAATCTAACATTTATTTATTTAATACAATTGATAGTGACCGGCCCTAACTTAAAAAACACATCTAAATTAATAACACATCTAAATTAATAACACATCTAAATTAATAGCACATAAATTGATAAAAGGACAAATATGATCACAAAATAAAGTGTAAATTTTTAGGACTCAGATGGAAACTTTGTAATTAGTCCCAAAAGGAAAGTCCCAAACGATGTCCTTCCCAAGCTTTCCACAAAAGCACAATGCACGATGATAGGCAAGAAAAAACTTCTGATTCCTCCCAGCTGGTCCTGAGCAGCGTTCTGCAGGTGATGTCTTATAAGATGGCTGCAAGTGAATCGTGCATTGTGCTTTTGCGGAAAGCTTGGGAAGGACATCATTTGGGACTTTCCTTTTGGGACTAATTACAAAGTTTCCATCTGAGTCCTAAAAATTTACACTTTATTTTGTGATCATATTTGTCCTTTTATCAATTTATGTGTTATTAATTTAGATGTGTTATTAATTTAGATGTGTTTTTTAAGTTAGGGCCGGTCACTATCAATTGTATTAAATAAATAAATGTTAGATTCATAATTTTAGAAAGAGTATTTTCAAATTGTTTATTTCATTTTTAAGCATTATAAAATACAATATATATTTTAATCATATGTGGTTTGTTTCATCTTTGTATTCACCATTAATTTAATTTAATCGAAGTATATGGGAATTAATTTTAACCCTTTGGTGTGAGGACCCATAAAAGCCTCTCTGCATTTTGAATATACTAGATTTGAATTTTTGCACATGGTCAAACATTCAGAATTCTGAGTTTAATTAAAAAAAACCTTTTTAATTGTATACTTTAGCATCCACTTTGCGCACTTATATTTTGTATTATATTTAAATTTTTTGTCCTTTTGGAAGTAATATTGGGAATCTTCCTTATATATAGGTGTTTGTAATCAATTAATTTTGCGCTGGTCTCTAATTGTTTTATTTTATACACATACAAACACAAATATATATGTATATATTCATATACATATATATGTAAATCTGTTGCCCATTAAATTTGCTGCGCTTACGGCTAGATTTGGAGTTTTGTCGGTAAGGACCCGCGTAGCTAACGCCGGCTTTTTTCTGGCCGCACCATAAAAATAACTCTGGTATTGAGAGTCCACATAAAGGCTGCGTTAGGCTCCAAAAAAGGAGCGTAGAGCATTTTTAACGCAACTTCAACTCTCGATACCAGAGTTGCTTACGGACGCAGCCAGCCTCAAAAACGTGCTCGTGAACGATTCCCCCATAGGAAACAATGGGGCTGTTTGAGCTGAAAAAAAACACCTGCAAAAAAAGCAGCGTTCAGCTCTTAACGCAGCCCCATTGTTTGCTATGCGTAAACACTTCCTATGTCTGCACCTAACACCCTAACATGTACCCCGAGTCTAAACACCCCTAACCTTACACTTATTAACCCCTATTCTGCCGCCCCCGCTATCGCTGACACCTGCATATTTTTTTTAACCCCTAATCTGCCGCTCCGTAAACTGCAGCTACTTACATTATCCCTATGTACCCCTAATCTGCTGCCCCTAACACCGCCGACCCCTATATTATATTTATTAACCCCTAATCTGCTCCCCACAACGTCGCCTCCACCTGCCTACACTTATTAACCCCTAATCTGCCGACCGGAACTGAGCGCTACTATAATAAAGTTATTAACCCCTAATCTGCCTCACTAACCCTATAATAAATAGTATTAACCCCTAATCTGCCCTCCCTAACATCGCCGACACCTAACTTCAATTATTAACCCCTAATCTGCCGACCGGAGCTCACCACTATTCTAATAAATGTATTAACCCCTAAAGCTAAGTCTAACCCTAACACTAACACCCCCCTAAATTAAATATAATTTTAATCTAACAAAATTAATTAACTCTTATTAAATAAATTATTCCTATTTAAAGCTAAATACTTACCTGTAAAATAAATCCTAAAATAGCTACAATATAAATTATAATTACATTGTAGCTATTTTAGGATTAATATTTATTTTACAGGCAACTTTGTAATTATTTTAACCATGTACAATAGCTATTAAATAGTTAAGAACTATTTAATAGCTACCTAGTTAAAATAATTACAAAATTACCTGTAAAATAAATCCTAACCTAAGTTACAATTAAACCTAACACTATACTATCATTAAATTAATTAAATAAAATACCTATAATTACCTACAATTAAACCTAACACTACACTATCAATACATTAATTAAATACAATATCTACAAATAACTACAATGAAATAAACTAACTAAAGTACAAAAAATAAAAAAGAACTAAGTTACAAAAAATAAAAAAATATCTACAAACATAAGAAAAATATTACAACAATTTTAAACTAATTACACCTACTCTAAGCCCCCTAATAAAATAACAAAGACCCCCAAAATAAAAAATGCCCTACCCTATTCTAAATTAATAAAGTTCAAAGCTCTTTACCTTACCAGCCCTGAACAGGGCCCTTTGCGGGGCATGCCCCAAGAAGTTCAGCTCTTTTGCCTGTAAAAAAAAAACATACAATACCCCCCCCAACATTACAACCCACCACCCACATACCCCTAATCTAACCCAAACCCCCCTTAAATAAACCTAACACTAAGCCCCTGAAGATCATCCTACCTTGTCTTCACCTCACCAGGTATCACCGATACGTCCTGGCTCCAAAATCTTCATCCAACCCAAGCGGGGGCTGGCGATCCATCATCCGGTGGCTGAAGAGGTCCAGAAGAGGCTCCAAAGTCTTCATCCTATCCTGGAAGAAGAGGCGATCCGGACCGGCAACCATCTTGATCCAAGCGGCATCTTCTATCTTCATCCGATGACGACCGGCTCCATCCTGAAGTCCTCCACCGCGGACCCATCTTCTTCCGGTGACGTCCAACTGAAGAATGACGGTTCCTTTAAGGGACGTCATCCAAGATGGCGTCCCTCGAATTCCGATTGGCTGATAGGATTCTATCAGCCAATCGGAATTAAGGTAGGAATATTCTGATTGGCTGATGGAATCAGCCAATCAGAATCAAGTTCAATCCGATTGGCTGATCCAATCAGCCAATCAGATTGAGCTCGCATTCTATTGGCTGATCGGTTAGACGCTTTTTTGAGTGACTCCAAATACCGGAGTTAGCCTAAAACCAGCGTTAGGAGCCTCTAACGCTGGTTTTCACGGCTACCGCCAAACTCCAAATCTAGGCCTTAGCGTCTGTGCTGTGTATGATAGTATGAGAAAGAGGCTCCCATTGGAGCCTATGTAAGCATGCTCTCGTGAGCACAAAGTTTCCTTGCGTTTTGAAAGCGAGGTCACATTCGCATTGAACCTAACTTGGAGCGAAAGCAATATTTTGCTCTCCACTTGTAATCTGACCCTAAATATGGTGAGAAGAGGGGAAGGTTAGATACAGGTGTTAAATAGAATTAGTAGAAAATGTGCATGGAATGGAAAATAGAAAAATAAACAAATATATACTGTTAAAATGTTACTTATTTTCTTCAATGCAGAGAGGTTTTTCATACCTGCAGCTGGGCTTCTAAATCTGATTAAAGCTTGCAGGATGAATTCTTACTTCATAATTAGTATTCATGCTTGTCAAGTCATTTATATACAGTATTTGCATGCTTATTCAAAAAGAAAATCAGGAAATCCAAATGAAAGTTTGTAATTTGCCATTTATTTAAACTTTTATAAGAGGACACAATGTTTTATGTATAAACATGAAAATTATTCATTTTATGCTACAACTATATGTTATTATGGTTGCTAGGTGCTCTGATGAAGAACTGGTGCAATAATACAAAGTAGAGTTTTTTTTACGTGAGATCTGCTATATTGCAATATTTTTCACTTCATTTACAATGGTGTTCTCAAGCAACAATATGGAAAACTTTTGTATCATACAATACAGCTGACTGAGATGTGAAAACTGCAACCACAGTAAGAATTATTATTATTATTATTACAGTAAGAATTATTGCATTTGGGGGAATATATATTATTTCTACTGTATCATGTAATTTTGTAGAGTTTCACACTTATCATGCTTATTTGCCTTTACCCTTGAAACATAAGTAGCGCAGGTAGGAGTTCAAAACATATGAGGGAAAGTTAGATTAATTAATGGCAAATATTGGTGTGGGTAACTTTACCTAATTGAAGTAATTGGCCAATGTTCTAGGAGTTGATGAAATTATACTGCATGGTTTATCTGCACCCATAAATGATGCCAACATTTCTCTAGTCAGAGAAAATAAAGCAGATAGGGGCTAGTAAGCACTCTTTCCTAATATAAGTATACATGTCAGCTGATACAAACAACTGTACTAAAGTTATAAGTGTATACAATTTAAAAATAAACTTTTAATAAGTAAAATTTACACAATTTACCCACCACAAGGCACTAAAAGGATAGAATAAACTGTGTGTCACTCCCCTGTATTCCTGGCTGATAACGGAAAGCTTCAGATGCTAGGAGTGACTTACAAAGTAATAGTATCTATACAAAACTGAACAAATGTGTTTGGATGCTAAGCAGGCCTTTTTCAATGTATTATTGTATTTTAGACAAACAGAGCACTGAATATCAATGCCGTATATACCCTTTACCAATTACCTTTCAACCAATCATGCATTGCATCCAGCACACGCCTCCTAATGAGCCTATCAAATGTGTCTTTGGCTCTTCTAAGGGGCGTGTGCACTGCCACTGTATGCCGATTGGGCTAGATCCATATGTGGTCATTGATGTGGGAGGCGTTGAGTATTCGTACATACTGGGGCATGTTTTGCATTATTTACCCTGTCAGATGTAAATATTACAGATGTCATAAACAAAATTTGGAGAAAAGAGACAAAGGTTCAAGTTAGCGATTGTGCATCATTCTCCTGACACAAACATTGGCATCTTAACTACACCCACTAGTCTCATTAACATCTCGCATTCTTAAGTCTAGCATCTTATTGTGTTTTTTACACTGACATGGTAAAAATCATTAGGTCATTCTCACTATCCTAAGGCCCCTATTTAAGAAAGGTCTTGCGGACCTGATCCGACACTGCGGATCAGGTCCGCAAGACCTCGCTGAATGCGGAGAGCAATACTCACAGGAGCTGCTGGTGCAACGCCGCCCCCTGCAAACTCGCGGCCAATCAGCCGCCAGCAGGGGGGTGTCAATCAACCTGATCGTACTCGATCGGTTTGATTTCTGGCGATTCCTGTCAGAGCAGGTGGACAGGGTTATGGAGCAGCTTCATAACTGCTGTTTCTGGCGAGACTGAAGACTCGCCAGAAACACGGGCCCACAAGCTCCCTCTTTTTCTAGTGACACTTGTACTGTGTCCCCTCCTCTAATGCCTGGTCTTAATTTCTCTAAGCCCCAGAATTTTAGTGCACCTGTATCTCCATTATGACATTGTAAAATGTGTGGTGCTACACTTGCGATATTTCTCCACATCTTTTCCGGTGGTCTTGATATTACTTAAGTGTTCTGGCATTCTTTTACCCCAACTTCTGGTAGTCATACCTATATAGTATACATTGCAACTGCATGACAGACAATATATCATATTAGTGTTCTTACAATTAATGTGACAATTGATTGTTCACTTGCTCTTGAATCTATCTATAACTGTTTGTTTTTTGACAATATATTGGCACACTTTGCAATTGCCACATCCTTTATACAGAGGAGGTTTCTCTGCATTTCTGTCAAAGTGGCTTTTGGGTATTTAGTCATTTAGATTATTAGCTCTTCTAGAGGTGAATAAAGGTTTTTCTGAGAGAATCGATTGTAATTGATCATCAGCTTTTAGGACATGCCAGTGTTTTTTCAAAATATCTGAGATCCGCTCACTTTTGGACCAGTATGTGGAGATAAATCTAAGAGGATTAGTGTTACTATGTATTTTGGGAGTCAGTAGTTCTATCCTATTCCTTTTGAGGGCAATATTGTAAGCTCTTGCCAAAGACTTTCTTGTGTAGCCTTTTAAAAGGAGCCTATTCCTTAGATCTTTTGCTGCTTTTTGAAAAGATTCCAGGGTTGTACAATTTCTTCTTATTCTAAAGTATTCCCCCACTGGTAAGCTCTTAATGGTAGAGGGGTAGTAACTACTGGCAATTAAGATATTGTTTGTAGCTGTATGTTTTCTGTAAGTGTCAGTCTCTAAATGGTTGTCTACCTTCTTAATTATAAAATCAAGAAAATGAATCTTTTCATCATTAACCATTGTGGTTAGATACAGGGAGTGCAGAATTATTAGGCAAATGAGTATTTCGACCACATCATCCTCTTTATGCATGTTGTCTTACTCCAAGCTGTATAGGCTTGAAAGCCTACTACCAATCAAGCATATTAGGTGATGTGCATCTCTGTAATGAGAAGGGGTGTGGTCTAATGACATCAACACCCTATATCAGGTGTGCATAATTATTAGGCAACTTCCTTTCCTTTGGCAAAATGGGTCAAAAGAAGGACTTGACAGGCTCAGAAAAGTCAAAAATAGTGAGATATTTTGCAGAGGGATGCAGCCATCTTAAAATTGCAAAGCTTCTGAAGCGTGATCATCGAAAAATCAAGTGTTTCATTCAAAATAGTCAACAGGGTCGCAAGAAGCGTGTGGAAAAACCAAGGCGCAAAATAACTGCCCATGAACTGAGAAAAGTCAAGCGTGCAGCTGCCAAGATGCCACTTGCCACCAGTTTGGCCATATTTCAGAGCTGCAACATCACTGGAGTGCCCAAAAGCACAAGGTGTGCAATACTCAGAGACATGGCCAAGGTAAGAAAGGCTGAAAGACGACCACCACTGAACAAGACACACAAGCTGAAACGTCAAGACTGGGCCAAGAAATATCTCAAGACTGATTTTTCTAAGGTTTTATGGACTGATGAAATGAGAGTGAGTCTTGATGGGCCAGATGGATGGGCCCGTGGCTGGATTGGTAAAGGGCAGAGAGCTCCAGTCCGACTCAGACGCCAGCAAGGTGGAGGTGGAGTACTGGTTTGGGCTGGTATCATCAAAGATGAGCTTGTGGGGCCTTTTCGGGTTGAGGATGGAGTCAAGCTCAACTCCCAGTCCTACTGCCAGTTTCTGGAAGACACCTTCTTCAAGCAGTGGTACAGGAAGAAGTCTGCATCCTTCAAGGAAAACATGATTTTCATGCAGGAAAATGCTCCATCACATGCATCCAAGTACTCCACAGCGTGGCTGGCAAGAAAGGGTATAGAAGAAGAAAATCTAATGACATGGCCTCCTTGTTCACCTGATCTGAACCCCATTGAAAACCTGTGGTCCATCATCAAATGTGAGATTTACAAGGAGGGAAAACAGTACACCTCTCTGAACAGTGTCTGGGAGGCTGTGGTTGCTGCTGCATGCAATGTTGATGGTGAACAGATCAAAACACTGACAGAATCCATGGATGGCAGGCTTTTGAGTGTCCTTGCAAAGAAAGGTGGCTATATTGGTCACTGATTTGTTTTTGTTTTGTTTTTGAATGTCAGAAATGTATATTTGTGAATGGTTGAGATGTTATATTGGTTTCACTGGTAAAAATAAATAATTGAAATGGGTATATATTTGTTTTTTTGTTAAGTTGCCTAATAATTATGCACAGTAATAGTCACCTGCACACACAGATATCCCCCTAAAATAGCTATAACTAAAAACAAACTAAAAACTACTTCCAAAACTATTCAGCTTTGATATTAATTAGTTTTTTGGGTTCATTGAGAACATGGTTGTTGTTCAATAATAAAATTAATCCTCAAAAATACAACTTGCCTAATAATTCTGCACTCCCTGTATAAGCCAAAAGGGTTAATGTTAAGCAGTTTAACAAATTCTTGCAGAAGGTCTTTGGGGCAATTTCAAACAAAAAAGATGTTATCTATATATCTGGACCAGTGGGATATATATTGTGTAAAGTGTATTAAAGATTCATGAAAGACTACTGTTTCCTCCCACCAGCCAAGATATATATTTGCGTACGTTGGGGCACATGACGTCCCCTTCGCTGTGCCACATACTTGCAGATAACATCTATCATCATAACAAAGTAATTATGATTATAAACTCTAAAAGTTTAAAAAGGAAATCTTTAGTTTCATCAGACATGGTGTTGTCTTTTTATAAATAGTATGAAACTGCCTTGCACCTCCATTGTGTTTCAATGATAGTATACAGTGATTCTACATGACACATAACCAATAGGGACTATGAGGTAACTGCTATTTTGTCGATCTCATTTAGTATGTGCATAGTATCTTTAGTGTTTGAGTAAAGGGACTCAACTATGTACCGAAGTTTAGCAACAACATATTTGCTTGCTTTCTCTGATAACCCTTTGGCTGCTGAGCCATTTCCCACCTGTGTGCTAAGCTGGTTTTGAGCTTTTTGTTGCAGTTCACATTCACACACTTTTAGAAGCTGTTTTTGTGTGAATAACCTATACAAACTATTTATTGGACATGGAACAAGTACAAATCCAGCGAGCCGTCTTTAAAATTTCAGCATTTTATTCCAGGTACAAAATTATTTCCAAACAGCATAAAACTGTAAAAAATAGCTCATGCCTCCAGATTAAGCCGTAGCCGGTCTTACGCGTTTCGGCTTACAAACTGCCTTAATCATAAACTATTTATTGGGGGTTTTTTTCAGCAGACTCTGCAGATTCAAAATATATCATTATTATATGTGTATTTGTTATCATGTTTGAAAAATAAAGCAAAACATTAGAAAAAAATGTATATGTTTATTCCTGACTCAATAGTTAACTTTTTGCTATTTTATTTTTGTAAACTCTATCATCAAAACCTGTGTGGATAAATATTTTTTAGTAGATAACATGTATAAAATAAGTCAAAATTGAGAACTTTTCGTTGGGTTTTTCTACTGTTTTATTGCCGGGATGTCAATTCAGTATATAATCAAAAACAGCGTTTTTAAATTCAATATTCTGTTACTGGCATTTAAACAGTTCTAGCCGCCAGGGAAGTAAAGATATGGCAACTAAACTATACATTTTTAGAGACAACACTCCCAGGTCTATCAGATGAGGGTTTATTTGTATTTATATCTCAAAACTGCAGTATGTAACAAATAGTTATATATTGTGCATATATTGCTATATATACATGTAGCCCCTTATTTGATGCACCAAGGAGTGTACTTTCCAGAAATGTGCACTTAATTTACTGTATCTCAACTACCTAGGTGGCTACAGCTGTCTAATTGCAGACAGCACCCCTAACAATTAAAAGACAATTATTTTAGACTTTTTTTAGGCTTTCATGTCTGCAATTAAACATCTCTAGCCACATGGGAAGTTAAAGAAGGTACACATTTGTATAAAGTACACCCCTTTTGGCATCAAATGAGGGACTACATGTATTTCTAGCACACAAGTGCATAAACATTAACGGAAAATGGTGCTTTGGTTAGAAAATATTTATATATATATTTTCTAAGTAAAGTAACATGTTCAGCTATTTCTTACGCACTTAAAAGTAGCGCTATATATACATGTAGGCCCTTATTTGATGCGCCAAGGGGTGTACTTTCCAAAAATGGCACCAGGGACAAAGCCACTGTCAGAATCTCTTCTCTAGCAGATCTAACATCACTCGAGAAGGAAACAAAGTCGTAGTTTATCAGATGCTCAGCCATATTTCTCTTTACAAAGTGAATAGATATTTTGAAAGAAATTATGCTGCTAGAAAAGGTATAATTTTTATTGCAAATAATTAAGCTTCTTTGCAGTAAAAATACAGGATTTTTGAAAGACGGTGAGAACTGCGCAAAGAGGGTGTTTTGAGCAAAAGTTATAAAAGTTAGTAGTTTTTGTGAAAAAGTTAACGATTTTTTTTATTGGATCTCATTTAGCGGTAATATGGTGGCATGAAATATACCAAAATGGGCCTAGATCAATATTTTGAGTTATCTACTACACTACACTAACAAGCTACAAGCTCTCTAATTAACCCCTTCACTGCTGGGCATAATACATGTGTGGTGCGCAGCGGCATTTAGCGGCCTTCTAATTACCAAAAAGCAATGCCAAAGCCATATATGTCTGCTATTTCTGAACAAAGGGGATCCCAGAGAAGCATTTACAACCATTTGTGCCATAATTGCACAAGCTGTTTGTAAATAATTTCAGTGAGAGACCTAAAGTTTGTGAAAATGAGAACAATTTTTTTTATTTGATCGCATTTGGCGTGGAAATGGTGGCCTGAAATATACCAAAATGGGCCTAGTTCAATACTTTGGGTTGTCTACTAAAAAAATATATACATGTCAAGGGATATTCATGGATTCCTGACAGATATCAGTGTTCCAATGTAACTATCGCTAATTTTGAAAAAAAAAAGTGTGTTTTTTATCATATTTTATAATTTTTTTGAAGTAAGTTATAAGATATGATGAAAATAATGGTATCTTTAGAAAGTCCATTTAATGGTGAGAAAAACAGTATATAATATGTGTGGGTACAGTAAATTAGTAAAAGTAAAATTACAGCTAAACACAAACGCAGCAGAAATGTAAAAATAGCCCTGGTCCTTAAGGGTAAGAAATTGAAAAATGTTCTGGTCCTTAAGGGTTTAAACTGCTCCACAAAAGTATCCATGGGGTTACCGAAGAGGCATTTATAGTTTTGACTATTGGTTGGCTGTTTCTTAGCCTCTTCTATATACATAGTAGAAGGCGAGATCACAATATTACCCCCTTTATCACTCTTTTTGATTTGGTTATCTGTCCACTGTGTTAGTTTTTTAAGAGCTTTCTTTTCTTCCTTTGATAGATTGTTACAATACTCAACTCATCATAATCATTGGTTAGAGCTAATATATCTTTACAAACTAAGTTTAAGAAAGTAACATTATTATAGGAAGTACTGTTAGAAGGTACAAAGAGAGATTTGGATTTTAAAATATTATGCCAGCTAGTATCTTTAGCCTCTAAAGATCAAGCCCCACTTGATTCCTCCAAAAGAGGGACCAAATCATTAACTGCTGCAATATCAGCATTGTCAAACATATTGGTCTCTATATTGGAGAAAAAATATTTTCTGAGAAGTACTTCAAATGTGTCAAGGCTAGGGGTGGATACAAAAGTGAGACCTTTTTTCAGAACTGAGATGTGTGTGCTTGATAGTATTTTGTTTGATAAACGTATTATATTTAACTCTGTTTGATCTATTTCTTTTTGTACTAGGGTTTCTGATTGAATAGGACTTGTTTCCTTGTTCTTGGTCTGTTTCCCCCTTCCTCTCCGGGTTCTCTTCCTAGGAAATGGATATTAAGGATGGATATGATGGAAAGAAGGGCAGTATATATAACATAGAAAATGAAGTTGAATGAATCTGTTATGCCTTCCCTCTGTACCCGTCTATGCAAGCATTTGTCATTTCCTTAAAGAAAAGTTAAAACTATGACATACATAGGATAGGAAGAAAGACCTAATGATTTTTGCCATGACAGTTTAAAAAAAATAATAAGATGCTAGACTTAAGAATGTGAGATGCAAATGAGACTAGTGGGCATAGTTAAGATGCCAATGTTTGTGTCAGGAGAATGATGCACAATCGCTAACTTGAACCTATGTCTCTTTTCTCCAAATTTTGTTTATGACATTTGTAATATTTACATCTGACAGGGTAAATAATGCAAAACATGCCCCAATATGTATTAATACTCTTCGCCTCCCACACCGATAATCACATATGGATCTAGCCCAATCGGCATACAGTGGCAGTGCACACATCCCTTAGAAGAGCCAAAGACGCATATGATAGGCTTGTTAGGAGGTGTGTGTCGGATGCAATGCATGATTGGTTGAAAGGGAATTGGTAAAAGGTATATACAGCGTTGATATTTAGTGCACTGTTTGTCTAAAATACAATAATACATTGAAAAAGGCCAGCTTAGTGGCTGAAATGAGTTTGTTCAGTTTTGTATAGATAGTATTACTGTGTAAGTCACTCCTAGCACCTGAAGCTTCCCGTTATAGGCCAGGAATACAGGGGAGTGACACACAGTTTATTCTATCCAGTTTATTCTATCCTTTTAGTGCTTTACTTATTAAAATTATTTTTTATTAAAAGCTGATTTTAACTTTGTATACACTTATAACTTTAGTACAGTTGTTTGTATCAGCTGACATATATACTTATATTAGGAAAGAGTGCCTACTAGCCCCTATATGTTTTCTTTTCTCTGTTTAGTCATTATTTAAAGGGGTAGCACCGAATACTTTGGGTAGTTTACTCAAGACTCATTATTTCCTAAATTACTTGTTTCACAGTGCCGATATTTCTTTGTTTTTGTAACATCTCTCTAGTGCAGTTTGATGTCCAACAGCTTTTCTGTCATATTTTACAGAACTGTTTCTTACAGAAGAAAGCTAATTTATAAAGTTAGTCCCTAGGAGGAATGTATTTGGATATAAATATTCTCACTAATGACTGTAAGGTACAAATCTAATATACAAATGGTGAAGCAAAGTAAGGATGAACAAGATAATAATTTAACATTAACTTTTATTTTAATATCTAAAAGCAGAATTGCTTGAGATGTACATACAAATCCTTATTTTAGAAATAAGAATCTTCAACATTATTTTATAAAGAATTACACACATAGTGCCTTAGTTTTTTCTTCCACTGGCAGATTTCCTCTTTTACTTAGTAAGAATACTAATTATGAGAAAACCAGGAAGGGTGACAATTTATCTAAAGTAAATTAAAAGAACATTTGCTTCTTAATTAAGTTGCTAAAAATATTTTATTAAGATTACTGGTCATAGTTGCTTGCACTTTTACAATATCAAGATATTATTGCGAGATTTGATATTTTCATATTGTCTATAAACCAAATTGCCTCACTCAACCTTTATGGTAACATATTTAATCATACACAAGTCCAAATTAAGAAGAGGTTTTTCAATATTTTGCATTTTTAATGCAACAGTAACATAAAAACACGTGTCATCATTTTAAGTTTTTCATACTGTTAAAGAAAATTAGGGGAATATGTGTAGCAGTGTTAGCCTTGAGAAGTCAGTAGGGTGCATATGATGTTCGGAAAACTCAATTTTCATAACTGAATTACAGGTAGCAAAATAACAATTAAAAAATATATTGCATATTATTTCATAATGCATAACTAAACATTTTATATAACAATGTCAAGTTGTTTTTTTCCCTTTAATTTACCTTCCTATGGGTCACACATGTTGGCAGAATCTTCTTAACACATTTTCACATCAACTTGAAACTTTAGAGATTAAACCATATAGGTACAAATATGTACTTATGTATTTGCAGACATCTTTCTATGAATTAGTAAACTAATATGGTCTGTTCAACTACTAACAGGCATTCATTATCAGATTTAAAGACTAGCATTAAGATATCAGAGACTCTTGCTATTGTATAACACATGGCAGAAAATCTACTGCCCCTTAATATTGAAAATAGCATTAAATATCTTAATATTATTTTTTATTTTATTGCATTTATGACAAAAATACCTCACCATCACCTAGATTTAGAGTTTTGCGTTAGAAGGGGTGCGTTAGCTACGCATGTTTTTTTTCCCTTGCACCTTTTAAATAATGCTGGTATTTAGAGTTCTCTGAAGGGCTGCGTTAGACTCCAAAAAAAGAGCGTAGAGCATAATTTACCGCCACTTCAACTCTCAATACCAGCGTTGCTTACGGTAGCGGCCAGCTTAAAAAACGTTTTCGTGCACGATTCCCCCATAGGAAACAATTGGGCAGTTTGGGCTGAAAAAAAACCTAACACCTGCAACAAAGCAGCGTTCATCTCCTAACGCAGCCCCATTGTTTCCTATGGGGAAACAGTTTCTAAGTCTGCACCTAACACCCTAACATGTACCCTGAGTCTAAATACCCCTAACCTTACATTTATTAACCCCTAATCTGCCGCCCCCACTATCGCTGACCCCTGCATTTTATTATTAACCCCTAATCTGCCACTCCGGACACCGCCGCAACCTACATTATCCCTATGAACCCCTAATCTGCTGCCCACAACGTCGCCGACACATACATAATATTTATTAACCCCTAATCTGCCCCCGCCAATGTCGCTGCTACCTTACCTACACTTATTAACCCCTAATCTGCTGACCGGACCTCGCCGCCACTATAATAAATGTATTAACCCCTAAACCACCTCACTCCTGCCTCGTAAACCCTATAATAAATTTTATTAACCCCTAATCTGCCCTCCCTAACATCGCCGCCACCTAACTTCAAGTATTAACCCCTAATCTGCCGACCGGACCTCGCCGCTACTGTAATAAATGTATTAACCCCTAAAGCTAAGTCTAACCCTAACCCTAACACCCCCCTAAATTAAATATAATTTAAATCTAACAAAATAAATTATTTCTTATTAAATAAATTAATCCTATTTAAAGCTAAATACTTACCTGTAAAATAAACCCTAATATAGCTACAATATAACAAATAATTATATTGTAGCTATTTTAGCATTTATATTTATTTTACAGGCAACTTTGTATTTATTTTAACTAGGTACAATAGCTATTAAATAGTTATTTACTATTTAATAGCTACCTAGTTAAAATAATTAAAAAATTACCTGTAAAATAAATCCTAACCTAAGTTACAATTAAACCTAACACTACACTATCAATAAATTAATTAACTAAACTACCTACAATTACCTACAATTAAATCAACTAAACTAAATTACAAAAAACAAGCAAGCACTAAATTACAAAAAACAAACAAACACTAAATTACAAAAAAATAAAAAAAATAATTTTAAACTAATTACACCTACTCTAAGCCCCCTAAAAAAATAACAAAAACCCCCCAAAATAAAAAAATGCCCTACCCTATTCTAAAATAAAAGGTTAACAGCTCTATTACCTTACCAGCTCTTAAAAGGGCTTTTTGCGGGGCATGCCCCAAATAAATCAACTCTTTTGCCTGTAAAAAAAACATACAATACCCCCCCAACATTACAACCCACCACCCACATACCCCTAATCTAACCCACCCAAACCCCCCTTAAAAAACCTAACACTAAGCCCCTGAAGATCTCCCTACCTTGTATTCACCCAGCCGGGTATCACCGATCCGTCCAGAAGAGGGTCCGAAGTCTTCATCCTATCCGGCAAGAAGAGCTCCTCCAGAGGGTCCGAAGTCTTCATCCTATCCGGCAAGAAGAGGTCCTCCAGAGGGTGCAAAGTCTTCATCCAGGCGGCATCTTCTATCTTCTTCCATCTGGAGTGGAGCGGGTCCATCTTGAAGCAGCCGACGCGGAGCCATCCTTCCTCACCGACGGACTAACGACGAATGAAGGTTCCTTTAAATGACGTCATCCAAGATGGCGTCCCTCGAATTCTGATTGGCTGATCGGAACAGCCAATAGAATGCAAGCTCAATCTGATTGGCTGATCCAATCAGCCAATCGGATTGAACTTTAATCTGATTGGCTGATTCAATCAGCCAATCAGATTTTTCCTACCTTAATTCCGATTAGCTGATAGAATCCTATCAGCCAATCAGAATTTGAGGGACGCCATCTTGGATGACGTCATTTAAAGGAATCCGCGTCGGCTGCTTCAAGATGGACTCGCTCTGCTCCGGATGGAAGAAGATAGAAGATGCCGCCTGGATGAAGACTTTGGACCCTCTGGAGGACCTCTTCTTGCCGGATAGGATGAAGACTTTGGACCCTCTTCTGGACGGATCGGTGATACCCGGCTGGGTGTATACAAGGTAGGTAGATCTTCAGGGGCTTAGTGTTAGGTTTTTTAAGGGGGGTTTGGGTGGGTTAGATTAGGGGTATGTGGGTGGTGGGTTGTAATGTTGGGGGGGTATTGTATGTTTTTTTTTACAGGCAAAAGAGCTGATTTCTTTGGGGCATGCCCCGCAAAAAGCCCTTTTAAGGGCTGGTAAGGTAATTGAGCTGTTAACCTTTTATTTTAGAATAGGGTAGGGCATTTTTTTATTTTGGGGGGCTTTGTTATTTTTTTAGGGGCTTAGAGTAGGTGTAATTAGTTTAAAATTCTTGTAATCTTTTTTAATTTTTTTTAATTTAGTGTTTTTTTTTTTGTAATTTAGTGTTTGTTTTTGTAATTTAGTTTAGTTGATTTAATTGTAGGTAATTGTAGGTAGTTTAGTTAATTAATTTATTGATAGTGTAGTGTTAGGTTTAATTGTAACTTAGGTTAGGATTTATTTTACATGTAATTTTGTAATTATTTTAACTAGGTAGCTATTAAATAGTAAATAACTATTTAATAGCTATTGAACCTAGTTAAAATAAATACAAAGTTGCCTGTAAAATAAATATAAATGCTAAAATAGCTACAATATAATTATTTGTTATATTGTAGCTATATTAGGGTTTATTTTACAAGTAAGTATTTAGCTTTAAATAGGATTAATTTATTTAATTAGGGAGGGCAGATTAGGGGTTAATTAAATTTATTATATGGTTTTTGAGGCGGGAGTGAGGCGGTTTAGGGGTTAATACATTTATTATAGTGGCAGCGAGGTCCGGTCGGCAGATTAGGGGTTAATAAGTGTAGGTAAGGTAGCAGCGATGTTGGGGGGGCAGATTAGGGGTTAATAAATATTATGTAGGTGTCGGCGATGTTAGGGGCAGCAGATTAGGGGTTCATAGGGATAATGTAGGTTGCGGCATTGTGCGGTTGGCAGATTAGGGGTTAAAAAATTTTATTAGAGTGGCGGAGATGTGGGGGGATCTTGGTTTAGGGGAGCATAAGTAGTTTATGGGTGTTAGTGTACTTTACAGCACAGTAGTTAAGAGCTTTATGAACCGGCGTTAGCCCATAAAGCTCTTAACTCTTGACTTTTTTCTGCGGCTGGAGTTTTGTCGTTAGAGTTCTAACGCTCACTTCAGCCAAGACTCTAAATACCGGCGTTAGGAAGATCCTATTGAAAAGATAGGATACGCAATTGGCGTAAGGGGATCTACGGTATGGAAAAGTCGCGGCTGGAAAGTGAGCGTTGGACCCTTTCCTGACTGACTCTAAATACCAAAGGAAGGAGCCCTTAACGTTGGTTTTAACGGCTACCGCAGAACTCTAAATCTAGGCGCTTGTTTTAAAATGTGTTAATCATCATTATAGATAATTAGAAATATATCATTCTCAATATAATAATAAAAGTAAAACTGAATTGTAATATTTCCAGTATTTTCTACTGTTTTCAAAATGTTCCTTTATTATTTCCAGGAATTATATTGTTAATATAAAAATTAAATTGCAATGTTTTTGTTATGATTTTCTATGGCTGAATTTACCAACTTGTAAAACTTTGCCATCTTAACTATGAATGCACAGAATTAACTTATTTACATAGCTATGAATAGAGAATAAAACCTGAATTTGAAAAATGTAATTCACTGCTCACGAGCTATTGACTTATAATTCCTTATTTGAGCTTTTTTTATGCAAATACTTCACTTTTAAGAAGCAAGAGAATAATCATGGTTTTAGTGGTGGGTAATTTGATATTTGAAGACTGTAAGGAATTTTCTGGACAATAGTGCAAACAAGTTATGGTCATTCAAGGCTTAAAAGTATAAAATTCCATACAAACACTCTGTCCAATAGCTATAATATAGACAGTGCTTGTTTCCTGTCTTGAATCTCACATTCACTAACACTGTTGCCTAAAGCAGTTACCTGTCACAGATTTCAACAGCTAGTTTATACGAATAAGTAAAATTAAGCCTTAACCCAAATATATAATCCAAGACTGCAATTGGTAGTAAGTATATACTTATGTATTTCTTAATATTTTTCCAAAAATATATACCCTTATATGTGCAAGAATTGATATATTAAATAAAAAAAAAAAATATTTGTACTTGAGGCTAGAATACCATGAGAATCCCTCTGTCTCACCTGTGCCTTGATATGGAAATTGCATATAAATTCCCACAGCGCACTTCAACCAGTTTTCAGACTTTGTAATACCTGGTTTAAGAAAACCAATCTCCAGATATGATATGTTCCTGTCACAGTGTCTGGAACTCCTAGACTGTCTCCTGGTTTCTTATCTGTTTATTTACCAGCAATCCCCATACGTACCCTCTCTAGAAAGACTTATCCCATTTCAGGTACTTTATGGTAGAAGAAAAAATAAATGCATGTGGTGCAGGGGGCAAATTCTAATAATTTACCAAACATTGCGATAATGTTTCAGGATAACATTTGTTTATTCCCTTTGGCAGCTATAGGTTAAACAGAAGACATCAATGCATAACATGACGGTAACCATGAATGAAGAAAAGGTTAAATACTTCTGTAAGTTTTAATATGTATAACAATTGTGTGAATACATTTACAGAGAGGTCAGTTTGTCCTTCTGACTATTTTAACGCTATACTTGAGGTAATGCTGACAAAGTCAGTAAGGTTAAGTATAGTTTAGAGCATATATGGAATATCTGGGATTGACTAAGTTGCAGAAGCTCAGAGTAATTCACAATACCTTGGTTGGGATGTTTACAAGTTTGTTTTGTCAGCAGTTATAAGAGTATATAACTCAGTATAAGCATAGTGTATATTGAGATGCCTCTCCAGAGAAAGTAATATCAGTTTATACTCCATAACATCCAGGCCTCCCACGGATGCACAAATGGGGTAATATAATTGTATTTACTATTTATCTTGTTACTTTGTTCTCTCTGTGTTTTAACTTTGGAAAGTAATAATAAGTAGTGATGTTGCGAACCTAAAAATTTCGGTTCGCGAGCGGCGGACTCGAACTTCCGCAACTGTTTGCGAACCGGCGAACCGGGCAAACCGCCATTGACTTCAATAGGCAGGCGAACTTTAAAACCAACCTGGGACTCTTTCTGGCCACAATAGTGATGGAAAAGTTGTTTCAAAGGGACTAACACCTGGACTGTGGCATGCCGGAGGGGGATCCACGGCAAAACTCCCATGGAAAATTACATAGTTGATGCAGAGTCTGGTTTTAAGCCATAAAGGGCATAAATCACCTAACATTCCTAAATAGTTTGGAATAACGTGCTTTAAAACATCAGGTATGATGTTGTATCGATCATGTAGTGTAAGGGTTACGCCCGCTTCACAGTGACAGACCAAACTCCACGTTTAAAGGTACAGTCTACACCAGAATTTATTACCCATTTCCCAGTTTTGCATAACTAACACATTTATAATAATATACTTTTAACCTCTGTGATTATCTTGTATCTAAGCCTCTGCAAACTGCCCCTTTTTCAGTTTTTTGACAGACTTGCAGTCTAGCCAATCAGTGCCTGCTCCCAGATAACTTCTCGTGCACGAGCACAGTGTTATCTATATGAAATACGTGAACTAACACTATCTAGTGGTAAAAAACTGTTAAAATGCAATCTGAAAGAGGTGGGCTTCAAGGTCTAAGAAATTAGCATATAAACCTCCTAGGTTAAGCTTTCAACTAAGAATACCAAGAGAACAAAGCAAAATTGGTGATAAAAGTAAATTGGAAAATTGTTTAAAATTACATGCTCTATCTGAATCCTGAAAGTTTATTTTGGCCTAGATTGTCCCTTTAACACACCGCAAACAACCGCAAACAGTCCATTTGCACAACGGCAAACTCCCCATTTCCACAAGGTTGGATACCAAGCTAGCCATGCCCCGTTCCTTGTCCTCACTGATGTCATTGAAGGTCTCTTCCTCCACCCAGCCACGTACAACACCAAGAGTCCCCTAAAGGTGACAGCAAGCCCCCTGGGACGCCTGCTGTGTTTGGTCTTCCACCTCCTCAAAGCCACCTTCCTCCTCTGACTCCTCTTCTTCAGACTCCTCTCTCTGCATTGCCTCTCTCTGCATTATTATAAGGTGTGTTAAGTAGTACTATTCCTATCAGTTTAATCCCTGTGGTGTCCCCTATCAGGGGACGTGTATATGGCATGGATTTTAGGAACCGGGAGATAGAAAAAGATGCTTGGTCTGTCCTCCTACTTCAAATTTGGGGCACTGCGCATGCAATCTACTGCGCCCCAGATATGAGTGGTGTGTTAAGTAGTACTATTCTTATCAGTTTAATCCTTGTGGAGTCCCCTATCAGGGGACGTGTATCTGGCATGGATTTTAGGAACTGGGAGATGGAAAAAGATGCTTGGTCAGTCCGGCCACGAGATAGATTTGATAGATAGATAGATAGATAGATAGATTAGATAGATAGATCAATAGATACATTTGATAGATTTGATAGATAGATAGATTTGATAGATCAATAGATAGATTTGATAGATAGATAATTTCCCAGACAGAGAATTACAAGATGTGCGGTCTGGGACCCATGGTAAGGTTCCCAGAGGCAGTTGTGGCACCAGGGGACGTGTATATGGCATGGATTTTAGGAACCGGGAGATGGAAAAAGATGCTTGGTCGGTCCTCCTACTTTAAATTTGGGGCACTGCGCGTGCAATCTACTGTGCCACCAGATATGAGTAGTGTGTTAAGTAGTACTATTCTTATCAGTTTAATACCTGTTACGTCCCCTATCAGGGTACGTGCATATGGCATGGATTTTAGGAACCGGGAGATGGAAAAAGATGCTTGGTCGGTCCGGCCACGAGATAGATAGATTTGATAGATAGATAGATAGATAGATAGAAAGATACATAGATTAGATAGATCAATAGATGCAATGTATACATTTGAAAGATACGATAGATAGATAGATAGATAGATAGATAGATAGATAGATAGATTTGATAGATAAATAGATAGATTTGATAGATAGATAATTTCCCAGACAGAGAATTACAAGAAATGCGGTCTGGGACCCATGGTAAGGTTACTTCCTTTTGCACAATCGAGTACAGGTTGGGGTGGATTGCCTTTTGTGCAAAGAAATTTTGGCCGGGTACCTTCCACTGCGGTGTCCCCTATCAGGGGACGTGTATATGGCATGGATTTTAGGAACCGGGAGAAGGAAAAAGATGCTTGGTCGGTCCGGCCATGAGATAGATAGATTTGATAGAAAGATACATAGATTAGATAGATCAATAGATGCAATAGATACATTTGATAGATACGATAGATAGATAGATACATAGATTTGATCGATAAATAGATAGATTTGATAGATAGATAATTTCCCAGACAGAGAATTACAAGACGTGCGGTCTGAGACCCATGGTAAGGTTACTTCCTTTTGCACAATTGAGTACAGGTTGGGGATTGCCTTTTGTGCATTGAAATTTCGGCCGGGTACCTTCCACTGCGGTGTCCCCTATCAGGGGACATGTATATGGCATGGATTTTAGGAACCGGGAGATGGAAAAAGATGCTTGGTCGGTCCTCCTACTTCAAATTTGGGCACTGCGCATGCAATCTACTGTGCCACCAGATATGAGTGGTGTGTTAAGAAGTACTATTCCTATGACTTTAATCCCTGTTACGTGCCTTTTTTTGTTTTGTTTTTTGAAGCCACAGTGCAGCACCAGAGGCCAGAAAAATTTGGCATGTACACATGCCTGATATTGTTGCAGCCGCTGCTGTAGCAGCGGCCAGAAAAATTGATGTTTGTTTCCCTGCATTGTGGCTTGAACACTAGTTGGTGGCGGATAAGTCACGCAAGTCATCCGGCATTCGAAGATAACATACAGCAGCTTGTGGACCATTTATCGCCCAAGGCAGATCATCTCATTAGGCCTTTTTTACTCAAATGTATCGCCCAATGTCAGTCCCTGTGGGATCCATCCCTCAGTCATCTTAATAAAGGTGAGGTAATCTAGACTTTTTTGACCTAGGCGACTTCTCTTCTCAGTGACAATACCTCCTGCAGCACTGAAGGTCCTTTCTGACAGGACACTTGAAGCGGGGCAGGCCAGAAGTTCTATAGCAAATTGGGATAGCTCAGGCTACAGGTCAAGCCTGCACACCCAGTAGTCAAGGGGTTCATCGCTCCTCAGAGTGTCGAGATCTGCAGTTAAGGCAAGATAGTCTGTTACCTGTTTGTCAAGTCGTTCTCTGAGGGTGAACCCCGAAGGGCTGTGGCAATGCATAGGAGTTAAAAAGCTCCGGAATGTCCTCCATCAACAACACGTCTGTTAAGCATCCTGTCCTTGCCGGTGTGGTCGTGGGAGTCAGAGGATTACTTTCACCTCTTCCCCTGTTAGATTCCCGTTGTGCTGTGACATCACCCTTACACTCTGTGTAAAGCATACTTTTTAATTTATTTTGGAACTGCTGCATCCTTTCCAACTTGCGGGAATTTGGTAACATTTCAGACACTTTATGCTTATACCGGGGGTCTAGTAGCGTGGACACCCAGTACAGGTCGTTCTCCTTCAGCCTTTTTATATGAGGGTCACTCAACAGGCACAACAGCATGAAAGACCCCATTTGCACAAGTTTGGATGCCGAGCTACTCATGTCCCATTCCTCGTCCTCAGTGATCTCACTGAAGGTATGTTCTTCCCCCCAGCCACGTACAACACCATGGGTACCAGATAGGTGACAACGAGCACCCTGGGATGCCTGTTGTGGTTGGTCTTCCTCCTCCTCCTCCTCAAAGCCACATTCCTCCTCTGACTCCTCTTCCTCACAATCCTCTTCCAGCTTTGCCGCTGGTCCAGCAAGCGATGCTGATAAGGCTGTTTCTGGTGGTGATGATGACTCTTTCTCTTCTTCTTCACGCTCATCTACGGCCTGATCCAGCACTCTTCGCAGGGCACGCTCCAGGAAGAAAACAAATGGTATGATGTCGCTGATGGTGCCTTCGGTGCGACTGACTAGGTTTGTCACCTCCTCAAAAGGACGCATGAGGCTACAGGCATTGCGCATGAGCATCCAGTAACTTGGCAAAAAAATCCCCAGCTCCGCAGAGGTTATCCTAGCACCCTGGTCATACAAATACTCGTTAATGGCTTTTTCTTGTTGGAGCAGGCGGTCGAACATTAGGCGTGTTGAATTCCAACGTGTCGGGCTGTCGCAAATCAAGCGCCTCACTGGCATGTTGTTTCGCCGCTGGATATCTGCAAAATTCGCCATGGCTATGTAGGAATGTCTGAAATGTCCACACACCTTCCTGGCCTGCTTCAGGACATCCTGTAAGCCTGGGTACTTATGCACAAAGCGTTGTACGATCAGATTACACACATGTGCCATGCACGGCACATGTGTCAACTTGCCCAATTTCAATGCTGCCAACAAATTACTTCCATTGTCAGAAACCACTTTGCCGATCTCCAGTTGGTGCGGAGTCAGCCACTGATCCACCTGTGTGTTCAGGGCAGACAGGAGTGCTGTTCCGGTGTGACTCTCTGCTTTCAGGCAAGTCAACCCCAAGACGTTGTGACACTGCCGTATCCGGGATGTGGAATAGTACCTGCGGAGCTGGGGGAGTGCCGTTGATGTGGAGCAAGATGCAGCAGAAGAGGACTCAGCCGAGGAAAAGGTTATGGAAGAGGATGGAGTAGGAGGAGTAAAGGAGGTAGCAGCAGGCCTGCCTGCAAGTCATGGCGGTGTCACCAACTCCTCTGCAGAGCCATGCATTCCATGCTTGGCAGCCATCAGCAGGTTTACCCAATGCGCAGTGTAGGTGATATTCCTGCCCTGACCATCCTTTGCAGACCAGCTATCAGTGGTCAGATGGACCCTTGCCCCAACACTGTGTGCCAGACATGCCATTACTTCCTTTCACACAATCGAGTACAGGTTGGGGATTGCCTTTTGTGCAAAGAAATTTCGGCCAGGAACCTTCCACTGCGGTGTCTCAATAGCTACAAATTTTTGGAACGCCTCAGACTCCACCAGCTTGTATGGTAAAAGCTGGCGGGCTAAGAGTTCAGACAAGCCAGCTGTCAGACGCCGGGCAAGTGGGTGACTTTGGGACATTAGCTTCTTACGCTCAAACATGTCCTTGACAGACACCTGACTGTGGGCAGATGAGCAGGAACTGCTCCGGAAGAGAGACGGAGTGGCAGATGGTTGAGAGGGGGCAAGGAGGACAGCAGTGGTTGATGTGGCTGAAGATGCTGGGCCAGGAGGAGGATGGCGGCTTTGAGTTTGTGTGCTGCTTCTACTCATGTGTTCATCCCATCAGCATTTGTGATCATGTGCCTTCGCAAAGCAGTTGTACCTAGGTGGGTGTTGGACTTCCCACGACTCTTTTGGCAAAGGTTGCAAATGGCATCGCTGTTGTCAGAGGCAGACACACACAAAAAAATGCCACACTGCTGAGCTCTGCGATGACGGCATTCTAGTGGTGGCAACAGCATGCGTTGATTGGCGTGCTGTCTGACTGACCCCGGGTGCCGATGCATGCTGTCTGACTGTGCCACTAGCTCCTTGTGATGACCTCCCCCTGCTTCCAACTCATCTCCTCCTCCTCCTCTCTGTCTCCCCATCTAAACTTTCCCCCTCTTCTTCTTCTCTTCTAGCGGGCACCCACGTAACATCCACAGACGCATCATCATCAACCGCTTCACGTGTATCTGACAAATCAACAAAGGAAGCAGCAGTGGGTACAACATCATCATCACACCGTACATCCATGTCTGTAATGCTGCCTGACTGAGACATATCACTGTTATCTACATCCTCTGTCAATGATGGTTGCACATCACTCATTTCTTCAAACTGATGTGTCAATAACTCCTCTAACAGATCAAGTGAAGCGGCTGTGGTGCTAGTGTTGGTGGTGGCGGCAGGCGGGCGAGTGATAACTTGAGAGGTGCCCGAAGCTAAGCTGGAGATGGATGGTGCGTCAAGGTTCCGAGCGGAAGCTATAGAAGATTGGGTGTCCTGTGTTAGCCAATCAGCTAGGTCCTCCTCAGAACTTTTTGCGTTCATGGTACGTGGCCTCTAAACACTGGGCATTATGGTAGGGTCAAAGGGAATCACAGCACCACGACCATGACAGCACCTGCAGGGTGGCCTGCCTCTGCCTGTCATTTTTTTTTAAATGTACACTTACACTACTATTAAACAAAATATGTGTGGTGCCACTGGGCAAGTGGGCACAGTATACGCTGTGAGCCTGACACAAAAACATAATTTATGTAAGAACTTACCTGATAAATCCATTTCTTTCATATTAGCAAGAGTCCATCAGCTAGTGACGTATGGGATATACATTCCTACCAGGAGGGGCACAGTTTCCCAAAGCTCAAAATGCCTATAAATACACCCCTCACCACACCCACAATTCAGTTTAATGAATAGGCAAGAAGTGGGGTGATAAGAAAGGAGTGAAAGCATAAAAAAATAAGGAATTTGAATAATTGTGCTTTATACAAAAAAATCATAACCACCACAAAAAAAGGGTGGGCCTCATGGACTCTTGCTAATATGAAAGAAATGAATTTATCAGGTAAGTTCTTACATAAATTATGTTTCCTTTCATGTAATTAGCAAGAGTCCATGAGCTAGTTATGTATGGGATAGCAGATACCCAAGATGTGGAACTTCCACGCAAGAGTCACTAGAGAGGGAGGGATAAAATAAAGACAGCCAATTCAGCTGAACAAATAATCCACAACCCAAATCAAAAAATAAAATAATAAGCAGCAGAATCAAACTGAAACAGCTGCCTGAAGTACTTTTCTACCAAAAACTGCTTCTGAAGAAGAGAAAACATCAAAATGGTAGAATTTAGTAAAAGTATGCAAAGAAGACCAAGTTGCTGCTTTGCAAATTTGATCAACAGAAGCTTCATTCCTAAAAGCCCAGGGAGTAGAAACTGACCTAGTAGAATGAGCTGTAATCCTTTGAGGCGGGGACTTACCCGACTCTACATAAGCATGATGAATCAAAGACTTTAACCAAGATGCCAAAAAAATGGCAGAAGCCTTCTGACCTTTTCTGGAACCAGAAAAGATGACAAATAGACTAGAAGTCTTTCTAAAACCATTAGTAGCTTCAACATAATATTTCAAAGCTCTAACTACATCCAAAGAATGTAAAGATTTCTCCAGAGAATTCTTAGGATTAGGACATAATGAAGGGACAACAATCTCTCTACTAATGTTGTTAGAATTCACAACCTTAGGTAAAAATTTAAATGAAGTCCGCAACACTGCCTTATCCTGATGAAATATCAGGAAAGGAGATTCACAAGAAAGAGCAGATAACTCAGAAACTCTTCTAGCAGAAGAGATGGCTAAAAGGAACAACACTTTCCAAGAAAGTAATTTAATATCCAGAGAATGCAAAGGTTCAAACGGAGGAGCCTGTAAAGCCCTCAGAACCAAATTAAGACTCCAAGGAGGAGAGATTGACTTAATGACAGGCTTGATACAAACCAAAGCCTGTACAAAACAATGAATATCAGGATGATTAGCAATCTTTCTGTGAGAAAGAACAGAAAGAGCAGAGATTTGACCTTTCAAAGAGCTTGCAGACAACCCCTTATCCAAACCATCCTGAAGAAACTGTAAAATTCTTGGAATTCTAAAAGAATGCCAAGAGAATTTATGAGAAGAACACCAAGAAATGTAAGTCTTCCAGACTCGATAATAAATCTTTCTAGACACAGATTTACAAGCCTGTATCATAGTATTAATCACTGAGTCAGAGAATCCTCTATGACTAAGAATCAAGCGTTCAATCTCCATACCTTCAAATTTAATGATTTAAGATCCTGATGGGAAAAAAGGGCCTTGAGATAGAAGATCTGGCCTTAACGGAAGTGTCCAAGGTTGGCAACTTGCCATCCGAACGAGATCTGCATACCAAAACCTGTGAGGCCATGCTGGAGCCACCAGCAATACAAACAAACGTTCCATTAGAATTTTGGAAATCACTTTTGGAAGAAGAACTAGAGGCGGAAAGATATAAGTAGGTTGATAATTCCAAGGAAGCAACAGCGCATCCACTGCTCCCACCTGAGGATCCCTGGATCTGGACAGATACCTGGGAAGTTTCTTGTTTAGATGAGAGGCCATCAGATCTGTTTCTGGAAGTCCCCAGATTTGAACAATCTGAAGAAATACCTCTGGGTGAAGAGTCCATTCGCCCGGATGTAACGTCTGGCAACTGAGATAATCCGCTTCCCAATTGTCTACACCTGGGATATGAACCGCAGAGATTAGACAGGAGCTGGATTCTGCCCATACAAGTATCTGAGATACTTCTTTCATAGTCTGAGGACTGTAAGTCCCCCCTTGATGATTGACATACGCCACAGTTGTGACATTGTCTGTCTGAAAACAAATAAACGATTCTCTCTTCAGAAGAGGCCAGAACTGAAGAGCTCTGAAAATCGCACGGAGTTCCAAAATGTTGATTGGTAATTTCGCCTCCTGAAATTCCCAAACCCCCTGCACTGTCAGAGATCCCCATACAGCTCCCCAACCTGAAAGACTTGCATCTGTTGAGATTACAGTCCAGGTTGGACGAACAAAAGAGGCCCCTTGAATTAGACGATGGTGATTCAACCACCAAGTCAGAGAAGATCGAACATTGGGATT
Organism: Bombina bombina; assembly: GCF_027579735.1. NCBI lineage: Eukaryota > Metazoa > Chordata > Amphibia > Anura > Bombinatoridae > Bombina > Bombina bombina. The sequence continues at coordinate 297,655,866 of NC_069502.1, read as the reverse complement.
TAAGGATATTAATTGTGATATCTTTGTATAATCCCTGCACCACTGGTTCAGCATACAAAGCTGAAGAGGTCTCATGTGAAAGCGAGCAAAGGGGATCGCGTCCGATGCAGCAGTCATGAGACCTAGAATTTCCATGCACAAAGCTACCGAAGGGAATGATTGAGACTGAAGGTTTCGACAAGCTGAAACCAACTTCAGACGTCTCTTTTCTGTTAGAGACAGAGTCATGGACACTGAATCTATTTGAAAACCCAAAAAGGTTACCTTTGTCTGAGGAATCAATTAACTCTTTGGTAAATTGATCCTCCAACCATGTCTTTGAAGAAACAACACAAGTTGATTCGTATGAGATTCTGCAGAATGTAAAGACTGAGCAAGTACCAAGATATCGTCCAAATAAGGAAATGCCCCAATACCCTGTTCTCTGATCACAGAGAGAAGGGCACCGAGAACCTTTGAAAAAATAATTGGAGCTGTTGCTAGGCCAAACGGAAGGGCAAAAAACTGGTAATGCTTGTCTAGAAAAGAGAATCTCAGGAACTGATAGTGATCTGGATGAATTGGAATATGAAGATATGCATCCTGTAAGTCTATTGTAGGCAGATATAATCCTTATAGTCACCATTTTGAATGTTGGTATCCTTACATAACGATTCAATAGTTTTAGATCCAAAACTGGTCTGAAGGAATTCTCCTTCTTTGGTACAATGAATAGATTTGAATAAAACCCCAGACCCTGTTCCAGAACTGGAACTGGCACAATTACCCCAGCCAACTCTAGGTCTGAAACACATTTCAGAAATGCCTGAGCCTTCACTGGGTTTACTGGAATGCGAGAAAGAAAAAATCTTCTCACAGGTGGTCTTACCTTGAAACCTATTCTGTACCCTTGTGAAACAATGTTCTGAATCCAAAGACTGTGAATCGAATTGATCCAAATATCTTTGAAAAATCGTAACCTGCCCCCTACCAGCTGTGCTGGAATGAGGGCCGCACCTTCATGTGGACTTGGGAGCTGGTTTTGACTTTCTAAAAGGCTTGGATTTATTCCAGACTGGAGATGGTTTCCAAATGGAAACCGTTCCTTTAGGGGAAGGGTCAGGCTTCTGTTCCTTATTCTGATGAAAGGAACGAAAACGATTAGCAGCCCTGTATTTACCTTTAGATTTTTTGTCCTGAGGCAAAAAGGTTCCTTTCCCCCCAGTAACAGTTGAAATAATTGAATCCAACTGTGAACCAAATAATTTATTACCTTGGAAAGAAAGAGAAAGTAAAGTTGACTTACAAGTCATATCTGCATTCCAAGATTTAAGCCATAAAGCTCTTCTAGCTAAAATAGCTAAAGACATATACCTGACATCAATTCTAATGATATAAAAAATGGCATCACAAATAAAGTTATTAGCATGTTGGAGAAGTTTAATAATGCTATAAGCATTATGGTCTGACACTTGTTGCGCTTAAGCCTCCAACCAAAAAGTGGAAGCTGCAGCAACATCAGCCAAAGAAATAGCAGGTCTAAGAAGATTACCTGAACATAAATAAGCTCTCCTTAGAAAGGATTCAAGCTTCCTATCTAAAGGATCCTTAAAGGAAGTACTATCCGCCATAGGAATAGTACTACGTTTAGCAAGAGTAGAGCTAGCCCCATCAACTTTGGGGATTTTGTCCCAAAACTCTAATCTATCAGATGGCACAGGGTACAATTTCTTCAACCTTGGAGAAGGAGTAAATGAGGTACCCAGACTATTCCATTCTCTAGAAATTACTTCTGAAATAGCATCAGGAACTGGAAAAACTTCTGGAATAACTACATGAGGTTTAAAAACCAAATTTAAATGCTTAGTAGATTTAGTATCAAGAGGACTAGACTCCTCCATATCTAATGCAATCAATACTTCTTTAAGTAAAGAACGAATAAATTCCATTTTAAATAAATATGAAGATTTATCAGTGTCAATATCTGAGGCAGAATCTTCTGAACCAGATAGATCCTCATCAGAAACAGATAAGTCAGAATGATGGGGGTCACTTAAAAATTAATCTGAAATATGAGAAGTTTTAAAAGACCTTTTACGTTTGCTGGAAGGAGGAATAACAGACAGAGCCTTCCTAATAGAATTAGAAACAAATTATTTTACATTAACAGGAACATCCTGAACATTAGATGTTGAAGGAAAAACAACGGGTAAAGGATTATTACTAATGGAAACACTATCTGCATTAGAAAGTTTATCATGACAGCTAACACAAACTACAGCCGGAGGAACAGATACCAAAAGTTTACAACAAATGCACTTAACTTTGGTAGAACCAGCATCAGGCAGCGTCTTTCCAGAAGTAGATTCTGATCCAGGGTCAGTTTGAGACATCTTGCAATATGTAATAGAAAAAACAACATATGAAGCAAAAGTATCAAATTCCTTAAATGACAGTTTCAGGAATGGGAAAAAATGCCAAATGAACAAGCCTCTAGCAACCAGAAGCAATGAAAAAGTGAGACTTAAATAATGTGGAAAAAGGTGGAGACAAGAATGACGCCCAAATTTTTGGGCGCCAAGTATGACGCCCACATTATTGGCGCCAAGTACAACGCCCATATTTTTTGGCGCCAAGAATGACGCCACATCCTCTGACGGCGAAAAAACGACGCCCACATTTTTTGGCGCAAAAGAAGGTCTGAAACACATAAACGTCAAAAATGACGCAACCACGAATAAACTTCCGCGTCAATTAAGGCGCCGGAAATGACAAAATTTTGCACCAAAAATTCACGCCAAGAATGATGCAATAAATTGAAGCATTTCAGCCCCCGCGAGCCTAAAAGTCAATTGAAAATAATTTTAAGGTAAGAAAAAATATTTTATTCATATGCATTATCCCAAAAAATGAAACTGACAGTCTGAATGAAGGAATACTGATTATCCTGAATAATGGCAAATATAAGTTTAAACACATATATTTAGAACTTTACATATAAAGTGCCCAACAATAGCTTAGAGTGTCATAAATAAAATAAGACTTACTTACTCTCAGACACTCATCTACATATAGTAGAAAGCCAAACCAGTACTGAAACGAGAATCAGTAGAGGTAATGGTATATAAGAGTATATCGTCGATCTGAAAAGGGAGGTAGGAGAAGAATTCTCTACGACCGATAACAGAGAACCTATGAAATAGATCCCCTAGAGGAAGACCATTGTATTCAAATAGGCAATCCCTCTGACATTCACTGCACTCTGAGAGGAAAACCGGGCTCCAGCCTGCTGCGAAGCGCATATTAACGTAGAATCTAGCACAAACTTACTTCACCACCTCCATGGGAGGCAAAGTTTGTAAAACTGAATTGTGGGTGTGGTGAGGGGTGTATTTATAGGCATTTTGAGGTTTGGGAAACTTTGCTCTTCCTGGTAGGAATGTATATCCCATACGTCACTAGCTCATGGACTCTTGCTAATTACATGAAAGAAAAAGCAGACAGATGTTTCACAATCCAAAAAGTTTATTTTTTTAAAATGTACACTTACACTACTATTAAACAAGATATGAGTGGTGGCACTGGGCAAGTGGGCACAGTATACGCTGTGAGCCTGACACAAAAAAGCAGACTGATGTTTCACAGTTAAAAAAGTTTATTTTTTAAATATTTACACTACTGTTATAACAGATATGAGTGGTGGCACTAGTTGGCAAGTGGGCCTGGCACACACGCTGGCAGGCAGGCAACTGCAATTAGATTACACTAGCAGACTGCTGTTTCACAGTCCAAAAAGTTTTTTTTTTAAATATTTACACTACTGCTATAACAAATATGAGTGGTGGCACTAGTTGGCAAGTGGGCCTGGCACACACGCTGGCAGGCAGGCAACTGCAATTAGATTACACTAGCAGACTGATGTTTCACAGTCAAAAAACTTTTTTTAAAAAATATTTACACTACTGTTACAACAAATATGAGTGGTGGCACTAGTTGGCAAGTGGGCCTGGCACACACGCTGGCAGGCAGGCAACTGCAATTAGATTACACTAGCAGACTGATGTTTCACAGACAAAAAGTTTTTTTTTTTTAAATTTACACTACTGTTACACCAGATATGAGTGGTGTGGCACTGGGCAAGTGGGTCTGGCACACACGCTGGCAGGCAGGCAACTGCAATTAGATTACACTAGCAGACTGATGTTTCACAGTCAAAAAAGTTTTTTTTTTTTTAAATATTTACACTACTGTTACAACAAATATGAGTGGTGGCACTAGTTGGCTAGTGGGCCTGGCGCACACGCTGGCAGGCAGGCAACTGCAATTAGATTACACTAGCAGACTGATCTTTCACAGTCAAAAAAGTTTTTTTAAAATATTTACACTACTGTTACAACAAATATGAGTGGTGGCACTAGTTGGCAAGTGGGCCTGGCACACATGCTGGCAGGCAGGCAACTGCAATTAGATTACACTAGCAGACTGATATTTCACAGTCAAAAAAGTTTTTTTTTAAAATATTTACACTACTGTTACAACAAATATGAGTGGAGGCACTAGTTGGCAAGTGGGTCTGGCACACACATTGGCAGGCAGGCAGGCAGGCAACTGCAATTAGATTACACTAGCAGACTGATGTTTCACAGTCAAAAAAGGTTTTTTTTTAAATATTTACACTACTGTTACAACAGATATGAGTGTTGGCACTTAGCAAGTGGGCCTGGCACACACGCTGGCAGGCAGGCAACTGCAATTAGATTACACTAGCAGACTGATGTTTCACAGTCAAAAGTTTTTTTTAAAAATATTTACACTACTGTTACAACAGATATGAGTGGTGGCACTAGTTGGCAAGTGGGCCTGGCACACACGCTGGCAGGCAACTGCAATTAGATTACACCAGCAGACTGATGTTTCACAGTCAAAAAAGTTTTTTTTAAAAATATTTACACTACTGTTACAACAGATACAACAGATATGAGTGGTGGCACTAGTTGGCAAGTGGGCCTGGCACACACGCTGGCAGGCAGGCAACTGCTATTAGATTACATTAGCAGACTGATGTTTCACAGTAAAAAAAAAATGGCTGCTGCCCAGGAGCTGGGAGGGTCTGGGAGGGAGTGTCTGCTGCTGATTGGCTGTAATGTGTTTGCAGACTGTGAGATACAGGGTCCAAGTTTACTCAATGATGACGAATAGGGGGCGGATTGAACATCGCATATGTTCGCCCGCCGCTGCGAACGCGAACAAGCTATGTTTCCAGGGAACTATTCGCCGGCGAACAATTTGCGACATCACTAATAATAATTCAATCTTGTTATTTATCTTTCTTTAATAAACATTTGACTGATTATTTAAGAAATCATGAAAGAAAAAATAGGGGTTTCATACCCTTTAATGTAGTTTTATAAATTATTTCTAGTATATTAGTATTTACAAATAATAATGATTACCCATTTTCGGCAAAGTTCATAACCACAGGAAATCTGAAAATGTAATCTAGTTCATCAATTAAATACATTAAATTATTTTGACAAACAATTTAACCCCTTAACGACTGAGGACGTGCAGGGTACGTCCTCAGAAAAAAGGCAGTTAACGCCTGAGAACGTACCCTGCACGTCCTCAGTGTGGAAAGCAGCTTGAAGCGATCCTGCTCGCTTCCAGATGCTTTCCGGTTATTGCAGTGATGCCTCGATATGGAGGCATCCTGCAATAACCTTTTTAAGCCATCCGGTGCAGAGAGAGCCACTCTGTGGCCCTCTCTGCACCGGAGATCGGTGGCTTGCTGCGTTGGTGGGTGGGAGCCGGACCGGGAGGCGGGTGGCGGCCATCGATGGCCCTGGTTATGTGAAGGGGGGCGGGATCGTGGGCGGGGGTGGCTGGGGGCGCGCATGGGCGCGCGCGCATGCACGGGAGGGTGGGGGCGGGCGCGTGCACGGGGAGGGAGCGGGTGGGAACCGCTACACTACAGAAAATGCTGAAAATAAAAAATTTCAAAAATGTAAAAAAAAAAAAATACGATCAGCAAGGTGGTGGGGGTTTCTCTGTGTGTGTGTGTGGGGGGGGGTTGGGGAAGTTACACTACAGAAAAAAAAATAAACAAAAAAGCACTTTTTATTGCAAACTGGGTACTGGCAGACAGCTGCCAGTACCCAAGATGGCCCCCAATAAGGCAGAGGGGAGGGTTAGAGAGCAGTTTTGGGGGGGATCAGGGAGGTTGGGGGCTAAGGGGGGGATCCTACACAGTAGCATATGTAAGTATGCTAAAAAAATTTTTTTTTTTTTTTTTTAAAAAACCCTTTTATTTTAGTACTGGCAGACTTTCTGCCAGTACTTAAGATGGCGGGGACAATTGTGGGGTGGGGGAGGGAAGGGAGCTTTTTGGGAGGGATCAGGGGGTGGGATGTGTCAGATGGGAGGCTGATCTCTACACTAAAGCTAAAATTAACCCTGCAAGCTCCCTACAAACTCCCTAATTAACCCCTTCACTGCTAGCCATAATACACGTGTGAGGCGCAGCAGGATTTAGCGGCCTTCTAATTACCAGAAAGCAATACCAAAGTCATATATGTCTGCTATTTCTAAACAAAGGGGATCCCAGACACGCATTTACAACCATTTGTGCCATAATTGCACAAGCTGTTTGTAAATGATTTCAGTGAGAAACCTACAATTGTGAAAAATTTTACGTTTTTTTTTAATTTGATCGCATTTGGCGGTGAAATAGTGGCATGAAATATACCAAAATGTGCCTAGATCAATACTTGGGGTTGTCTACTACACTACACTAAAGCTAAAATTAACCCTACAAGCTCCATAAAAGCTCCCTAATTAACCCCTTAACTGCTGGGCATAATACACTTGTGGTGCGCAGTGGCATTTAGCGGCCTTCTAATTACCAAAAAGCAACGCCAAAGCCATATATGTCTGCTATTTCTGAACAAAGGGGATCCCAGAGAAGAATTTACAACCATTTATGCCATAATTGCACAAGTTGTTTGTAAATAATTTCAGTGAGAAACCGAAAGTTTGTGAAAAAAATTGTGAAAAAGTGAACGATTTTTTGTATTTGATCGCATTTGGCGGTGAAATGGTGGTATGAAATATACCAAAATTGGCCTAGATCAATACTTTGGGATGTCTACTAAAAAAAAATATATACATGTCAAGGGATATTCAGGGATTCCTGAAAGATATTAGTGTTCTAATGTAACTAGCGCTAATTTTGGAAGAAAAATGGTTTGGAAATAGCAAAGTGCTACTTGTATTTATGGCCCTATAACTTGCAAAAAAAGCAAAGAACATGTAAACATTGGGTATTTCTAAACTCAGAACAAAATTTAGAAACTATTTAGCATGGGTGTTTTTTGGTGGTTTTAGATATGTAACAGATTTTGGGGGTCAAAGATAGAAAAAGTGTGTTTTTTTCCATTTTTCCTCATATTTTATCATTTTTTTATAGTAAATTATATGATATGATGAAAATAATGGTATCTTTAGAAAGTCCATTTAATGGCGAGAAAAACGGTATATAATATGTGTGGGTACAGTAAATGAGTAAGAAGAAAATTACAGATAAACACAAACACCCCAAAAATGTAAAAATAGCCTTGGTCCCAAACGGACAGAAAATGGAAAAGTGCTGTGGTCATTAAGGGGTTAAAGAACATCAAAGGACATTGCATTTCATTATCCGTATTATATACTCTTACATTTATGTGAAGTCGCTATGCTTACTGTTCAAATGTTTAATGAATGTTCTACAGTCTGTATAGCTCTAATTTTCTAAGACCTAACAGTGACATTTAATTATAAATACACCTTCAGCTGATGCATTTTCTTCTTTGAGGTCTGATCCAATTTGTGATACTTGTGCAACCTTAAAGAACTTCACTTATTTTCCTTTTTTAAAACCATCACATTCTTGCAATCCTTGTAAAAAAAATAAATCAGATAACTGAATAATAATATTAACATTTTTTTGCACTTCACAAAATCTTCTGTGTTAACCAAAAAATGCCAGAATGATGAAATCTGACATATGATTAATGCAGGAGTCATTAGGCACAGTGGTTTTCCAGATCTTAGCAATAAAGTTATATACAAGTTGGTTCCATATCTGCATTCTCTCAAAATAATGTCAAAAATCTAATGTTCAGCATTATCAGAACAAGTTTGAAAGCCTTTATTGAAAGCTGAATAATTCATATACTCTGCAGTATTTTCAGAAGCTGCTATGAAACCTTGTATTGAAAATATCCTTTTTGCAGCTGATACTTTTTTGCAGACATTTTCTGCAGGAGTTTGCAGTTCTTTCTTCCTTTTACATATTTCTTCAAATCCCACCATATTAATTCTATGGCTGTTGAGCGTATGTAATAGTCCCTGCTATCTAGTCACTGCTGGCTGCCTCCAATATTCCCCCAGTCACTGCTGTGAAGTCCTTTAAAGTAAAATGAACAATTCAATTTCATATTTGGATTTAGCAGAACACTTATTCAATTTTTCATTTTTTGACAGAGTAGTAAAATTTCTATATGTGCTATTGCACTCCGTATGTCTTTTCAAACTGACAATGCCAATGAGAACAACTTTATGGAAGTTGCTGCAGAGATATTTATCAAGTTTTCAACTCTTCTTTTTAAAGTTAATTCAATTATTGTGCAGTATTTATGTTTTGAAAATTACAGTTTACTTCAAGTAACAGAAAGTCTCAAATTCTCCATAACCCAAGTATTTTTTTTTCTTTTTACGAAATTATTTTTATTCTTTCATATAATCATAGCTTTAAAATGTTACTTGTTGTACTGTAGCATACATGAAAGGAACATTAAACAACTGCAAATTACACCTGCAAAAAAGCAGCATTCAGCTCCTAAACGCAGCCCCATTGTTTCCTATGGGGAAACACTTCCTAAGTCTGCACCTAACACCCTAACATGTACCCCGAGTCTAAACAACCCTAGCCTTACACTTATTAACCCCTAATCTGCCGCCCCCGCTATCGCTGACCCCTGCATTTTATTATTAACCCCTAATCTGCCGCTCCATACACCGCCACAACCTACATTATCCCTATGTACCCCAAATCTGCTGCCCCTAACACCGCCGACCACTATTTTATATTTATTAACCCCTAATCTTCCGCCCCCAATGTGGCCTCCACCTACCTACAATTATTAACCCCTAATCTGCCGACCGGACCACACCGCTACTCTAATAAATGTATTAACCCCTAAAGCTAAGTCTAACCCTAACACTAACACCCCCCTAAGTTAAATATAATTTAAATCTAACAAAATAAATTAACTCTTATTAAATAAATTATTCCTATTTAAAGCTATATGCTTACCTGTAAAATAAACCCTACGATAGCTACAATATAAATTATAATTATATTGTAGCTATTTTAGGATTAATATTTATTTTACAGGCAACTTTGTATTTATTTTAACCAGGCATAATAGCTATTAAATAGTTAATAACTATTTAATAGCTACCTAGTTAAAATAATTACAAAATTACCTGTAAAATAAATCCTAACCTAAGTTACAATTAAACCTAACACTACACTATCAATAAATAAATTAAATACAAATACCTACAAATAAATAAAATTAAATAAACTAACTAAAGTACAAAAAATAAAAAAAGAACTAAGTTACAAAAAATAATAAAATATTTACAAACATTATAAAAATATTACAATTTTAAGCTAATTACACCTACTCTAAGCCCCCTAATAAAATAACAAAGCCCCCCAAAATAAAAAAATGCCCTACCCTATTCTAAAATACAAATAGAAAAGCTCTTTTACCTTACCAGCCCTTAAAAGGGCCTTTTGCGGGGCATGCCCCAAAGAATTCAGCTCTTTTGCCTGTAAAAAAAAAACATACAATACCCCCCCAACATTACAACCCACCACCCACATACCCCTAATCTAACCCAAACCCCCCTTAAATAAACCTAACACTAAGCCCCTGAAGATCTTCCTACCTTATCTTCACCACGCCGGGTATCACCGATAGGTCCAGGCTCCGAAGTCTTGATCCAAGCCCAAGCGGGGGCTGAAGACGTCCATCCTCCGGCTGAAGTTTTGATCCAAGCGGCGGCTGAAGAGGTCCATCATCGGGGCTGAAGTCTTCATCTTATCCGTGCAGAAGAGGAGATCCGGACCGGTAGACATCTTCATCCAAGCGGCATCTTCAATCTTCTTCCATCCGTCGATGAGCGGCTCCATCTTCAAGACCTCCGGCGGGTATCCATCCTCTTCTTCCGACGTCCTAATACAGAATGACGGTTCCTTTAAGGGACGTCATCCGAGATGGCGTCCCTCGAATTCCGATTGGCTGATAGGATTCTATCAGCCAATCGGAATTAAGGTAGGAAAATTCTGATTGGCTGATGGAATCAGCTAATCAGATTCAAGTTCAATCTGATTGGCTGATTGGATCAGCCAATCAGATTGAGCTCACATTCTATTGGCTGATCGGAACAGCCAATAGAATGCAAGCTCAATCTGATTCGCTGTGGTGAAGATAAGGTAGGAAGATCTTCAGGGGCTTAGTGTTAGGTTTATTTTAGGGGGGGTTGGGTTAGATTAGGGGTATGTGGGTTGTAATGTTGGGGGGTATTGTATGTTTTTTTTTTACAGGCAAAAGAGCTGAATTCTTTGGGGCATGCCCTGCAAAAGGCCCTTTTAAGGGCTGGTAAGGTAAAAGAGCTTTTCTATTTGTATTTTAGAATAGGGTAGGGCATTTTTTTTATTTTGGGGGCTTTGTTATTTTATTAGGGGGCTTAGAGTAGGTGTAATTAGCTTAAAATTGTTGTAATATTTTTATAATGTTTGTAAATATTTTTTTATTTTTTGTAACATAGTTCTTTTTTATTTTTTGTACTTTAGTTAGTTTATTTCATTGTAGTTATTTGTAGGTATTGTATTTAATTAATTTATTGACAGTGTAGTGTTAGGTTTAATTGTAGATAATTGTAGGTATTTTATTTAATTAATTTATTGATAGTGTAGTGTTAGGTTTAATTGTAACTTAGGTTAGGATTTATTTTACAGGTAATTTTGTAATTATTTTAACTAGGTAACTATTAAATAGTTAATAACTATTTAATAGCTATTGTACCTGGTTAAAATAAATACAAAGTTGCCTGTAAAATAAATATTAATCCTAAAATAGCTACAATATAATTATAATTTATATTGTAGCTATATTAGGATTTATTTTACAGGTAAGTATTTAGCTTTAAATAGGAATAATTTATTTAATAAGAGTTAATTTATTTCGTTAGATTTAAATTATATTTAACTTAGGCGGGTGTTAGTGTTAGGGTTAGACTTAGCTTTAGGGGTTAATACATTTATTAGAGTAGTGGTGAGGTCTGGTCGGCAGATTAGGGGTTAATAATTATAGGTAGGTGGAGGCGACGTTGGGGGCGGCAGATTAGGGGTTAATAAATATAATATAGGGGTCGGCGGTGTTAGGGGCAGCAGATTAGGGGTTCATAAGGATAATGTAGGTGGCGGCGGTGTGCGGTCGGTAGATTAGGGCAGCGATTAGAGTGGCGGCGATGTGGGTTGACCTCAGTTTAGGGGTACATAGGTAGTTTATGGGTGTTAGTGTACTTTAGAGCACAGTAGTTAAGAGCTTTATGAACCGGCGTTAGCCCAGAAAGCTCTTAACTCCTGGCTTTTTGCTGCGGCTGGAGTTTTGTCGTTAGATTTCTAACGCTCACTTCAGCCATGACTCTAAATACCGGCGTTAGAAAGATCCCATTGAAAAGATAGAATACGCAATTGACGTAAGGGGATCTGCGGTATGGAAAATTTGCGGTTGGAAAGTGAGCGTTAGACCCTTTCCAGCCCCTAACGCTGGTTTTGACGGCTAACGCCAAACTCTAAATCTAGCCGTAATCTTGTTAGTAAAATGTGCAGCTTTGCAGATCTTGGAGAAACCCTTTATAGTATTCACATCTCCGCTACATGGCCAGTTAAGGACAGATATAAATGAGTTCCTATACATGTCAGGCAATTGCTGTGCACCATGTAGGAGTGTCACATCTCTGATTGACATGTCTAGTTTGAAAGGTGCAATATAGCTTCTAATAAATTGTAATACTATTTTTCAGCAGCATATGTACATATGCTGTGAATGCCCCATTCAAACACCACACCTTCTCAGAGAGTCAGCAGTGGCTTGTTTGATACACTTAAAGTCCTCACTGACGCAATACACCACCACCAACTCTGTGAGCAGACATGGTGTTTGAATGCTGATCCTGTAGTCACCTATAGCATATTTGTGTATGCTGTTGAAACAGCAATAACTTTTGCTAGGAGCATTTTTGATAATGTACTGTAAGTATATTACAAAAATTCTTCTATTTGTCATTGAAATGATTTGACCTTTCTATCCATTTAAGCATTGTGGGAGCTTTATTTAACTATACTGCGCTAACTCCGCTAGAAGTAATATTTTTTGCATGGTCAGGTAGTGCTTGTATTATTAGATGAAAGTAAACTATTTTTGCATAAGCGTTAACCCAATGTACATAAAAAGCCAAACTTAGAATATTGCAATCATGTTAACATATTCCCCCATAGAAGTCCATGGAGCAAAACAAGTGGAAGAAAATCCTAACACCCTAATTGCACGTAGACCTGATTGCATATTCTCAAGTGCGCTAACTCGACATGAAAATATGAATATTTCACATTCCAATGTTCTTCACATAGCAGAATATGTTCTATATTTTCAGAAGTACATATTTCTACACATATCTGATGGTTTTTGGTACAATATATACTGTATATATATATATATATATATATATATATATATAGTAAAGCAGTTATGGATCCCACAGACGGACTCCGTGTTGCAGCAAGGACCCAAATGAAGCAGGCACACAGGTTTTTTCAAAAACACTCCGGTTTATTGGCAAAGTTGTTTACCAAACGTTTCGGCTCACACACGAGCCTTTGTCAATGGTGTACAAAACCAAATGTGAAAACTTAAACACAAACTCACCTTAAATACCCACCCAGCCCAAGTGATAGACCAATCAGAGAGTGTAACCGCGGCACACCCACTCACACAGACCTAAACAGCTTTTTGCCGGGCTCAATGTGGGCGTCACGTGACGTCATCACGTTACCGCCGTCCTGTGTGTAACCAAGGAAACATGCTTAACCATGGAGACAAAGCATACACAAATGTACTGTGCGGGTGCGCTGGCGGGTAAGACTCTGATGGGAAACAATATATCAATTAATCAAACAGTGATCTAAATACCCCTGTATACAAATACAATAATGGAATAAGTATCTATCTATATGCAACATTGAGACAAACCTAATATGTAGCTTATAAGGTAAATAGCACTACCGAAACCCAAAGTATAAAAAACTAATTACACAGCCCTCTATACTCATGGTATCAAGGCATGTGGGGAGGTAGCAGGTGAGGGCGAGAAAACAATCTAAAGCCCCCTATATATTCAAGCAGGTATACATTGCATCATGCCAGAGGAGTAGGTAGAAGTTAAGTCCTAGATGACTCCCAATAATTCACATCTCATTTGTGTTTATACCAACAGCCAAAGTCTATGTTGACATTCAGGCCTCGAGGGGCAACTGTGTCCAATGTGAAGATCCAACGGGATTCCATTCTTAGTAGTGCCAGTCCTCTGTCACCACCACGTCTGTTGTGGGGCACATGATCAATGAGCATCACTCGCAATGAGGAAACAGAGTGTCCTGCAGTTGCAAAATGTCGCACAACCGGTTGTTCTGATCGTCCTTTTTCTATTGCTTGACGAATTGCTGTTTTGTGGTTAGCCAAACGTTCTTTGAACGCTGTCACTGTTTTGCCTATGTAGAATTTGGAACATGGGCAAATAATGGCATACACCACATATTCCGATGTACAGGATAATCTATGTCTTATTTTGTATCTTTTGTTGTTATGGGGGTGTTGAAAAGATGTCCCAGCAATGAGATTATTGCAAGTGACACAATTGCCACATTTGTAACATCCTGGTTTCCCTCTTGTGAGCCATGTCTGTTTTTCATAGCAGTGTGTGGGATCACTGAGTACTAGTAGATCCCTGAGGTTACTTGCTCACTTGTATACCACCCGGGGTACCGGAGAATCCACAAAAGGTAGACTAGTGTCCTTGGAGAGCATCATCCAATTCTTCCTTATCACATTCTGAAGCATCCCTGATCCCGGAGTGTAAGTGGTTACAAAGTTCATTCGTTTAGGTTGTTCCGTTACTGTCCGTTTCGGGATAGTGTCATTCTGGGTGAGTTTTGTTGCTTCACTCTTTTGTTGATCTATTAGCATAGGTGGATATCCTCTGCTCAGAAATTTTTGTGACATTTCTTCAAGTTGTCTCTCTTTTCGGGAGTCATCCGTGTTGTTCCGGACGACCCGCAGGAGTTGTGAGGAGCTAACACCATCTCTCTGAAATCTAGGGTGGAAACTCTGGTAATGAAGTATAGAATTCTTATCGGTGGGTTTATTGAACAAGGTGGTGTGCAATTTATCACCATTAGGTGTTATTACCCTGAAAATTTCCAGGTCAAGAAAATGAATCTGATTGTTATTATGTTCCATTTTAAATTTAATCGTGGAGTTAAGGGTGTTCAATCCTTCAACCCACTCAATAAGTTTTTCAGGGGTATCACCCCAAATCAAGAAGACATCGTCAATGTATCTGCGATACATTTTGATGGGGTTCTGCCTGGAGAAGATATTGTATTTTTCATACATAGCCATATAAATATTAGCATACGATGGGGCCATATTTGACCCCATCGCAGTGCCCATAACTTGTAAGAAGTACTCATTTTCAAAAATAGTTTTTCTCCAGGCAGAACTCCATCAGATGCAGCAGAAATTCCACAGGTGGACCAGTATATAGTGGGTTGTCAATCAGGATTTGTCGTACCATGTTGATACCATGCCATCACCATCACCTTTTAACAAAAACAGACAAATTAATCTCACCACAGTAGACAGTAGTGGGGGGGACTCCTCAGAAGGTGAAACTCAGAACACTACTAACAGCACTGCAAGTGGGGTACTCACAAGATCTGCACAGAAACCCCCTTTAGCTGTAGGCCCCGAGGCGGCAGC
Organism: Bombina bombina; assembly: GCF_027579735.1. Taxonomy (NCBI): domain Eukaryota; kingdom Metazoa; phylum Chordata; class Amphibia; order Anura; family Bombinatoridae; genus Bombina; species Bombina bombina. Next base: position 297,640,732 of record NC_069502.1, on the reverse strand, counting down.
ATCAGGAGGGGGCGGGGCAAAACGAAAAAACCAGCCACGACAGAAAAAGACACAATAATTTATAATTTGAGTAAACGACCTCTTACTGGTGACGAAATAAGAATCCTTAATAGAGGATTGTCCTTTGTACCTACTCCCCACTGTGACCTTTTTGATTTGATGGTAGACATGGGTAGATTCCAACGGCAGTTGAAGCTTAAAGACTTCTTTAAAGACAAGGAGAATCAGACCCCTAAACAATTTAAAGCAAGTAGCACCTTTGAACCGACTAACACACATTCGTCGATAAAAACATTCCATCATATCTGTACAACCACCCTTACTGAACTACACAAAGATATGCCTCTGCCAAGAGACAACATTACAAGTGCTGAAAGACGGGCAATTAAGTCTCTGTCCACTGACAAAGACATAGTCATAAGGCCAGCGGATAAGGGATGGGCCACAGTGATACTCGACTATGTACAGTATAGAGGTGAGGCTTTTAAACAACTCCGTGACCATAATACCTACCGCAAACTACAATCTAATCCTACCAAAATTTTTAAAAGAGAAATTGATGAATTCTTGGGCTTGGCATACCAAGCTGGGGTAATTGATGATGATGTGTTGGGCTTTCTTTCAGTTGATCATCCAATCTGCCCAATACTATATTTACTGCCCAAAATCCATAAGTCCCTCGAAGATCCCCCTGGCAGACCTATTGTGTCTGCCAGGGGATCATTGATGCAGCCCTTAGCAGAATTCATTGATTTCTACTTACAACCAGTGGTTCAAAACACTCAGTCCCATCTCAGAGATTCCTCTGAACTTATTAAACTACTGAAAGATTTTGATAGTCTGGCCCCTACTGACACTTTAGTTACTATGGACGTAGTAAGTTTATACACGGTGATACCCCACGGGCATGGTATCAACATGGTACGACAAATCCTGATTGACAACCCACTATATACTGGTCCACCTGTGGAATTTCTGCTGCATCTGATGGAGTTCTGCCTGGAGAAAAACTATTTTCGATTTGAAAACGAGTACTTCTTACAAGTTATGGGCACTGCGATGGGGTCAAATATGGCCCCATCGTATGCTAATATTTATATGGCGATGTATGAAAAATACAATATCTTCTCCAGGCAGAACCCCATCAAAATGTATCGCAGATACATTGACGATGTCTTCTTGATTTGGGGTGATACCCCTGAAAAACTTATTGAGTGGGTTGATGGAAGGAACACCCTTAACTCCACGATTAAATTTAAAATGGAACATAATAACAATCAGATTCATTTTCTTGACCTGGAAATTTTCAGGGTAATAACACCTAATGGTGATAAATTGCACACCACCTTGTTCAATAAACCCACCGATAAGAATTCTATACTTCATTACCAGAGTTTCCACCCTAGATTTCAGAGAGATGGTGTTAGCTCCTCACAACTCCTGCGGGTCGTCCGGAACAACACGGATGACTCCCGAAAAGAGAGACAACTTGAAGAAATGTCACAAAAATTTCTGAGCAGAAGGAGGGGGATTGTTTTGAAATTGAGACCTGGGGAGAAATGTGCCACCAGGAAAGCAACCTCTACCTTTCCTGGCCCTGTCAAAAATCTTTTGAGGAGGATAACATTTTTTTTGTTGTGCTTAATTTAATTTTATTAAGGGAATTAAATGAATTAACGTAATTATTTAATTCTTTAAGGCCTTGTTCGCCAAATTGGAGGCCATTAGCCAAAGGGCTCATTTCTGTCGGGGCAAAGTCTTGAATCTTAGAGTCAATGCGTCTTAGGACCAACCTATGTCTCTGAGTGGTGATAGAAGTATTTGCGTTGCCAATTAAATATACAGTCCACTGAAGCTATTCCCTAACAATATAAGGGTTCTTTAGATATAGCCTTTTCTGAAAGTTCGAACAGCTTGGTAACTGGACCTAAGGTGTCTAAATCTTTATCCTGGCAGGATTTGAGGAATCCATCTGGGCCTTTACAAAAAATTTTTTTTTTTGTATTTCTAATGAATTGTAACAAATTGGCATCAATATCTGGGGTAACATGAGTATTATTAGGGAGCTCCAATCTGGGGCACTCTGCTCTTAAAGTATTCTTAGCTTTTTTAGAAAGAGGTTTCCTAATATAATGGTCAAGGAATTTTGCCACCCTTTTTGAGGGCCTCCACTGTGAAGATCTGGGATGGAGAAGGTCATCTGGATTTAAATATAATTGACCTTGGCCATCAATAAGTTTAGGTTTATATATTAATTTATCACATTTTTTCCTCTTTTTATTTTTGGAGAATCATCTTCAGAAGATGAGTCAGAATATTCTGGAGTATATAAAGAATCCTCTGAAGTCTCCGCTTCACAACCCATTTCTATATCGGAGTCAGACGACTCTATTGTAGAAACTGCGTTTACGTGGCTTCTGCTTTTAGTACAGGGTTATATGTCAATGTCAGATTCAGAGTCTGAAAAGATAATTTGTCTAGCCTTTACAGAAGATTTTTTATGTCTGATCTAAGCAGACATTTATTGCCCATAATTAGGCCTTTGGAAGCTTTAATTTTAGATGGTTCAGATAAATGCTTGCTTTTTTAAACAACTTTTTTATGAACATTAGGCTGAATACCAGAGACAGACTGCATAAGAGATTGCATTTGCATATTATAACTGCTGCTTTAAATGATCTATATAGCTTCGTATCATATTCTGTACAGATTTCTCTGATAAGGAATTCTCTTCAGACATGTCAACAATAAAGCTATTATATATACAGCAAATAAATATAGAATATGCAGCAATAAATTACTTAAAATGAGATAAATGAATGAATAATAAAATAAAGGATGTAATTAATAATTAATAATTTAATAAGATATACACCAGATAATAGAGAATTAATAAATATCTAATTAAAACATTTTTCTGTGATTTAAACCTAAGGGGAATTGAACTCAAGGCTGTTAGGTCTGAGGCAAATGATAAAACCACTAGGCTAGCTAAGCTAACTAAATAAAGTAATGTTTTAATCTAAATAACTAAAATACTAAAAATTCAAAACAAAGTTTCTTAGTAGAAATAACAGTTACGGTCTGAGTCTGAGGCGGTCCATGAGGTAACAGAAGGTGGGAAGAATCAATGATGCAAACAGGAGGTGGGGCTAATGTCTGAGACATCGTCAAAATGTCAGATTGAAAGAGGAGAGAAAGAGGGCTGGAAACGGTAAGCTCAAACAAAAACCAGACACAGTTGGAATGAAAAAGCAGCACTAATGGTTGACAATAGAGGAAAAGGGGGAACACAAGGTGAAGGGGAGGGGAAAAGGAAGAAAATAACAAAAAAAACATAATTTATGTAAGAACTTACCTAATAAATTCATTTCTTTCATATTAGCAAGAGTCCATGAGCTAGTGACGTATGGGATATACATTCCTACCAGGAGGGGCAAAGTTTCCCAAACCTCAAAATGCCTATAAATACACCCCTCACCACACCCACAATTCAGTTTAACGAATAGCCAAGAAGTGGGGTGATAAGAAAAAAAGTGCGAAAGCATATAAAATAAGGAATTGGAATAATTGTGCTTTATACAAAATCATAACCACCACAAAAAAAGGGCGGGCCTCATGGACTCTTGCTAATATGAAAGAAATGAATTTATCAGGTAAGTTCTTACATAAATTATGTTTTCTTTCATGTAATTAGCAAGAGTCCATGAGCTAGTGACGTATGGGATAAAGACTACCCAAGAAGTGGATCTTTCCACACAAGAGTCACTAGAGAGGGAGGGATAAAATAAAGACAGCCAATTCCTGCTGAAAAAAATCCACACCCAAAATAAAGTTTAACGAAAAACATAAGCAGAAGATTCAAACTGAAACCGCTGCCTGAAGTACTTTTCTACCAAAGACTGCTTCAGAAGAAGAAAATACATCAAAATGGTAGAATTTAGTAAAAGTATGCAAAGAGGACCAAGTAGCTGCTTTGCAGATCTGGTCAACCGAAGCTTCATTCCTAAACGCCCAGGAAGTAGAAACTGACCTAGTAGAATGAGCTGTAATTCTCTGAGGCGGAGTTTTACCCGACTCAACATAGGCAAGATGAATTAAAGATTTCAACCAAGATGCCAAAGAAATGGCAGAAGCTTTCTGGCCTTTTCTAGAACCGGAAAAGATAACAAATAGACTAGAAGTCTTACGAAAAGATTTCGTAGCTTCAACATAATATTTCAAAGCTCTAACAACATCTAAAGAATGCAACGATTTCTCCTTAGAATTCTTAGGATTAGGACATAATGAAGGAACCACAATTTCTCTACTAATGTTGTTGGAATTCACAACTTTAGGTAAAAATTCAAAAGAAGTTCGCAACACCGCCTTATCCTGATGAAAAATCAGAAAAGAAGACTCACAAGAAAGAGCAGATAATTCAGAAACTCTTCTGGCAGAAGAGATGGCCAAAAGGAACAAAACTTTCCAAGAAAGTAATTTAATGTCCAATGAATGCATAGGTTCAAACGGAGGAGCTTGAAGAGCTCCCAGAACCAAATTCAAACTCCAAGGAGGAGAAATTGACTTAATGACAGGTTTTATACGAACCAAAGCTTGTACAAAACAATGAATATCAGGAAGAATAGCAATCTTTCTGTGAAAAAGAACAGAAAGAGCAGAGATTTGTCCTTTCAAAGAACTTGCGGACAAACCCTTATCTAAACCATCCTGAAGGAACTGTAAAATTCTCGGTATTCTAAAAGAATGCCAGGAAAAATGATGAGAAAGACACCAAGAAATATAAGTCTTCCAGACTCTATAATATATCTCTCGAGATACAGATTTACGAGCCTGTAACATAGTATTAATCACAGAGTCAGAGAAACCTCTTTGACCAAGAATCAAGCGTTCAATCTCCATACCTTTAAATTTAAGGATTTCAGATCCTGATGGAAAAAAGGACCTTGTGACAGAAGGTCTGGTCTTAACGGAAGAGTCCACGGTTGGCAAGAGGCCATCCGGACAAGATCCGCATACCAAAACCTGTGAGGCCATGCCGGAGCTACCAGCAGAACAAACGAGCATTCCTTCAGAATCTTGGAGATTACTCTTGGAAGAAGAACTAGAGGCGGAAAGATATAGGCAGGATGATACTTCCAGGGAAGTGATAATGCATCCACTGCCTCCGCCTGAGGATCCCGGGATCTGGACAGATACCTGGGAAGTTTCTTGTTTAGATGGGACGCCATCAGATCTATTTCTGGAAGTTCCCACATTTGAACAATCTGAAGAAATACCTCTGGGTGAAGAGACCATTCGCCCGGATGCAACGTTTGGCGACTGAGATAATCCGCTTCCCAATTGTCTACACCTGGAATATGAACCGCAGAGATTAGACAGGAGCTGGATTCCGCCCAAACCAAAATTCGAGATACTTCTTTCATAGCCAGAGGACTGTGAGTCCCTCCTTGATGATTGATGTATGCCACAGTTGTGACATTGTCTGTCTGAAAACAAATGAACGATTCTCTCTTCAGAAGAGGCCAAAACTGAAGAGCTCTGAAAATTGCACGGAGTTCCAAAATATTGATCGGTAATCTCACCTCCTGAGATTCCCAAACTCCTTGTGCCGTCAGAGATCCCCACACAGCTCCCCAACCTGTGAGACTTGCATCTGTTGAAATTACAGTCCAGGTCGGAAGCACAAAAGAAGCCCCCTGAATTAAACGATGGTGATCTGTCCACCATGTTAGAGAGTGTCGAACAATCAGTTTTAAAGATATTAATTGAGATATCTTCGTGTAATCCTTGCACCATTGCTTCAGCATACAGAGCTGAAGAGGTCGCATGTGAAAACGAGCAAAGGGGATCGCGTCCGATGCAGCAGTCATAAGACCTAGAATTTCCATGCAGAAGGCTACCGAAGGGAATGATTGTGACTGAAGGTTTCGACAAGCTGTAATCAATTTTAAACGTCTCTTGTCTGTTAAAGACAGAGTCATGGACACTGAATCCATCTGGAAACCCAGAAAGGTTACCTTTGTCTGAGGAATCAAAGAACTTTTTGGTAAATTGATCCTCCAACCATGATCTTGAAGAAACAACACAAGTCGATTCGTATGAGATTCTGCTAAATGTAAAGACTGAGCAAGTACCAAGATATCGTCCAAATAAGGAAATACCACAATACCCTGTTCTCTGATTACAGACAGCAGGGCACCGAGAACCTTTGTAAAAATTCTTGGAGCTGTAGCTAGGCCAAACGGCAGAGCCACAAACTGGTAATGCTTGTCTAGGAAAGAGAATCTCAGAAACTGATAGTGATCTGGATGAATCGGAATATGCAGATATGCATCCTGTAAATCTATTGTGGACATATAATTCCCTTGCTGAACAAAAGGTAAGATAGTCCTTACAGTTACCATCTTGAACGTTGGTATCCTTACATAACGATTCAATATTTTTAGATCCAGAACTGGTCTGAAGGAATTCTCCTTCTTTGGTACAATGAAGAGATTTGAATAAAACCCCATCCCCTGTTCCGAAACTGGAACTGGCATAATTACTCCAGTCAACTCTAGATCTGAAACACATTTCAGAAATGCTTGAGCTTTTACTGGATTTACTGGGACACGGGAAAGAAAAAATCTCTTTGCAGGAGGTCTCAACTTGAAACAAATTCTGTACCCTTCTGAAACAATGCTCTGAATCCAAAGATTGTGAACAGAATTGACCCAAATTTCCTTGAAAAAACGTAACCTGCCCCCTACCAGCTGAGCTGGAATGAGGGCCGCACCTTCATGTGGACTTAGAAGCAGGCTTTGCCTTTCTAGCTGGCTTGGATTTATTCCAGACTGGAGATGGTCTCCAAACTGAAACTGCTCCTGAGGATGAAGGATCAGGCTTTTGTTCTTTGTTGAAACGAAAGGAACGAAAACGATTATTAGCCCTGTTTTTACCTTTAGATTTTTTATCCTGTGGTAAAAAAGTTCCTTTCCCACCAGTAACAGTTGAAATAATGGAATCCAACTGAGAACCAAATAATTTGTTACCCTGGAAAGAAATGGAAAGTAAAGTTGATTTAGAAGCCATATCAGCATTCCAAGTTTTAAGCCATAAAGCTCTTCTAGCTAAAATAGCTAGAGACATAAACCTGACATCAACTCTGATAATATCAAAAATGGCATCACAGATAAAATTATTAGCATGTTGAAGAAGAAGAATAATATCATGAGAATCATGATGTGTTACTTGTTGCGCTAAAGTTTCCAACCAAAAAGTTGAAGCTGCAGCAACATCAGCCAAAGATATAGCAGGTCTAAGAAGATTACCTGAACACAGATAAGCTTTTCTTAGAAAGGACTCCATTTTCCTATCTAGAGGATCCTTAAACGAAGTACCATCTGACGTAGGAATAGTAGTACGTTTAGCAAGGGTAGAAATAGCCCCATCAACTTTAGGGATCTTGTCCCAAAATTCTAATCTGTCAGGTGGCACAGGATATAATTGCTTAAAACGTTTAGAAGGAGTAAATGAATTACCCAAATTATCCCATTCCTTGGAAATTACTGCAGAAATAGCATCAGGGACAGGAAAAACTTCTGGAATAACTACAGGAGTTTTAAAAACCTTATTTAAACGTTTAGATTTAGTATCAAGAGGACCAGAATCCTCTATTTCTAAAGCAATTAGGACTTCTTTAAGTAAAGAACGAATAAATTCCATTTTAAATAAATATGAAGATTTATCAGCATCAACCTCTGAGACAGAATCCTCTGAACCAGAGGAATCATCAGAATCAGAATGATGATGTTCAGTTAAAAATTCATCTGTAGGGAGAGAAGTTTTAAAAGATTTTTTATGTTTACTAGAAGGAGAAATAACAGACATAGCCTTCTTTATGGATTCAGAAACAAAATCTCTTATATTATCAGGAACATTCTGCACCTTAGATGTTGAAGGAACTGCAACAGGCAATGGTACTTTACTAAAGGAAATATTATCTGCTTTAACAAGTTTGTCATGACAATCAATACAAACAACAGCTGGAGGAATAGCTACCAAAAGTTTACAGCAGATACACTTAGCTTTGGTAGATTCAGCACTTGACAGCGATTTTCCTGTAGTATCTTCTGACTCAGATGCAACGTGAGACATCTTGCAATATGTAAGAGAAAAAACAACATATATATAAAGCAAAATTGATCAAATTCCTTAAATGACAGTTTCAGGAATGGGAAAAAATGCCAAAGAACAAGCTTCTAGCAACCAGAAGCAATAAAAAATGAGACTTAAATAATGTGGAGACAAGAGTGACGCCCATATTTTTTCGCGCCAAATAAGACGCCCACATTATTTGGCGCCTAAATGCTTTTTGGCGCCAAAAATTACGCCACATCCGGAACGCCGACATTTTTGGCGCAAAATAACGTCAAAAAGTGACGCAACTTCCGGCGACACGTATGACGCCGGAAACGGAAATAGAATTTTTGCGCCAAAAAAGTCAGCGCCAAGAATGACGCAATAAAATGAAGCATTTTCAGCCCCCGCGAGCCTAACAGCCCACAGGGAAAAAGTCAAATTTTAAGGTAAGAAAAATGTTAAATTAAAATGCATTATCCCAAATATGAAACTGACTGTCTGAAAAATAAGGAAAGTTGAACATTCTGAGACAAGGCAAATAAATGTTTGAATACATATATTTAGAACTTTATAAACAAAGTGCCCAACCATAGCTTAGAGTGTCACAGAAAATAAGACTTACTTACCCCAGGACACTCATCTACATATAGTAGATAGCCAAACCAGTACTGAAACGAGAATCAGTAGAGGTAATGGTATATATAAGAGTATATCGTCGATCTGAAAAGGGAGGTAAGAGATGAATCTCTACGACCGATAACAGAGAACCTATGAAATAGACCCCTTAGAAGGAGATCACTGCAATCAAATAGGCAATACTCCTCACATCCCTCTGACATTCACTGCACGCTGAGAGGAAAACCGGGCCCCAACTTGCTGCGGAGCGCATATCAACGTAGAATCTAGCACAAACTTACTTCACCACCTCCATCGGAGGCAAAGTTTGTAAAACTGAATTGTGGGTGTGGTGAGGGGTGTATTTATAGGCATTTTGAGGTTTGGGAAACTTTGCCCCTCCTGGTAGGAATGTATATCCCATACGTCACTAGCTCATGGACTCTTGCTAATTACATGAAAGAAATAAGAAATAATAATAACAATAAACGATAAATAAAACCAAAAGGAAACTAGTAATAAAGGCTAAAAATAATATATATATATATATAACACATAAACTAATACAAACTTTAATATAACAGATAATGAATATAATATTATGAACTTATCTCTTGGAGCAGCAAAGAGAAAAGAGGAGGATTACAGACTTACTGGACTCTTTATGGATATTTGGACTACTCTCATTGGTCACTTTTTTGTCTAACCACTCAAGGCTTGCTTTCACTGGTCTATTATCTGTGTTCTTGTTTTAATATGTTTTTTTTGTTAATGTTTATATTGCTTTGAAGTGCTGTGAGCAGTAAAAAGAAAAGGTTAACCAAATATGAAGTCTCTGTCCTTGTAATATAATTTGATTCACAGATATGAAGATATATATTTTTACTTAGGTTTGTTTATATATTTGTAAGATGAGCATATTAGTTATAGTTTCACTATGTAGCACTGCTCACACAACTAGAGGTTCATGGAATCTATCTACCTATGAGAAGACTGGGTAGCTATTTTTCATTTTACAAGAGTTATGAATGCAAAATATTTTACATATTTCTAATGCATCCTGTTCCCAGAAAATAAAATAAACAGATTGAGGATGAAACCTTTTTGGTGCTTCACAACGTTATGAGCAACCGATGATGATAATTTCATAGACTGTAACCCTCCTTAACAAAGTTAATGCTTTGATGAAAAATATTTCATAGAAAGCTTAATCTGAAAATGCATTCATTGTTAATTATTACAGATTATTTCACAGGCATTTTCAACTCACAGTATAATATACTTAAAATTCTGTTCTTTATAGTTCCAGCCTGCAAAATGTTTTTTATTTCCCTAACACTTTGCTCTCGGTCCAAAATTATATTCTGAATGTAATTATCTGCATACTTAGCTACTTGATATTTTTTGGTTTAGTGGTTTTAAATTATTTATCTCCTTTAGGAAACAAATTTGTCTAGTATTTCTTTTTATATTTTTAGGTGATCAGGTGTAACCCGACAGTATTTCAACTGGCTGGTGAATGATATTCATATATTTTTTAAAAAGTGTGTGTGTGTGGTTTGTGTGTGTGTATGTGCAGTTTGTATTTGTAGGTTGTGTGTGTGTATGTGCGGTTTATGTTTGTATGTGTGGTTTGTATTTGTAGGTTATGTGTGTGGATGTGCGTTTTGTATTTGTGGGTTATGTGTGTGTATGTGCGGTTTGTATGTGTGGTTTGTGTGTTTTGATGTGTGTGGTTTGTGTGTGCGGTTTATGTGTGTGTGTGTGTGTGGTTTATGTGTGGATGTGCAGTTTGTATTTGTGGGTTATGTGTGTGTATGTGCGGTTTGTATGTGTGGTTTGTGTGTTTTGATGTGTGTGGTTTGTGTGTGCGGTTTATGTGTGTGTGTGTGCGGTTTATGTGTGGATGTGCAGTTTGTATTTGTGGGTTATGTGTGTGTATTTGCGGTTTGTATGTGTGGTTTGTGTGTTTTGATGTGTGTGGTTTGTGTGTGCGGTTTATGTGTGGATGTGCAGTTTGTATTTGAGGGTTATGTGTGTGTATGTGCGGTTTGTATGCATGATTTTTGTGTTTGGATGTCTGTGGTTTGTGTCTGTGGTTTGTGTGTGCGGATTAATATTTCAAGCTATGGGTAAATGAGATGTCCCAAAACAATCTTGTGATGTGAGTCAGCTATTAAATATGTAATGGCTGACCATGATCTATATTTTGGGCACTTTGATTTAGACAAAACAATGGTTTGATATATGTACAGCACTCTAAGCAGCATTGTAAACACACAGACTATCCTCATTAACAGCTGTTCCATCAGACACTGGGGAGGTAGGCTATGGGGCAAGGTGCCCTGATGCTTCTGTACTGGCTGTACTGAAAATTGTTCCAACCTGGTTTCTATTAAAGGGACATTGTACACCAGATTTTACTTTGCAAACATGTGTTGTAGATGATCCATCTATATAGCCCCTCCTGGGGGTGTTTTTGTAAAAAAGGTATTGTTCTGGTTATTTTTAAATAACATTGTGCTGATTTCAGTCTCCTAGCCAAGGCCCAAAGTTTTAGATATATACTGATGTATACAAACTTCAGATTGCTTCTGTTTGTAATAGTGGGATTTTTCATATGCAAGGGAGAGGAAGTGTGTGCTCTCAGCCCCTTTTATTGGGTGTCCCAGCCTAAACTAATCAACAGTGCTAAATTGTGAGCTTCTACGTAAGTTTTTAAATGGTTTTATACTGGATTTTTATATCCGTGTCTGTGCATATTATTCTTTATAGTAGTGTCTATTACATGCAGTTATATGAACATTGGTGAATACTGTCCCTTAAAACAAATATACATTAAAGGGACATAGCTGCATTTACTGCACATAACTATATACAAAGTGGTGCGAGTGAGGGGTGTGTGAGAGTGTGGATGAGAGGTGCATGTGTCTGTCCCTGGCTGTCTGTGTGCCCGGTCTATTTCTTCAGATGCCATGAAGCTTAGGCAGGAATGGCTCTTAAGGTAAGAGAATATTTTTTAAAAAAATCATTCATATGTTTATAACTAATACAAAGTGTTTTATTCTTAAAAAAAATGTGTAATAAAAGTGTATAACTGTGTATTACACGTTTACGTATGACACCGTGAAATTTGGAGTTGAAAAAGTGGGACCACTAAGAAATTTCATGGGACCACTAGCTCTTGGCCAACTTTTTCAACCCATGTATATATATATGGGTTGAAAAAGTTGGCCAAGAGCTAGTGGTCCCATGAAATTTCTTAGCATATATATATATGTAAATATATATATACATTATACATTTATATATATATATATATATGTATATATATATATATATATATATATATATATATATATATATATATATATATATACACATATACATACATAAACATTATACATGTATATGTATGCATCTCAATGTTAAAACCCTTTGCCTGTCTCATGTCTTTGAACCCTTATAACTTTTTTGTGCAATTTTTTTTGGAATCATTTTTATTAGATGTTGTTATTATGAGTGTAACTGTACTTTGCAATGCATTTTTGATGTGTTTTGTGCAACTTTTTTGTTTTGTGAGGATGCGGTAATCATTTTATCGTACAATGCAAATGCGCTCAAGCAATCGCATTTACTTTCAACAGTGTCCTTCAAAAGAGGATAAGATAATATTGATCCATCTTAATATATACTTTGACCCTCCAAATGGGAAGAAGTTAACAATGAAGATCCTCATGTCCTCAGCATAACTGAGTCCAAAACAAAATCTAGATCAACAGGAATGTTTATACTTGAATAGGTACATTACACTGGGATAAAAAAGAATATAACACCAAGATATAACAGAGAAGTACAACATGTTAGGCATAAACAACTGCTACAGAAAAACAAACTTTAAAAATATAATGTAAATTTCCTGTGTGGATCTGGCTAGTAGTTGTAAAATTGCAAAAAATCAAAAAGGTAAGAATAAATTTGCTTAAACATATTAGGCTTTGGTACTCCCCTCTCCCCCCCCCCAAAAAAAAACAACAGAAAATAGGGGGAGGGTGGAGGAAAGACTAACTGACAAACACAAACCTTCCTCTAACCCACATACAGCACATCAGAATTCTGTATCCCATAAAATGATAAAACATAAGATGATAAAAGAAGATTATTAAAGTAATAGATTAGTCAGAAAACGCTAAAAAATAAAAACAAAACAGTCAAGAAGGAGACCCACCAGCCTGCGCACCCGCTGCACCTCCCTGGCACTGCTTCCACATCTCCCAAAACATGCAGTGTAAAACAGTTTTATTGTAAAAGGAAAACACTTGACTTTCCATAGATTCTATGTACTCCGTAATCAACACAACCTGACTCCATTTCGGGCATCGGGGGTGGTGCCAATATTTGACTATATAGAGAGTATGCTGTGGCAGCTTTTCATGAAATAGATGAAAGAGTCTAGCTTGTGGACGGTCGGCAAAGACAACCCCCAATTTTACACAATAGAAAAAGGCCCGTGACCAAAATCATTTAATTTTGGGGCATTCCTTTTAAAAATACAACAGAAGCCCACAATTCCATAGAGGCATTTAACTTAAAAGCCTTCTCCCACTGTCTAATTTAGGGGGCCTTAAAAAAATAGGTGAACACAGAGATATTGAGATAGGCAGTTGCTGCACTACATGACAGGAAATAGTACTGCCATCTAGTGCTCTTGCTAATGTATAACATTGTTTCAAACTGCTGACATATAGTACTGCAGACACTTGCACACTCCACCCTGCCTTTCAACAAAGGATAAGAAGAAAACAAAGCAAATTTGTTAATTGAAGTGAAATGGAAAGTTGTTTAAAATTGTATGTTCTATCTGAATCATGAAATAAATATTTGTTTGTTTTTTGTCCCTTTAAAGAATACATGATAAAGCATGTAAATGAAAAATTTGCTTCCCTTTGAATCTCTATGCTGTAATAAAGCAACGGGATTAAACCCATAATAGAAGCACCCCTTGGTACCCACTTTAAAATGCTTGTCCTAAGTGAAATCTGCTGCAGAATCAATCAGTAGCACTGCACAGCTGAATTGTGTGACTAATGCTTCTGATTGGGTCATTAGCACTTTCAGCAATTATTTTAGTATTTGCAATTATGTATGGAGAGAAATACATCAAACATGTTTCTTGTTTTTTAAAAAATAAATAAATTGAAAAACATTACAAATACTGAAGACAGTTTATACTTACACAACAGCTCTTCAAAAGATGTCACAGTTGTCACACTGGGCCTGGTATCTTAAGTCTCAGCCTTTCTACAGCACAGCAGCTCCTCCCAACCACTATATACGATATGTAGGCCTCCACTTCATATCCACTATTCCTCCTTCTTCATCTTCTCCCTCACCACCCACCGTCAGTCTCTGCAATGGTGCTTTAAGCTGGTGCAATACAAGCCTCCTTGATTTCCTTGATTTCCTTCCAAAGTCGACGCTGAATGCTGCCGACCAAATCATGCTTCTCCAACTGCAGGGCTTTCTGCACATACGCCACAATCATCATCAATTTCTCATCCTCATTGTACCACTCCTCCCTCTTCCTGGGCTTCTAAACTTGCCCAGCAGATATGTGCCCTCTCTACTGCCTGTGATGAGGGACAAGCCCTCTCCCCCTGACCTATTCATATGGCCTAGGTACACTTTTCTCCTCCCATACCCTCCACAGGCACAGACTCAGTCCTCCCTCCCTCTTTCCCTTGTCTAGACTTCGCTAATCTAGGGTCAGACACTCTACCTCTCTCCTACCTCCTCTCTGGTCCTAACCCACTAGAGAGCATAAAGCCAGCTCCAGCCCTTAAACTATTCCTCCTTCTTCCTATCCCCTATCTACCTCACTACCAACTAAAGCTGCACTATCACTCCTCACCCCCTCTACCCCACTCCCTTGCCCCTTTACTCCCTTGCCACTATCCATAAATCTAAAACAAAACACTGCTAAATACAATAAACAATTGTTACCAATTATCTAAACCCTCAAATTAGGCTAAGCATAAAATACCCTCTTCTATCTAAAAACACAAGACCAAAAAAAAATGGACAAAGAAACGCACAAACACACAAGGTCAGATAGATTTTAAGGAAAAGAAGAAGACAACATAAGACTAACACAAAACACTGAGGGGAAAAAAAGTTTTTAAAAGGAAAGAGGGGTAAATAAATAAAGGGATAAGGGAAAAGAAGTGAAGGGTTAATGGAATCACCCATCAAAGTCAAGTGTTGGTGGAAAAAGAAAGGGCAAGAACACCATCAAGTATTATTAAGTAACAAAAAAACAAAAAACAGCAGTCTGGGGAAAATAAATCCAAAATAAAAATGATATAAAAATGAAATAAAAACACAAGGGTTAAGTAAAAGGGAAGGGAAATACTGGAGCGGGAAGAGAGAATGGGTAAAGTGTGGGAAAGGAAAGTATGTGCGTGTATGTGCAGATTTGTAGTGTAGCCCTAATTGTATATTTAATTTAACTATGTATGTATGTATATGTAAGTGTGTACCTAAACAAAAAAGTGTATAATAAAACTAATATGATATATATATATATATATATATATATATATATATTCTATTTATATATTTATATTTATATTAAACAACCATTTTCTATTTATTACAATATGTCAGTGTTGATTATAATGACTTCTTATAATTTATTTCTGATCATTATTAATATTTATTCATATTGTATAACAAATAAATACATAACACCCTAATATAACTCCTGTCAGGATAGAGCACTATAGAGGAGTTATAAGGGTGTGTTACGTAGAGCACTTCTCTCTTGGTATGCATTTGTATTATGACCCTTGGGAGGTCTCCCTAAGGGTGATGGGGGAAACCAGACGTGGACTCCTTGCCCAGTGTGCTTTTCGGACTATAGCTGCACCTCACTGACTTGGCCCTTTTAAGGCCATAACGATCATCAGGGGTGGTCATGTTCCTTGTTCAAAGGAGAATTGCCTCGTATTTCGGGAATGAACTGACCTTACTCAGCGGGATCAGACTGATATACCTCTAGGAAAATGTTCCTTTGTGAAAAGCACAACTCCTAGGTGGTAACTTGCTATAGAACAAGCTACTGAGCTGTTGTTCGTTCCTGGTAGAGCACTTCTCTCTTTGTATGCGTTAAGTATTTATCTGATATACAATATTAAAAAATACATATTAGTAATCAATAATAATTAATACAACTATTAAAATATATCAGTGTTGATTATAATGACTTGTTATATTCAGATATTTAGATTATAGATATAGTATATAGATATATGTGTGTATATATACATATATACATATATAACTATATCAAAATGTATATGTGTATGCATATGTATGCATGCACTTACATATATATATATATATATATATATATATATATATATATATATATATATATATATATACATACATACATACATACACACATTAATATATGCATGCATACATATATATGTTAGGTTTTGAGGCCTTCCCAGTCCATCACCTTGTTATTTACCATATACCTTTGAACCCTTATAGCTTTGTTATTTTATATTTTAATAGTTTTTATTGAGCATAAAGGAAAATTATAACATACAATAAAAGATAATACAGAGGCACAAACCGTTTCAGATTTACACACGCTATACATTACAATAGGCTTTATCTTAATGAGTTAGATGTTCGCATCTCCGTATCTTCTCTGGTTTTTCCATAGCTCAGTTTTTTGTGAACATTAACATAATAATAAGTTATAGCTTAACAGGTTAACTATTCGTTAGTTATCCATATAACAATTCTTAAGTAACTATTTTGGTAAGTCTTCTGTGGGTGCAAAATATTAATATATCAAGGAAAAAGTGTCAGCAAAGGTATAAATGTGGGAAGAGAAAGATAGAGGAGGGGGAGGATGGGGACGGAGAGGAGGGGAGAGGAGGAGGAAAGGAGTAGAGTAGGGGGGTCGGGGAGAGGAAAAGGGAAAGAGGGGGGAGAAGAAAGAAAAAAAAAAAAAAAAAAAGATTGAAGTTGAAAGCTATTCCGTCTAAAGGGGCATAAGTTGTCCACTAGTGGTTCCACTTAACCAGGGCATGTGGCCTTAGATGGATTCCATAGTTCCATCATTGCCTCGTGTAGTTCCATTGTACCGTTTTTCATATGTTGATACCTTTCTATTTGAAGCATGGAGGAGACCTGCTCTTTCCAAATCTCAAGTGTGGGAACCACATTTGATTTCCATCTTTGTGGTATAAGGAGTTTGGCGCTATTTAACATAATATATAGTAGGAGTTTTTTAGGTTTACTTCGAATTTTAGGGATGTCTAGATAGATAAGGATGCCTGGGTCTTTTTGTAATTGGATGTTGAGTTTGGTGTCTATTTCAGAAAATATCCCAGACCAGAAACTCTCCATTTCCCTACATGACCACCAAATGTGTACTAAATCTGCCTCTTCCCCACAGCCCCTCCAACATTTGCCGCTGCTCTTTTTGTATATATGACGTATTCTGGCTGGTGTAAGGTATCACCTCGCCAGTAGCTTGAAATTCATTTCCATAATGTTAGAGGAGATTGTGGCTTCTTTATGGCATTGTAAGGCATGGTCCCATGCCTCCTGACTGATTTCTCTTTCTAGGTCTTTAGCCCATT
Organism: Bombina bombina; assembly: GCF_027579735.1. NCBI lineage: Eukaryota > Metazoa > Chordata > Amphibia > Anura > Bombinatoridae > Bombina > Bombina bombina. Next base: position 297,623,327 of record NC_069502.1, on the reverse strand, counting down.
TGAGGGTGAAGGAAGGATATGCTTTGCCACTATTGGTCAGTAGCATGTTGTACAATTTAGATATAATATGTCTGGGTTGGGTTTGTTGTGAACATAAATTTTCAAATCTAGTTAGGGGGCGGTTGAATTCTTCTTTTTTCTTATGTGTTTGAACAAAGTGTGCTATTTGTGTGTAAGCGAACCATGGAGGGGGGGGGGCCCTCCAGAGTTTACCAAGTTTTCCCTTTGTATCAGTTTGCCTCCTTCTAGTATACTTTTTAAGGTGAGTTCTTGTATGTGCGGGGAGGGGTTGGGCGGGGGGGGGGGAAAGCCTACGGTCGGTAAGTCAGGGTTACTCCTGTATGGTGTCATTGGGGAGAACGTGGTGGAGAGGTGGTTGGACGTTTTAAGAAGTTTGTCCCATAGTAGGAACAGTTCGCTCCACAGTGGATATTTTGAAATTTCTATGGGTCTTAGTTTAGGAGTGATCCAAGCCCATATTCCCATATTTTCTGAGTTTAAAATTGTTCTATCAAGTTGGATCCACCGTTTATCTGTCGAGTTATAACACCACTCCACCAGGCGTTGTAGAATTGATGCCTGTCTGTAGATTTCTATGTTTGGTACCCCTAGTCCCCCTCTGTGTCTGGGGAGGAACATAGTAGCTTTTGGGATGCGTGGCCTGATTTTTTGCCAAATGTATTGTCCTATGATCTCTTGAAGGTTTGTTATATAGTGTCTGGGTAATGGAGTAGGTAGTGTTTGTAATACATACAGGATGCGAGGTAAGATGGTCATTTTAACTACCTGAACTCTACCCAGCCATGAGATCTGTTTGTTGCTCCAGCTGGATAAATCAGCTGTGATTTGTTCTTGTAGTGGTTTGTAATTGTATGTGAATAGGTCTTTTGGGTCTGCCGTCAGATGTATACCGAGGTACTTCATTTTGTGAGGTTGAACGACCAGGGGGCTGTCAGATTTTATTTTGAGTATAGTTTCCAAGGGTGCGTTAATATTTAAGATTTCGGATTTGGAAGCATTTAGATGGAAATTAGAGAATCTACCATATACGTCAAATTCGTCAAGTAATGTTGTCAGAGAGTTCTCTGGGTCGGTTAGCATAAACAAAATATCATCGGCGTATAATGCCATCTTATGTTCTGAGTCATTAAGTTTGATACCACTAATCTGGGGGTTCTGCCTAATTTTATGAGCCAATGCTTCCACGGAAAGGGCGAATAGGATTGGGGACAAAGGGCACCCCTGCCTTGTCCCGTTAGTGATCTGGAAGGGGTCTGACAAGATGTCGTTAACTCTCACCTTAGCCGTGGGATTAGAGTATAGTGCAAATATCTTGGAAATAAATTTGCCACTAATGTTCATTTGTTGTAGAACAGAGCCGAGAAAGCCCCAATTGACCCTGTCAAAGGCCTTCTCGGCATCTGTGGAGACCAAAATCATAGGGATCTGTTTGTTGCGGGTATAGGAGATTAGTTGGAGTATCCTTAACGTATTGTCTTTTGCTTCGCGACCTGGAACAAAACCTACCTGGTCTGGGTTCACTAACTTGGGTAATATCCTATTAAGTCTGTCCGCAAGGATTTTAGCGTAAATTTTTACATCTGCATTAAGCAGGGAAATTGGTCTAAAATTTTCAGGTTTTGTAGGTGGTTTACCCGGTTTGGGAAGGACCGTGATGTATGCTTCCAGCATATGCTTGGAGAAGCCGCCTACTTCATCAATGACATTAAATAATTGTGTGAGGTGGGGTGTTAAGTCAGCGGAATACATTCTGTAGTATTTACTACCGAAACCATCAGGTCCAGGACTCTTTCCTATTGGGGTGTGTTTTATGGCTAGTGAGACTTCCTCGCATGTGATAGGGTGGTCAAGTGATGCTGAGTCTGTTGAGTCTAAGTGGGGAAGTTCCAAGTCAGAGACATAGTTATGTACGTCGGGAGATCCCTGATACCGATGGTCCTGATTACTAACAGCTGATGGTTTGGCAATGTTATAGAGAGTCTCATAATATTTTCTAAAGGTTTCTGCAATACTAAAGCTGTCAGCCTTAATGTGTCCCTTTTTGTCTGTCAAAGTGAGAATATATGATTTTAAGTGTTTACGCTTGAGGGATCTAGCGAGTAGACGACCCGCTTTGTTCCCATAAGTATAATAGTGCTGTTTGAGTGCTAGAGTTTGCTTTTGCTGATCTAGGTGAAGAAAGTCTCTAACCTTTGTACGGGCTTGTGATAATAGATCTAGAAGGGTTGTATTCTCCGGTTTCTGTTTATGAGCTCTTTCTGCCTCTGTCAGATTGAGTAGCAAATCATTATATTTTTCTCTATGTAATTTGCGTATTCTAGCTTTGTGTTTAATCAGAATCCCTCTGATCACACATTTGTGTGCTTCCCATCTATTCACTTCTGAGGTCGTATTTATTTTGTTAATTTGGAAATACTCTGGGATGGCTTTCTCTAGGTCTGCTCTGACCAGAGTATCATCCAATAAGTGATCATCTAGACGCCATTGGAACGGGGCAAGAGGTGTTTCTGGCCATTCTACCACGCACAAAACTGGTGCGTGGTCTGACCAGGTGATAGGTAGAATTTTAGACATTTTTATTGTGGATAAAATTAGTGGGTCTGCAAAGAAGTAATCTAATCGGGAGTACACCCCATGAGGGTGAGAAAAAAAGGTGTAGTCTTTTCTAGTCGGGTTAGATAGTCTCCATACGTCATGGACAGCTAAGTCTCTGAGAAGATGGTTAATACACTTGAGGTCTCTTTTGGGTATAGTAGAACAGCCCCCTGATGTGTCTAGTTTAGGATCCATAGGGGTGTTAAAGTCCCCACCCATTATGAGTGGGCCTTTCTTCTGGTCCATTATGTGATTAGATAGGTGTCTCATAAATGTCTTTTGGTCTTTGTTAGGGAAATAGGTGTTTACAATTGTGATAGGACGTCCATATAGTAGCCCATGGACAATAACAAACCTGCCTTCCTGGTCTTTGTCTGTGTGTATCAATTGAAATGGTATAGATCTTTTAATTAAAATGCCCACACCGTTCTTTTTATTAAGGCCGGAGGCAAAAAAGGCAGTGGGGTAGTCTTTGTTGTGCCACTTTGGTTCATGGCCTTTCTTAAAGTGGGACTCTTGCAGGAGGACAATATCCCCACCTAATCTATTGAGGTCTTTCAGTACAATGCAACGTTTTGTGGGGCTATTCAAACCCTTAGCATTAATGGTTATGAATTTAATGGTTTTACATGCCATTATTGAGAAGAGAAAAAAAAAAAAGGGAAAAAGAGAAGGGGGGAGAGGGGGTTAAGGAAAGATGGGTGGGGTGAGTGGGAAGAGTAGGAGAGGTTAAGTGTAAGTTAGTGTAGTGGAATAATGGATAGTTGGTAGAAGGGGTATCTGAGAAAGAGAACAAAAGGAGAAAAGTTATTACAGATTCAGTAGTGAGGAGTGTTTCTCGTAACCTTCCTACTTAAGAAATGAGTACGGTTACTAATGAAAAGGGAGAGGAAAGAGCCTTGTCTCCTAGGGGTCATTGAGGGATGTATTTCTTGTGTTATATGCAGTTTAGTTCCCGGTCTATAGGGTCCATATGGATAAGGTCATTTCGGTTCAAAATGGTTCTTTTTGACTTGTGGCGTAGAGAGCCAGCCAGCTGCTAAGCTTGCAAATCTAAGAGTGTAATTTTCTAAGTGTCATGGTATTTCTGGTATTATGTGGGAGCATAAATTGTTGATTATGTGTTATCAGAGATGTTTGAATCAATGTCTAGTCATGTTCTAGTGGTTAGCAAGGTGGAGATGGTGTTGTAAATCAGAGAGAATGAGAAGGCAAACCTAATTAAACCGTTTAACATGTCATAAGTAAACAAACAGTACGTATGATAATATATTATATAAAATCATGTACTTTCATCAACAGAAGGGGGAAAGGTAAATTATTAAACAATTCTGGTATGCTCGTGGTTAGCTAAATGGTTGGTACATTCTGTATATACAGTGCGTGTATACTGTTCCATTAGCTAGCTGTGTAATCAGTATATATATTATTATACCATTTCTAACATAGTCCCAGCTGTCTTTTAAGGTGGGATGGTATATTAATTCAAACTGGTGAACAAATCAAATCAGCAACGGTTACAAATAAAATATTGCATTCTGAAAAACCAATAACTCATAATTCTAATAAGGAATGACATCATAATGTGGCCGTGGACAGCACCTATATATCATAAGTTAACTTTGTTATTTAAAACAGATTGAGTTAGTAACATAAACATAGCTATTTGATAAACTGCTTTGAATCTGGAAAATATCTAAGTTATCTAAGGCCTGCACAGTGCTTGTAAAATGACATCTACTATATTGTAGCGATGATTGAAAGGAAAAAGTCCAATTTGGGGTGATACAAGTAGGCCCCATTGTCCTTTAAAGAAAGCACAAAGCTTCACATTCTAGTCTCGGTTTTTTATACAGCCGCCTAAGGCATGAGCTGTTAAGTCTTTTCCAAAAGAGGTAGTGGGTGTTAAAGTGGTCATTTGAACAGTATACGATACCTCATCTAGGCGGGGGAGCTGAAGGTTGGTTGTCATCAGGTTGAGAGGAGGGGGTGTTTCTCGTGTCGTCTGCTTCTGTATCTGGGAAAGAGATCTTAAGGCCCAATTTTTCATTAAGCCTATGAAGGTCGTCTGGGCCACAATAAATTATCGTTTCCCCATTTTTTGTGGTAATTAAACTTACTGGGAACCCCCAGCGGTATTGAATTCCCTCTGCTCGAAGTGTGTCTGTAATAAATCTCAGATCTCGGCGCTTCTGGAGGGTGGCAGGGCTTATGTCGGAGAATATTTGAATCTTGATGCCTGTATATGTAACGGGGGATTTAACTCTTGCGCTCTTTAGTACTTCTTCTTTATCAAGGAAATTCAGGAAGCGGACTATGACGTCTCGAGGTGGCGCTTTCCCCGTTGGTTTAGGCCTAAGGGCCCTATGCGCCCTTTCTAGGATCATATCTGGTGCAGATGGAGTACCCTTAATGGTGCGAAATAAATCTTGCAGACAGCCAGATAGGGCAGATGGGATGATGGATTCAGGGATCCCCCTGACTCTCAAGTTGTTTTGTCTGTTTCGATTGTCGAGATCTTCGACTTTGTCTAATAAAAAGTTAATATTTTCTTCATGGTTATGTATTTGTTTTGTAGATTGCTGTACATCATCACATAACATTGTCTGTATATTTTCCAATTTGGCGACTATTTGTTTTACTTGAGAAATGTCTTTTCGCAGTTCACCAAACAAGCCCCTAACCTCCTTCAGCACTTCTTTAATATCATCTTTGGATGACAGGTTTTTTAGATCTTCTCTTGTTATAAAAGGGCTATTATTGTGTGATGTGTCATGCAATGAGGCCTGAGCTTGTGTCTCAGAGGAATCAGGTCCTTTTTCATTTTGAGGTTCCACTGTCTTAAGGTATTGGTTGAGGGTGGTATTTTTCAGTGGTTTTTCCATTCTAGTTGCCCGTTTACAGGGCATTCCAAATCACCCCTGTTTTGACCAGAAAGCCCCTGTTTTAAGAGTTAAAGCAGGTTTAGGATGCTTCAGCGTAAAGTGTGCTTGCAGAACCAAGCATAGGCTGTGTCTGATGTGAAGTAAAGTATGTTTTAATGTTTATAAGGCCTATTTTGTGACTTTTTCTATTGTTGTGAGGCCGTGGGTGTTAAGGGAAGGTAGGAGCCTTGCATACTTTACCTCCAGCCACCTTGTAATCCCGTCGTGCATTTTATTTAATGGATTGCTGGCCCCCACCGGAATAGCACTATCTCTCTGATTCAAAGGCCCAGTGTGTCGGGTGGTTGCCGCTGTGAGACCTTGCACAGTAGTTCAAATCAGTGCCCTGATGATTATCCAGTCGGGTGATAATCCACGACCGGAGCTGCGCAATAACTGCGTAGTATGTCTTGCTGCTTATTCTTGGGCCTGCGTTGTAATGGCGTCTGCCGGTTCCGGGTCTTATTGCGGTAAGTTTTTGCAAGATCGGTCTCAGCTGGTATACCAGGTGATTGCTCAGTCGGGTGACAGTCCGTGACACAAGCAAAGTTAAAATCATATAAGGATTATGCGATCCAAAGCAGCTGCGTGTAGGTTAGATGATCTGGGCCGTTACAAATGCCTCCTTGCCCGCGTCTCTCACGTTATTGTCTAGGTTTTGAATCGGATCTATCTCTGATAATCAGGGGTGCTCTAGATGGTATAAGAGCAGCTTAGATTACCGGGAACTTGATGTTTGAACCCCTTAAGGAAAAACTTGGCTACGGAGCCTAGTTAGTGTGCGGCCATTTCCATGCTTGGCCAGGCTCCGCCCCAGCTTTGTTATTTTAATATATATTATATATATTTTGTGCCATTTTTATTTTAATGCTTTTATGATTTTACTTTAGGTCATGGGGCACACTAATTTTTTGAGAGGTATTTACTCTTTTGCTTGTGCACAATCTATAACTTTCAACTTTTAAAATATTGATATTTATCGCGTGTGTTTTCGCTATACATTAAAAGTACAGGGTTGCATGCGAGCGATGTTGGGCGCGTTAACCCGTCGAGCATAAAAGCCATTTAACCATTAACTTTTAATATCAAGTTGCGTGCTAATAATGCCATGTTCTATCGATACTGCTTATTGCTGCCACTGTATCATTAGGGCTTCACTTGTAATCTGGCCCTTAGTACTTAATGTCCCTTTCGTTTTTCAAGCTTGGATTCTGATGTATTGAGAGCATAAGCAGTTTTCGAATAGTAAAGCTTATAAAAACTAACAGCCCTAAATTTATCTAACAAATAGAATAATGCTGGTAATGAGGAAGACGGAATCTAGGCAAACACAGCTAGGTCATCAGCAAATAATGCCAATTTTTGTATAGTATTATGAATAGGTACTCCTTCAATTAAAGGGGAACATCTAATAGCTTCCACCAAAAGCTCCATCACTAGGGCAAATAATACTGAGGATGTAGGACACCCTTGGCAGGTACCATTTTTAATACTAAAAGAGGAGGACTAGAACACTTGCTGAAGGGGGAGAATATAATGCCATGATTAACTTGCAATAGATTTGTAACACAAAGGTTGACCAAGTCGATGAGCTTCCATGAAAATGTTTAAAAGCCTACAAGTGTTATTTGGGCCTTATTGCCCTAAGGTAAAGCTTACTTGACCTGGATTCACCAGACACATTTTGAAGAAAATGTCTGTATACCTATCAGTGTCTGGAGATTTACAAGGTTTAATTTTGGAAATGGCTACACCAATTTCTTCCACAGTAAAAGGAGAATCTAGGAAGTCAATTTGTTCCTGAGATAGTTGTGGGAGGTAAAGAGAAGAAAGAAAGGATCTAATGAAATCTTCCCCAGAAGGAGGTTGTCCCTCCGACAACCGCAGGTTATATAATTGAGAGTAATAGGTTGCAAATTCTTTCCCAATATCCTTTGGATGTGTAAATAAGTATGTGACCCCTATCTTTTAAGAGAAACTTGTGCTGTTTGTTGTCTTTTCTTGCTGACCAGTACATATTCAGCCTTATTACCCCTCAAATACAATTTTCTAAGTTGGTCTTGTCCTCTCTAATTTTCTAACTTCCAAATTAATTGCTTCACTGATTCAATATGGGTCTGAAGTTATGGATCTAAGGAGTCTTTGTGTAAGACCTTAAGAGAATGATGAGATTGGTTCAGTTGAATCAGGGAGATACCGGTAACCTTACGAGTCTGAGATTGAGTTTTTATAAATATACCTCTGAGGAAAGATTTTAATGTTCCCCATAAAGTATAATCATCTAGAGATGTGTAGCTAAGAAAGTTTCAGACGAAAATTTTTATTTCAAATATTCAGGGAAATAAGCTTCCCTGAATATTCGGTGGCTGCACTATTAAGTATTCATCTAGCTTAAAACTAAATAAATACTGAATTTTAGTTAAACATTTATATTCATTTTTGTTAATGACTACAGTATATAATGATCATTAAAGGGGAACTGTTAGCAGCAATTACAAGAGAAACTGCATCTTAAGTCTCTGGATAAGAATTTGAAATACCAGAGTACTCTAAAATATTAAGGGCCAGATTATAAGTGGGGCGCTATGTTCTATTTATTCATAAATACATATTTCTATATATATATGATTTTTTTTACACAAATATATTTTTATACATATATACATATATATATATATATATATATATATATATATACACATATGATTATATATAGGTATTGCTAGATAAAGATATGTATAGCAATATATATTTATAAATATTTAGAACATATTCTGCTATGTGCAGAACATTGGAATGTGAAATATTTATCTACTTAACTGCAAAGGGCTCCAACGCACTCATGTATTTATGTGTTTATATGTGTATATAAGTCTGTAAATACATATATACACATATAAATGATTAAATACATATGCACATACATACAAGTATTTTTTATGTGTTTTGGGACTCTTTTTAGTTTTGCGAAACAGTTAACTAGAGCTCTGAGGACACAGTAATAATTGTAGCTTAATTCGCAATTGAGCTCAACTGATTGTGTTTACTTTCAATTTGTAATATGAGCGAAAAACCCGATGCGTTCAGGCACCCATGATAAACTCCTTTTTGCTCACTTGTAACTATTAACGCACCAGTCGTATTCTAGCCCTAAGTGGGGAGGGTGGATGAAATTGAGCAGACAATGATAAACTTTACAAAAGAATTAATAGGGGAAATACAAGTGCTATAGAATATAGTGTAAAATAAAATAATATAGAAGGAATGCCATGAAAAATTAACACTCACACCCTGGAGAGAAAGGAAGGGGGAATTGTACTTGCATGAAGGAGTAGGACACACATTTACAATTAAAATTGTTAACATATGAATAACCCAGCAATAGGGGTCAATTGACAGCAGAACTCAAAAATATCAAGAGAATTTTTTTTAGTAATTTAGGTCATAATTATAGAAAATAAGATTAACATAAAATCAAATAACAGTTATAGAAACTTAGAAGAATATAACAATTTAAACATGAAATGACCAGCAGTATACACTTGCTAGAGTTCATAACCTAGGTCTTATAGTTACAGGCAAGAAAATTTACTTTCACAAATCTTGAATTTTGGAAGACACAGTAGTCTCATGAAATACTATGAATTAGAAGAAAAATAAAAACAAAGGGTACATCTCTATTGTATTGTTGAATAAAGGGTATGAATGATAAAACAAGGATATCATTGCTGCTGATAGTTACAACCCTAATCTAATGACTATTTCATATAGGATATAGAGATGAGTAACATGAACGATCAAAAATGTTAAACATTGCCTTCCATTCTCTCCATTCATTTGAAAAAGTTTGAAAAAATATATCAACACTAAAACTAACTGTGGCCTAAAAAAAAACAATAGAACCTTCTTAACACATACTTATATAAAACAAATTACAAAAATACTAAAAAAATAGTAAAGGTTGTCTTCTCTTCTCTCATCCTACATGAATGAGAACAAAAGTAACAAACATTTTTAAATAGGTTCATCTAAATCAAAAAGTGTGAATTTAACATTTAAAGGAGAATCCAAGTCACTCCTCTTCATCTGAGGCATAGGTTTCCAGATTGATGCAGAAGCTCTCAAATGTCTTCCTTAGGTACCTTGATCTGTAACTGGTTCTGAAATCCTTGAGACTCCTCCTGATGTAGGTGGATCTGTGGTTGATACCAGAGGTTGTTGCAAGGTCCACAATATTAGCAGATTAGTTCCCTGTGATATATTGGAAATGACATGAACTTTATTGTCTTTGGAATCAAATAATTTTTTGGGAAGCCCTATTGATAACGAATGTAATGTTGTCTGAGTGTTCTCATAATATCTGTAATGGTTTTTCTCTGCTGTAATGTACGTGGGGCTAAATCACTGAATACTTTAAGATTAGCAAATTTCTGTGGTAGATTTGGCTTATGTAGTATGGCCTTTTGCTATCATTCTTTATACATATATAAATGTAGCTTGAAGAGGACATCCTAGCCAATCTATGGACTCTGTCAATCAGGTTATCTGTATCTGTCTGTGGAGGAGCCAAATGGTTGAAAAGCTCAGTAAGAAAAGAAATAAGATCTGTATACAAAGAAGTAGATTGTTCTATGGTGAGTCACCACCCAGGAGCAGCCTCTTTTAGTCCAGTTGTGTTTTTCACAGATGAAAACTTTCCTGAAGTATATCAGTCTGATACCGCCAAGTAAGGTTGGTCCAGCCCCAAAATACCAGGCAATGCTCCTCTGAACAAGGAACATGACAACCCTAGATGATCATTTCAGCCTTCTGTGAGCCTTGTCAGTGAGGTGCAGACATAATTCTCTAAGCACACTGGGCAAGGAGTCCCTGTCTGGTTTCCCCCATCAACCTTAGGGAGAACTCCACAGGATCATAATACAAATGCATACAAAAAGAGAAGCGCTCTACCAGGAATGAACAACACCTCAGTAGCTTGTTCTTTGGCAAGTTTACACCCAGATATGTATTGGAGACCTACTCCAAAATTTCTCTTAGCTACAAATTGTTGCGGCGAGACCAATTTTCACGGTCCACCATTTTATACTCCAGAGTAGAAATTTGGTCTTGCAGGTTTTTGAGTGTAGCACAAGATGTTTGACTGATCTACAACAATTTTTTCTTGTTTCCACTCTAAAGTGTCAAGTTTTTAATTTGTTGATGTAAGGCCTTTCCACAAATCAGCTATAGAAGAAGTAAGAGGTATGGTGTTCATCTAGCAGAGACTTTGATCCGTAGCTTGAAGATCTTCATAACATTTTCTGATAATGATGCAGGTTCAGGGCTTGAGGGAAGGGAGAACCCCTCCATAGAAAGAGATTGCAACAGTGTACTTAATCCTATAAGCCACTTTTGAAATGAAGGTTTTTAGAAAGATTATGCAGACAAAAACAGTCAGTGAGAGAAGAGGCACTTTTTCAGTAAAACAATACAATACAACCACAATACAATCCATATGAGGTCAGAGCATTTCTCACAGAAAAGTAAAGAGGCCACTGGCTTGACAGGAATACAACGTTCTCCAGCATTCCCCCAACAAGAGCACTTTAACAATATATCGGCTAGATTACGAGTTTTGCGTTAAGATGAAAAAGCAGCGTTAACAGGTCCTAGCGCTGCTTTTTCACTACCACTGCTATTTCAAGTCTTGCAGGTTTAGGGGCACCACACACTTCTTTAGCCTTACCGCAAACCGACTTACGTAAAGTTCTTAAAGTCTTTATTCTATGGGACTTCCATAGCGCTGATATTACGAGTTTGTCCTGGGAGGCCAAAAAGTGAGCGGTACACCCTCTACCTCCAAGATTCGTAATGCATTCTAAAATCAGTAGTTATTAGTTTTACACTACAACGCTGTAGCATAAAACTCATAACTAAAGTGCTAAAAAGTACACTAACATCCATAAACTACCTATTAACCCCTAAACCGAGGCCCTCCCGCATCGCAAACACTAGAATTGAACTTGCATTCCATTGGCTGATTGGAAAAGCCAATAGAATGCAAGCTCAATCCTATTGGCTGATCCAATCAGCCAATAGGATTGAAGTTTAATCCTATTGACTGATTGCATCAGCCAATAGGATTTTTTCTACCTTAATTCTGATTGGCTGATAGAATTCTATCAGCCAATTGGAATCTAAGGGACCCCATCTTGGATGACGTAATTTAAAGGTACCTTCATTAATCGTTAGTACGTCGGATGAAGAGGATGCTCTGCGTCGGATGTCTTGAAGATGGACCCACTCCGCACCGGATGGATGAAGATAGAAGATGCCATCTGGATGAAGATTTCTTCCCATCTGGAGAACCACTTCTGCCCATCTGGAGGACCAATTCTGCCCGTCTGGAGGACCACTTCTACCGGCTTCGTTGAGGACATCTTGCCGCTTGGATGAAGACTTCTCCCGGTAAGTGAATCTTCGGGGGTTAGTGTTAGGATTTTTTTTAAGGGTGTATTGGGTGGGTTTATTTTTTAGGTTAGGGTTTTGGGCCTGCAATAGAGCTAAATGCCCTTTTAAGGGCAATGCCCATCCAAATGCCATTTTCAGGGCAATGGGGAGCTTAGGTTTTTTTTAGTTAGGCTTTTATTTGGGGGGTTGGTTGTGTGGGTGGTGGGTTTTACTGTTGGGGGGGGGGTTGTATTTTTTTTTACAGGTAAAAGAGCTGAATTCTTTGGGACATTGCCCCGCAAAAGGGCTATTGATAGTTTAGTTTAGGCTAGGGGGGGGGGTTTATTTTGTGGGGGCATTTTTTTTATTTTGATAGGGCTATTGGATTAGGTGTAATTAGTTTAAATATCTTGTAATTTGTTTTTTATTTTCTGTAATTTAGTGGGGGTTTTTGTGATTTAGCTTATTTATTTAATTGTATTTAATTTAGGTAATTTATTTAATTGTAGTGTAGTGATAGGTGTTAGTGTAACTTAGATTAGGTTTTATTTTACAGGTAAAATTGTATTTATTTTAGCTAGGTAGTTATTTAATAGTTAATAACTATTTAATAACTATTCTACCTAGTTAAAATAAATGCAAACTTGCCTGTAAAATAAAAATAAACCCTAAGATAGATACAATGTAACTATTAGTTATATTGAAGCTATCTTAGGGTTTATTTTATAGGTAAGTATTTAGTTTTAAATATGAATAATTTAGTTAATGTTAGGAATTTTATTTAGATTTATTTAAATTATATTTAAGTTAGGGGGTGTTAGGGTTAGTGTTAGACTTAAGTTTAGTTAATAAATTTAGAATAGTGGTTGCGACATTGGGGGTGGCAGATTAGGGTTAATATAATGTAGGTGTCGGCGATGTTGGGGGCAGCAGATTAGGGGTTAATAAATATAATGTAGGTGGCGGCGAAGTCCAGAGTGGCAGATTAGGGGTTAATAAGTATAATGCAGGTGTCGGCGATGTTGGGGGCGGCAGATTAGGGTTAATAAGTGTAAGATTAGGGGTGTTTAGACTCTGGGTTCATGTTAGGGTGTTAGGTGTAAACATAACTTTTATTTCCCCATAGGAATCAATGGGGCTGCGTTACTGAGTTTTACGCTGCTTTTGGCAGGTGTTAGACTTTTTCTCAGCCGGCTCTCCCCATTGATGTCTATGGGGAAATCGTGCACAAGCACATACAGCCAGCTCATCGCTGACTTAAGCAGCGCTGGTATTGGAGTGCGGTATGGAGCTCAATTTTGCTCTACGCTCACTTCTTGCCTTTTAACCCCCGGGTTTGTAAAAACCTGTAATACCAGCGCTGCAGGTAATTGAGCGGTGAGAATAAACTGCACGGTAGCACCGCATAGCTCATGACGCAAAACTCGTAATCTGGTCATATGAGTTTAATTAGGCACCACAGATAGAAATATGCTAAAACAAAGTTTATCAAGTGCCCTGGGCATGAAAAAGTATACAAAATGACAGAAAGCAAACCAAGCCTTGTGATCTGCAGGAAAGTCCCTCGTAGGCATTTAGAGCATGAAGTAAACTTCTATATTGCAAATCGGTATGCAAAGAAAATCTCCAAATATATTTATGAATAGCTCCAGCAGCTTATGTTTCACTAAATAAACTCTGCCGTGTCTTTGGGCCTTATATTCAAAACCTCACCGCTCAGACAAGATATTCTAAAAAGTTTCATTGGTGCGGTGAGACCCTTAAAAATGTTCAGAAACACAAATTTTATCTTGATAAACATTTATCTTGTTATGTAGAGTTCTTTATGGGAAACAAAAACTATAAAAGGTCTAAAAAAATCCCAGAAATGTTGTGTGATTTCTATCCATGCCGGCAAGGTTTTAAATATCAGGCCCTGTGTACTAACTGGGCCGTATAAGGGTCTCAAATTTGCAGTTAGTAGTAGGTACTATTTTATAAAGACAATACTGTAAGTGAAGTAGTGTATTGTCCCTGAGAAGAATATCTAGCTGTATATTGTGCAGGAAATAAGATATTAGTACTGACAGAGTCCTCTCTTGTAAATTAAAACTGTAGCTGCATAGTAACTTTTTCTTTCCTCTAAGTATAACCTTGCATCTCTTTATGACCTATGTCACCATTCACTGCAATCTCCGTATGGACAGCAAATGTGGAATACGGAGTCAAGCTTCACCCTATCAGAGCCATTGCAAAAATTTTAATAAGGATGTGGCATCTGGATGCTGCCGTGGATAACAGCGTGGGTCCAAAAAGATGGTGGCTGCCTTCTCATCCGCAGCACGAATCGCAGGTTTTCTTTGGACTGTATTAGGGAAAACTTGGTAGACCCCAAATGATTCAGTTATTAAAGGGACAAGAAACCCAAAAAATTTCTTTCATGATTCAAATAGAGAATACAATTTTAAACAACTTTCCAATTTACTTCTATAATTTAATTTGCTTCCTTCTCTTGTTATCCTTTGCTGAAAGGTTTCTCTAGGCAAGCCCAGAAGCAAAGGAGAACCTAGGTTCTAGCTATTGATTGGTGGCTGCATATCTATATCGATTGTGATTGGGTTACCAATGTGTTAAGTTAGAAACTATTAGTACATTGCTGCTCCTTCAACAAATGATACCAAGAGAATTAAACAAATTAGATAATAGAAGTAAATTAGAAAGTTGTTTAAAATTGTATTCTCTATCTGAATCATGAAAGAAAAAAAAATGGACAGGACGAAATTATTGGCTCCTTAAAATTGTAAGAAATAATTGCATTCCAAGATTGTGATGCTCCTGTAATTTGTAATTAAACTCACCTGTATCAATTAACAGGTGCTGACAATATATAAATCACACCAGCAACCAGTTTAAATGGTTAAAATGTGACTCAACCTTCCTGTTGTGTGTCTCTGTGTGCCACACTGTGCATGGAGAAGAGAAAGAGCAGGAAAGAATTGTCTGAGGATTTGAGAACAAAAAATTGTGGAAAAGCATGGACAATCTCAAGGTTACAAGTCCATCTCCGGGGATCTTAATGTTCCTGTGTCCACTGTGCGCAATATTGTCAAGAAGTTTACAGCCCAGGGCACTGAAGCTAATCTCCCTGGACATGGACGAAAAAAAAATTGTTAAAAGATTGCAACAAAAGATTGCTCAAATGGTGTATAAAGAACCTCAATCAAGTTTGAGACAAATTTAAGCTGACCTTCAGGAGTTTGCTAAAACTTACATGAGGAAGCCAAAATCCTTTTGGGAGACTAAACAAAATTACAGCTTTTTGGTAAAGCCCATCATTCTACTGTTTTCAGAAAAAGAAATTAGGCTTTTAAAGAAAAGAATACAGTCCCTACCGTCAAACATGGTGGAGGTTCACTGATATTTTGGTGTTGATTTTCTGCTTCAGGCACTGGATGTCTTGACTGTGTGAATGGCATTATGAAATCTGAAGACTACCAAAGAAATATGTGGTGCAATGTAGGGCCCAGTGCCAGAAAGTCGGGTTTCTGTCAGAGGTCATGGGTCTTACAGCAGGACAATGACCCAAAGTACACGTCAAAAAGCACCCAGAAATGGTTTAAGACAAAGCGCTGGAGAATGCTGAACTGGCGAGCAATGAGTCCAGATCTCAATCCCATAGAGCACCTGTGGAGAGATTTTAAAACAACAGTTGGGAAAAGGAAATCTTCCAATCTGAGAGACCTGGAGCAGTTGACGAAAGAAGAGTGGTCCAAAATTCTAGTAGAGAGGTGTAAGAAACTCATTGATTTTTACAGGAAGTGATAGATTTCAGTTATTTTTTTTCAAGGGGTGTGCTACCAAATATTACATTGAGGGTGCCAATAATTTTGTCCAGTCCTTTTTTGGAGTTTTGCGTAGAAAGTGTCAGATTTGGGGGTTTTTTTCCTCCACTTTTTTGTGTCATACCAATACAAACAAAATAAATAAACATGAGAATGCCTAAACATTTGTAATTGCAACAATTTTCTAGGTGAAGTTGTGCATTATCTGACAGAAATGCAGGGGTGCCAATATGTTAGTCCATGACTGTATATAAATCAAAGGGTAAAAACGACAAGTTTAAAACCGCTCTGTCAGTAAAAAATGTAACTTTATTACAAAAACCATTAAAAAGTATAGGACAGCATGTACCCATACATAACATAGCGTAGAGGAGTGTAGCAAAACAAGGGCTTACGTGTTTCGGCAAAGTGCCATAGTCATAGCCTAGTTAGATGCAATCACCCCTGTGTTTAAAAAGGCTTGAGAGGTAAAATGATTGGATAATCATAGTGCTCCTCCCCTTACTATCTTCAATGCCGTTAATAGTATCTATGCCAATAAGATATGCCTATTCTATTGTCATGTCACAACCTGATTCACTGTCCCTTTAAGAAATGTCTCAGTTACACCTTAAATACCAGCATTCCACTTCCTTTCATTGCTTGGTATTGTTTCTGTGCAACTAAGCTAAGCTGCATCCTGATTCGCTTACCTGCAGTATCGAGTCATTCCTCCAGCCTGCTCTGTTTCTCCTGCCTGTCGGATCAGCCTACTCACTGCGCTAACGGATCTGCCGCCTCTGTGACGTCACACGCCAAGCAGGGCGCCTGTCAGCTCTCCTCTCCACAGCACTACCGCTGCATCCAAGGTCTCCCCAAACTCTGTCCTTACGGAACTTACTTGCCACATCCTAACCAGGTACTTAGCCCACACGGGTTACTTTGCATAATACTCTTTTTCTGTGGCCATGTTCTTTTTTACTTATTTGCGCATAACCTTATTTTAACACTGTGTTACATTTTCTGTCTGAGAATAAGCTCACTGTTAGTTTGCTGTATACCATTTCTCCACACAAGCTGCGACAGCCATTACCTACCTGTGAGCCTAACTATTTCACATAATAACTGCTACTTGTGTGTATGTTGGACTATTACAAATTACTAAGAGGTAATGTCTATGTAACTGCCCACTACACAACTTGCTACAACATCTCATTTACCTCCATTCAGTGGCTGTGGTCCAACTTTTACTTTGTCTCATTACAGGCATTGCCTGAGACCTTGACAGAAATACCAAGCCTTTACAAATATGGACCCAACTGAAATGGCTACACACATACAAACACTAACTAACAAAGTAGATCTCCTAACTGAAGGTCTTACTTCACTTAAGCTAGAGAATGACAATTTAAAAACATATATCAAGGAAGTTGTGGAAAGGAAGCCCCCTCCACAAGAACCCCAAATCAGCTCTCCTGAACCCTTTTCTGGAGACAGAAAGAATTTTAGGGAATTTAAAAACTCCTGCTATTTATTATTTACCCTTAAGCCATTTACCTACCCCAATGACAGGGTAAAAGTCATGACAACAATTTCCTACCTAAGAGCTGAGCCTAGGGCCTGGGCAAATACTTTTCTAGAACATAATGATGAAATTCTCAATTCTTTAGACTCCTTTTTCTCTGCTTTAGCACAAATATATGAGGACCCCTTCAAACAACAAACCGCTGAAAATGCTATGAGGTCCTTAAAGCAGAGAAAAAGAGAGGTTGAGGAATATATAGCTGAATTTAAAAGGTGGGCACCTGACACCCAGTGGAACAACTTATCCCTCCGAAATCAATTTCGGTTAGGGTTGTCAGAGGCCATTAAGGATGAGTTGTCACGTACCCAAATACCACCTACTTTAGAACAGCTTATTGACCTCAGTATTTGCATTGATAGGAGGCTTAGGGAAAGACACCACGAAATATCCACCCATGACTCACTATCTAGGTCAAAAACCACTTCAACTATGCCCACCACACACTCAAAATCCCTACCAGAACCTATGGACATTGCATTTCTACGTGGACCCCTAAGTACTCAGGAGAAGTTAAGACGTAGATCTCAGAACCTATGCATGTATTGCGCCTCCGATGAACATGGGGTAAAAGACTGTCCTATCCTCACACGCCAGAAAAAGGATAAGCAAATTACACCCTCTTCCTCAATTAAGACTGTTCTTAAATGCAGCCATTATTGCAATATACCTCTTGTCTTACAGTGGGACCAATCACGGGTGACCGTCCAAGGGATTATTGACTCTGGAGCCTCTCTTTCCTACTTGGATGTAAATTTCTGTAAAGCTAATAAAATACCCCTGCTTAAAAAATTGTGTCCTGTTCCTTTAAGGGGTATTGATGGCGAAGTCTGGTCTACAGGTCCTGTGTTACATGAAACCATTCCTATCCTCATGTCAACCCCCTGTAACCATAGAGAATTTGTAAAATTCAATGTAATCACATCACCTGACTTTCCTTTAATACTAGGGTTACAGTGGCTCCGGCAACATGATCCTTTTATCTCCTGGTCCTCTCTCTCACTCCAATGCAGCTCAAAGTATTGTAAATCCACTTGTTTTCCCCATCTACTTCTTCAGCCTCCCACAGATTGTCTAGTACCTAATGTTCCTAAAGACTATGAAGAGTTCTCCAATGTGTTCAGTAAAACTGAATCCAAGAATCTTCCTCCCCACAGACCTTATGAATGCCCAATAGATCTACTACCTGGAGCAGTCATACCGTGTGGACATATTTTCCCCCTGTCTAAGCCTGAGTTACAACACCTAAGAACCTACATAGACGATAACTTAAAAAAAGGCTTCATCAGGCCCTCAACTTATCCATCAGCTGCGGGAATCTTCTTTGTGAAAAATAAGGATGGTTCTCTCAGACCTATTGTGGACTATAGACAACTAAATAAAGTTACTATAAAGAATCGCTACCCCCTGCCCCTTATTTCCGAATTAATAGAGCATTTAGAGGGTTCCAAAATTTTCACCAAGTTGGATCTCCGCGGGGCTTATAATTTAATCAGGATGCGGGCAGGAGACGAATGGCTGACGGCATTCCGTACTCGTTACAGATTATTTGAATATGTTGTCATGCCATTCGGTCTCTGCAATGCTCCTGCCACTTTCCAGCATCTGATCAATAATATTTTCAAGGATATACTAGACTCCTTTGTGGTAATTTATCTAGACGATATTCTCATTTTTTCTAAAACCTTAACAGAACATAAGAACCATGTCCGTCAAGTTCTTGCACGTCTTAAAAGTAACTCATTGTTTGTGAAAGCAGAAAAATGCACCTTCCATGCCAACAGCATCCCATTCCTTGGATATATTATATCCAACAAGGGCATTCGCATGGACGACAACAAAATCCTGGCAGTTTTGAATTGGCCGGTTCCTACCACTAAGAAACAAGTCCAAAGCTTTTTAGGTTTCGCCAACTTCTATAGAAAGTTCATTAAAAACTATTCCATGCTCGCCAAACCCCTTACTAACCTAACTAAACAGAACACCAAATTCACATGGACAACTGCCACCCAAAACGCCTTTGATCTCCTAAAAAAAAGTTTCACTACAGCTCCCATACTTAGATATCCTAACCCCGACTTTCCATTCACTTTGGAGGTGGACGCATCTGACTTTGCCCTTGGTGCCATCCTGTCCCAAAGAGATGCTCTTCAACAACCTTTACATCCAGTCGCATACTACTCCAGGAGTCTGACCGCAGCCGAAAGGCAGTACCCCATTGGAGAAAAAGAACTTCTAGCGATAAAAGCAGCATTTGAACAATGGAGACATCTTCTTGAAGGCGCAACCACTCCGACCATAGTATATACAGATCACAGAAACCTGCAATACCTGAAGTGCACTAGAACTCTCTCAGCACGCCAAGTTCGTTGAAATCTTTTTTTTTCTAGGTTTAACTACCTCATCACATACAGACCAGCAAACAAAAATGGGAAGGCAGATGCTCTATCTCGCTTGCCTTATACGCCAGTTACTTCACCTGCCTCTCAACTGGTTATCCCCAAAGAAAATTTTCTTCTCTTCATAGTAGATGCTCTTCCGTATCTACACACAGAACAAACCAAAGATCCAACTAAACCATTAGACTTACTACAGAAGAACACTGAAGATCTCTATTGCTACCAAGGAAAGATATACATTCCACCTTCACTTCGTAACCAATTAATGAAATCCGCTCATGACTCCCCTCTAGGTGGACACTGTGGTTTAACTAAAACCAAGGAACTACTACATAGATCCTACTGGTGGCCTACCATGACATCTGATGTGGCCCTATATGTTAACACTTGTCACATTTGTACTATTACAAAAAGGAATAAAAGACCACCCTTTAGTTTATTACTACCCATACCTACCCCGGATAAACCATGGCAGCAGATTGCTCTTGACTACATTGTTGACTTACCGAAATCTGGTAATAACACAACAATCCTAGTTGTTGTGGACCTATTCAGCAAAATGCTCCATCTGATACCCTATCATAAGCTACCAACTGCTGCTGAAACCATACAACTCCTACTGATCAACGTTATAAAACTACATGGTTTGCCCACGAAAATTCTCACAGATCGGGGATCTCAATTCACCAGTGCCCTATGGTCTGCGTTCTGTAAACAATTCTGCATAGATAAGAGTTTATCCTCTTCCTACCATCCGCAGACTAACGGACAAACAGAGCGCAGCAACCAGTGGGTGGAGCAGTTTCTACGTTCTTATTGTCATACTGCACAACACACCTGGTCCCAACATTTACATTATGCCGAATTTGTCTTCAACAACACTGTACACTCCACTACCAAACAGACTCCCTTCTATACCAACTATGGGTTCCACCCTAAATTCCAATACCTTCCCGAAAAAGTTCCAGATCATCCACACATTTCTGATCTCACATCCTCAATCAGCACCAACTTCACAACCGTCAAGCAAGCCATCGATGCTGCTAAGGCTGTACAAAAGAGATATTATGATCGAAAGCACATTCCTCCTCCCTCTTACTCTGTGGGCGATCTTGTTTGGCTCTCCACCAGAAATCTTCGATTGTGTACACCCTCACGAAAACTTTCACCCCTGTTCATAGGACCTTTTCCTATTCAACGTATCATCAACTGTAATGCTGTTCGTCTTACTCTGCCCTCCACTTTGAAGATACACCCAACATTCCATGTGTCACTGCTCAAACCTTATAAGCATATACGTGACCATCTAACCGGACAATCTCTACCTCCAGTCTCTATAGACCCCAACATGGAGTACGAAGTCGATGACATCCTAGACTCTAGACGTCGAAGAGGTGTTCTCCAGTACTTGATTAAATGGAAGGGTTACTCCACGGAACATAACTCTTGGGAACCATCTTCTAACATTTCGGCACCTAGACTGATCTCCCGTTTCCATCAAAGGAACCCCAATCGTCCTGGTTCTTGAACACCGGTGTTGCTCATTGGAGGGGGTGTCCTGTCATGTCACAACCTGATTCACTGTCCCTTTAAGAAATGTCTCAGTTACACCTTAAAAACCAGCATTCCACTTCTTTTCATTGCTTGGTATTGTTTCTGTGCAACTAAGCTAAGTTGCATCCTGATTCGCTTACCTGCAGTATCGAGTCATTCCTCCAGCCTGCTCTGTTTCTCCTGCCTGTCGGATCAGCCTACTCACTGCGCTAACGGATCTGCCGCCTCTGTGACGTCACACGCCAAGCAGAGCGCCTGTCAGCTCTCCTCTCCACAGCACTACCGCTGCATCCAAGGTCTCCCCAAACTCTGTCCTTACGGAACTTACTTGCCTCATCCTAACCAGGTACTTAGCCCACACGGGTTACTTTGCATAATACTCTTTTTCTGTGGCCATGTTCTTTTTTACTTATTTGCGCATAACCTTATTTTAACACCGTGTTACATTTTCTGTCTGAGAATAAGCTCACTGTTAGTTTGCTGTATACCATTTCTCCACACATGCTGCGACAGCCATTACCTACCTGTGAGCCTAACTATTTCACATAATAACTGCTACTTGTGTGTATGTTGGACTATTACAAGTTACTAAGAGGTAATGTCTATGTAACTGCCCACTACACAACTTGCTACAACATCTCATTTACCTCCATTCAGTGGCTGTGGTCCAACTTTTACTTTGTCTCATTACAGGCATTGCCTGAGACCTTGAAATCTATGCTCAGCCTAACAATTACCATAAATAAATATCTATTAGCACTGAAAAGGCAGAAACCCTGGACAATGTGCAATGATTTAGTTCAGTGACATACAACGTCTAATCAACATAATTCTATTAATATAATGTTACCAAATTTAAAGAAAAACATGGTATGTACAATAATGTGATAATATTATTAAGATATACCAAAAGCTGCAAGAAAAATGTAACAATCCCTATATATGTATAGTGCCTGAATGAAAAGGACAGTGCCATATACATTCTTTATACATTAAGGGCTAGATATAGGTCAGTGAATTAGCCAGAAACTAGAGGAGTCTATATTCAACTTAAATATACTCCATTGAATATAGACTCCTCTCGTTTCTGGCTAATTCACTGGCCTATATCTAGCTCTAGATGTATAAAGAATGTATATGACACTGTCCTTTTTTATTCAGGCACTATACATACAGTATATATGGATTGTTACATTTCTCTTGCAGCGTTTGGTATATCTTTGTAATATTATCACATTATTGTACATACCATGTTTTTCTTTAAATTTGGTAATATTGTATTAATAGAATTATGTTGATTAGACGTTGTATGTCACTGAACTAAATCATTGCACATTGTCCAGGGTTTCTGCCTTTTCAGTGCTAATAGATATTTATTTATGGTAATTGTTAGGCTGAGAATAGAATAGGCATATCTTATTAGCATAGATACTATTAACGGCATTGACGATAGTAAGGGGAGGAGCACTGTGATTATCCAATCATCTTACCTCTCAAGCCTTTTTAAACACAGGGGTGATTGCATCTAACTAGGCGTTTGCCGAAATGCGTAAGCCCTTTTTTTGCTACGCTCCTCTACGCTATGTTATGTATGGGTGCATGCTGTGCTATACTTTTTAATGGTTTTTGTAATAAAGTTTAATTTTTTTACTGACAGTGCGGTGGTAAACTTGTCCTTTTTTACCCTCTGATTTATAATTAACCGGCTTTACCACGCTCACTGTCTGTATTAGTCTCTGCCGCAATAGGATTGGTTCCAGGACACACACCCCTGGGATGATGTCTTCACTATATGCTGGGAGGATATCAGCAGTGTCGGACCTGTGAGAGAAACTGAGGAAGTGGACGATGGTGAGCACAGCAAGTGCACTTAAGTTCCAGAGAGAACAGCCATATGACCTCGGACACAGGCATCTCCGCTCCAGCAGTTCCTTTGAAGGTTTATGGAGGTATGTTTTCTGGGCTCATTGAGACATAACATACATTTGTAGAAACTTGCTTCATTACTTAATAGGCAGATTGTGTTACAAGTGTCACAAGTGGATATGCTGTCTTTCATGTAACTCCAAGCAAGCTAACGGCTAGATTACAAGTTTTGCGGTAAGCTTAAAAAGCAGTGTTAACAGGTCCTAACGCTGCTTTTTAACGCCAGCTGGTATTACGAGTCTTGCAGGTTTAGGGGCACCGCACACTTCTTTGGCCTTAGCGCAAATCAATTTACGTAAATTTTGTAAAGTCTTTTTTCCATGGGACTTGCATAGCGCCAGTATTACGAGTTTGTCCTGGAAGGCCAAAAAGTGAGCGGTACACCCTCGACCTCCAAGATTCCTAACGCATTCTAAAGTCAGTAGTTATGAGTTTTACACTACAAAGCTGTAGCATAAAACTCATAACTAAAGTGCTAAAAAGTACACTAACACCCATAAACTACCTATCAACCCCTAAACCGAGGCCCTCCCGCATCGCAAACACTATAATAACATTTTTAAGGCCTAATCTGCCGCTCCGGACATCGCTGCCACTATAATAAACATATTAACCCCTAAACTGCTACACTCCTGCCTCGCAAACACTAGTTAAATAATATTAACCCCTAATCTGCCACCCTTAACATTGCCGCCACCTACATTATATTTATTAACCCCTAATCTGCTGCCCCCAACATCGCCGCCACCTACATTATACTTATTAAGCCCTAATCTTCCGCTCCGGACATTGCCGCCCCCTACATTATATTTATTAACCCCTAATCTGCTGCCCCCAATATCGGCGCCACCTACCT
Organism: Bombina bombina; assembly: GCF_027579735.1. NCBI lineage: Eukaryota > Metazoa > Chordata > Amphibia > Anura > Bombinatoridae > Bombina > Bombina bombina. The sequence continues at coordinate 297,599,241 of NC_069502.1, read as the reverse complement.
ACATTTATTAACCCCTAATCTGCCATCCCCAATGTCGCCCCCACTATTCTAAATTTATTAACCCTTTAAACCTAAGTCTAACCCTAACCCTAATACCCCCTAACTTAAATATAATTTAAATAAATCTAAATACAAATTCCTATCATTACCTAAATTATTCCTTTTTAAAACTAAATACTTACCTATAAAATAAAACCTAAGCTAGCTACAATATAACTAATAGTCACATTGTATCTAGCTTAGGGTTTATTTTTATTTTACAGGCAAGTTTGTATTTATTTTAACTAGGTAGAATAGTTACTAAATAGTTATTAACTATTTAATAACTACCTAGCTAAAATAAATACAAATTTACTTGTAAAATAAAACCTAACCTAAGTTACAATAACACCTAACATTACACTACAATTAAATAAATTCCCTACATTAAATACAATTAACTAAATTCAATAAAATTAGCTAAATTACCAAAAAAAACCCCACTAAATTACATAAAATAAAAAACAAATTACAAGATATTTAAACTAATTACACCTAATCTAAGAGCCCTATAAATATAAAAAAGCCCCTCCAAAAATAATTAAACCCCTAGCCTAAACTAAACTATCAATAGCCCTTAAAAGGGCCTTTTGCTGGGCATTGCCCCAAAGAAATCAGCACTTTTACCTGTAAATAAAAAATACAAATACCCCCCCAACAGTAAAACCTACCACCCACCCCCAAATAAAAGTAAAACTAAAAAAACATAAGCTCCCCATTGCCCTTAAAAGGGCATTTAGCTCTATTGCTGCCCAAAGCCCTAACCTAAAAATAAAACCCACCTAATACACCATTAAAAAAATCCTAACACTAACCCCCAAAGATTAACTTACCGGGATAAGTCTTCATCCAAGCGGCAAGATGTCCTCAACGAAGCCGGCAGAAGTGGTCCTCCAGACTGGCAGAAGTGGAGCTCCAGATGGGCAGAAGTCTTCATCCAAGCGGCAAGAAGTCATCCTCCAGACGGACAGAAGTCTTCATCCAGACAGCATCTTGTATCTTCATCCATCCGGCGCGGAGCGGCTCCATCTTCAAGACATCCGGCGTGGAGCATCCTCTTCAATCGACGGTTTCTTCGGAATGAATGTTTCTTTAAGTGACTTCATCCAAGATGGCGTCCCTTAGATTCTGATTTGCTGATAGAATTCTATCAGCCAATCGGAATTAAGGTAGAAAAAATCCTATTGGCTGATGCAATCAGCCAATAGGATTGATCTGGCATTCTATTGGCTGTTCCAATCAGCCAATAGAATGCAAGATCAATCCTATTGGCTGATTGGCGCATCAGAAGGATGAAGATAGAAGATGCTGTCTGGATGAAGACTTCTGCCCGTCTGGATGACCACTTCTGCCGGCCTGGAGGACCACTTCTGCCGGCTTCGTTGAGGACATCTTGCCGCTTGGATAAAGACTTCTCCCGGTAAGTGAATCTTCGGGGGTTAGTGTTAGGATTTTTTTAAGGGTGTATTGGGTAGGTTTTATTTTTAGTTAAGGGCTTTGGGCAGCAATAGAGCTAAATGCCCTTTTAAGGGCAATGTCCATCCAAATGGCCTTCTCAGGACAATGGGGAGCTTAGGTTTTTTTAGTTAGGCTTTTATTTGGGGGGTTGGTTGTGTGGGTGGGGGGTTTTACTGTTGGAGGGGTATTTGTATTTTTTATTTACAGGTAAAAGAGCTGATTTCTTTGGGGCACTGCCCGCAAAAGGCCCTTTTTTAGTTTAGGCAAGGGGGGTTTATTATTTTGGGGGGGCTTTTTTATTTTTATAGGGCTCTTAGATTAGGTGTAATTAGTTTAAATATCTTGTAATTTGTTTTTTATTTTCTGTAATTTAGTGTTTTTTTTTTTTGTAATTTAGCTAATTGTATTTAATTTATTTAATTGTATTTAATTTAGGTAAGTTAATAAATTATAGTGTAGTGTTATGTGTTAGTGTAACTTAGGTTAGGTTTTATTTTACAGGTACATTTGTATTTATTTTAGCTAGGTAGTTAGTAAATAGTTAATAACTATTTAGTAACTATTCTACCTAGTTAAAATAAATACAAACTTGCTTGTAAAATAAAAATAAACCCTAAGCTAGCTATAATGTAACTACAGTATTTGTAGCTAGCTTAGGTTTTATTTTATAGGTAAGTATTTAGTTTTAAATAGGAATAATTTAGTTAATGATAGGAATTTTATATAGATTTTATATTTAAGTTAGAGGGTGTTAGGGTTAGTGTTAGACTTAGGTTTAGGGGTTAATAAATTTAGAATAATGACGGTAATGTTGGGGGCGGCAGATTAGGGGTTAATAAATGTAGGTAGGTTGCGGGGATGTTAGGGGCAGCAGATTAGGGGTTAATAAATATAATGTAGGTGTCGGTGATGTTGGGGGCAGCATATTAGGGGTTAATAAATATAATGTAGGTGGCTGTGATATCCGGAGCGGCAGATTAGGGGTTAATAAGAATAATGCAGGTGTCGGCAATGTTGGGGGTGGCAGATTAGGCATTAATAAGTGTAAGATTTGGGGTGTTTAGACTCGGGGGTTCATGTTAGGGTGTTAGGTGTAAACATAAAATGTGTTTCCCCATAGGAATCAATGGGGCTGCGTTACTGAGTTTTACGCTGCTTTTTGGCAGGTGTTAGACTTTTTCTCAGCCGGCTCTCCTCATTGTCTATGGGGAAATCGTGCACAAGCACGTATAACCAGCTCACCGCTCAATTGAGCAGCGCTGGTATTGGAGTGCGGTATGGAGCTCAATTTTGCTCTACGCTCACTTCTTGCCTTTTAACGCTGGATTTGTAAAAACCCGTATTACCAGAGCTGCAGGTAAGTGAGCGGAGAGAACAAACTGCACGTTAGCACCACACCCCTCATAACGCAAGACTCATAATCTAGCCATAAGGCTGCAGTTTTGGAAAGATATCCCTGATTAAAGGCGTAAGTACAAAACAACAGTTTCTCCATAACTTAACCTTTTTGGATAACCAGCAAGTCACTTTCCTTTTGTAAGGGGTTTCTTGGATATATATATGTGTCATCAACTATTACTGTTGAACCAATCCTAACAGACTATACTCTATTTTGAAGTTAATATTATAAATGTATATAACCCTACTATTTTTTTGATCTGCTGGAATTAATCATGACTGTATATTGACATAAATATAAGTGTGTTGGAGCCCTTTACAGGCAAGTAGATGAAAACATGTAAAAACATATTTATGTAATGTTCATATTTAATAAAGTGTTTAGCAATGTATTTCCTGAAAATATTTCACATTCCACTGTTCTGCACAGATCAGAATATGTTCTAGGTATTTTAAAATAGAAGTGTATATATATATATATATATACCTATATATAATTATATATATAGATGGCGTCCCTTAGATTCTGATTGGCTGATAGAATTCTATCAGCCAATCGGAATTAAGCTAGAGTCAGCCCAGCAAAGGTAAACTGACTAGTATAATGTGACTATGGTGTGTATATATATATACATATAAAGCTAGGGAGTTTCATTCTGTGCAGTCATGATTTGAGGCATAGCACTGCAATGTTGGAATTCTGTATTTAATATTAGAATCGAATGACTCAGCCCAGCAAAGCTAAACAGACTAGTGTTAGGACCAGTCTTATTTTGGGACACCTTGAAAGTGGTGACTGGCTTAGCAGAATATGGCCATATTGTGTGACTAAGATCCCAACTTTATTTAAAGATATATAGGCTTAAAGTCTTGCAGCATAAATATAATTTTGCTTGTAAATGTTATAAACATGTGGATTCAAGTATTTGGATGTGCGCCAACCCTCTCTGTTGTTTTGTTATTGTTTTGGTCTTTTTGGCAGCACTCCCACAATATGTGTGCTAGTATTTTAAAAACTTAAAAATATCTATCTATCTATCTATCTATCTATCTATCTATCTATCTATATATATATATTGTACCAAAATCATCAGATATATTCATATTCTGCAATGTAAAGAACATCGGAATGTGAAATATTAATATTTTCATGTCTGGTTAAAACACTTGCAATCAGGTTTTTGCATGAGTAGGGTCTTGCTTCATTGATTTCTATGGGGGAATGCTTTAATGCATTTGCGATATTCGAAGTTCCACTTTTTCCGCACAATGGGTTAGCAGGAGAGCAAAAACTTTTTACTTTCAACTTGTAATATGAGTGCTCTCTGATGCATGCAAAAATCTTACTTCTAGTGGAGTGCGTGAGCGATAAACAGCTCTCCATTCATAATTTAGCCCTTAATAAGCACTACAGAATAGCAAGCACATTTCCTTTGGCATTTTAGTTTGCTGCCAAAAATGAAACATTTTAGTTAAAAACTGCATTAAACACTTTTTGCTTTTGAATAAAAAAATTGTGCATTATTAAAACCAGTTACAGATTTTGATTTTTAGCCTTTCTTGGGAGCATGGGACAAAGCATAATTGGTAGTTAAAATCCCTTTAAAGAGATATTGTACCGTAACATTACATTTGAAATAGTAATTACTATGTACTAACACTTTAAATGGCTTTATATAGTATTTTATAATGTTAAATAAACAAGGGAATTAAAATATATTATCTGCATTTTAAGTGCCTTTAATAAGTAATAACACAATCGCCTAGATTTAGAGTTTGGCGTTAGCCGTCAAGAGCAGCATTAAGGGCTCCTAACGCTGCTTTTTACCGCCCGCTGGTATTTAGAGTCAGCCAGGAAAGGGTCTAACACTCACTTCCAAGCCGCGAATTTTCCATACCGCAGATCCCCTTACGCCAATTGCGTATCCTTTCTTTTCAATGGGATCTTCCTAATGCTGGTATTTAGAGTCTTGGGTGAAGTGAGCGGTAGACCCTCTACCGACAAGACTCCAGCTGCAGAAAAAAGTCAGTAGTTAAGAGCTTTCTGGGCTAACCCCGGTTTATAAAGCTCTTAACTACTGTGCTCTAAAGTACACTAACACCCATAAACTACCTATGTACCCCTAAACCGAGGCCCCCCACATCGCCGCCACTATAATACATTTTTTAACCCCTAATCTGCCGACCGCACATCGCCGCCACTACATTATCCCTATGAACCCCTAATCTGCTGCCCCTAACATCGCTGACACCTACATAATATTTATTAACCCCTAATCTGCCCCCCCAATGTCGCCGCTACCTTACCTACACTTATTAACCCCTAATCTGCCAACCGGACCTCGTCGCCACTCTAATAAATGTATTAAACCCTAATCCGCCGCACTCCCGCCTCGCAAACCCTATAATAAATAGTATTAACCCCTAATCTGCCCTCCCTAACATCGCCGCCATCTAACTTCAAGTATTAACCCCTAATCTGCCGACCGGACCTCACCGCTACTCTAATAAATGTATTAACCCCTAAAGCTAAGTCTAACCCTAACCCTAACACCCCAATAAATTAAATATAATTTTAATCTAACGAAATAAATTAAATATTATTAACTAAAGTATTCCTATTTAAAACTAAATACTTACCTGTAAAATAAACCCTAATATAGCTACAATATAACGAATAATTACATTGTAGCTATTTTAGGATTTATATTTATTTTACAGGCAACTTTTATTTATTTTAACTAGGTACAATAGCTATTAAATAGTTATTTACTATTTAATAGCTACCTAGCTAAAATACTTACAAAATTACCTGTAAACTAAATCCTAACCTAAGTTACAAATAAACCTAACACTACACTATCAATAAATAAATTAAATAAATTAACTACAAGTACCTACAATTACCTATAATTAAATAAACTAAACTAAATTACCAAAAAAACAAACACTAAATTACAAAAAATAAAAAAAGATTACATGAATTTTAAGCTAATTTCACCTACTCTAAGCCCCCTAATAAAATAACAAAGCCCCCCAAAATAAAAAAATTTCCCTACCCTAATCTAAATTATTAAAAGTTAACAGCTCTATTACCTTACCAGCCCTTAAAAGGGCTTTTTGCGGGGCATGCCCCAAAGAAATCAGCTCTTTTGCCTGTAAAAACACAATACCACCCCCCAACATTACAACTCACCACCCACATACCCCTACTCTAACCCAAACCCCCCTTAAATAAACCTAACACTACCCACTGAAGATCTCCCTACCTTGAGCCGTGTTCACCCAGCCGGGCACCGATGGACCAAAAGAAGAAATCCGGACCGGCAGAAGTCTTCATCCTATATGGGCAGAAGAGAACATCCGGACCGGCAGACATCTTCATCCAAGCGGCATCTTCTATCTTCATCCATCCGACGAGGAGCGGCTCCATCTTCAAGACCTCTGACGCGGAACATCCTTCTTCAACGATGACTAGATGACGAATGAAGGTTCCTTTAAGTGACGTCATCCAAGATGGCGTCCCTCGAATTCTGATTGGCTGATAGGATTCTATTAGCCAATCAGAATTAAGGTAGGAAAAATATGATTGGCTGATTGAATCAGCCAATCAGATTCAAGTACAATCCGATTGGCTGATCCAATCAGCCAATCAGATTGAGCTTGCATTCTATTGGCTGATCGGAACAGCGTCTTTACTGACAAAACTCTAAATCTAGCCAAATGTTTGTGAATAATGATTTACAAAGATGAAACAAATCACATTCTGTTAAATAATGGATTATTGTGATGTGATAGGGAAAACAAACTCCATGAAAATACTAGGGCCTTCATTACATATAGAGCGTCGCCCGCAAAAGCCGGCGACGCCAGATTTTACGCAATTTTGGTATTACATATACGGCGTAGCATACAAGTTACGCGACTATATTTCACCCTTCGACCATATTTTTTTTAACCATAGACTAACATAGAACAGACGCGCAATTTGGTATCCAATATACAGCGTAAGGACTTACGCGCGCAGAATTCAGAAAGTCTACTGCATTCTCATCTCGCCCCAAATTGCAGGCGCAGCAACCCTTGCACTGACTAAAAAACGTAACTCCCTGGAAGCCTTAACAAACACATACATTTAACCAGCATCTCAAGGTTAAAGGGACAGTATACTATGATATTGTTTTTTAAGGTTTAGTTGTGTATTTGAAATAGTTTGAAGCCACAACATAATCAAACGGATTGAGCTTGTAGGTACTTTATCACATTGTGGACATATACTTGCTTATTTACTTTAAATTTCTTCTCAAAACAATCAACAATACTTGGAGGAGAGAACAATGGGAAATCATAATTGTATTACCTTCATATATGGGTTTATATATTAATTTTGAATAGCAGAATTACGTGTAGCATTTGTTTGAAACCGCAGAACATTTTTACGAGTGTTAGCCTAAATTGCATAAAACTACTCTATATTGACACTTTCCGTGGACAAAATACTGGCGATGACTAAAATGTGTATTTGCGCACATTTCAGAAGATCGCCAGTTTGTCCTACTTACGCCAGTTTAGCATCTGACGGCACAGTATATGTAATACCCCGATGTGCGAGGTGAAATTACGGGCGGCGCGGGTTCCCTCACTTACGCCGAAACTTGCGCCGTATATTTGATTGCGCCCTAGATGTGTCCCTCAGTACTATCTGTATACATGAGAACTTACTTTACTCTCAGCCCCATACAGCAGTGAGGACTAATAAAATAGTGCAGAGTGATAAGCAAGCAGAGTTTCATTACATCATTCATTGTTATATAGAATATAGGGTAAAGAGTGAGCCCCATTTATAATTATTAACTATGTATATCCTCTTTGCTGGAGGCTACTTTTTAGTCTTATGTAACTAGAGTTAGGTATTGCTGTTTCAGTCCTACTAGGGAAATGAAATATTGTTAAATAATTTTTATTTACATGGCGCCGGAATACTTTGGAAATATTTTGTTACAATTAGAATGAAATGTCATTATACGTTGTAGATGCTTTGACAACCACAGTACTTTTTAAGTCCATATTAAATAGTTAGCTAAGGGGCCTTAAAAAATAGTAGATTTCATGGTAGGAAGCATTTAATCTGCTGTTCCTAATTACTAAAATTTCTAGCGTTCCTAATAACTAAAATTTCTAGCTTAAATTCACAGGAAAGGGCTACCTGCAGCTTAGAGTAACACTGCACTATAACATTTGTATCTTTTCCAAATGCTTTGTTATACCTTCTGCAGAAAATTCAATGTCGCTTCGTGTTTATTTTTCTCTTTGAATTAGCAGTTTTTGCTCATTAAAACAATCACATGTTGTTCTCTAAAACACGCCCATAACAATTGGTTGAGACTGCAAGTAAAGCATAACTGTTAATGTTATCTATGTTAGTTATTGAAATCGTAATTATGGCTGGCAGAAGTGAATGAGCACAACCAATGAGCACAACCAGCTATTTCAGATACAAATTCTGAAATTGTAGAGTATAATGTCCCTTTAAAGGGACATAAAGGGGAATTTTAAACTCACTTAAAAACAGTTTCTATTATGCTAGCATTTGCAAAAAAATTAAATGTATTAAAGATTTCTAATTACTTCCCTGCACATGTAGAAACCGTTAAAATTCTCTAAGATTGCAAATAAATATAAAAGAAAAAGTTTTAGCACTTGGCTAAAGGGGTCTAAAGCACCCTCTAAAATAGAAGCATCCCCTTATTACTTCAAAAAAGTATCTTTTCAAATACAAAAGTAAGAGGGGCGCTAACCAGCAGGACCCCCTTTTTAGAACAAACCAACACTCTTTTAACAAAATGTAATTTTATTAAGTACAATTAAAATATCAAGATCACATATTCTCATTAGCGCTAACCAGACATGAAAATATTAATATTATATATTCCAATGTTATTTACATAACTGAATATGTTCTATTTATTCAGAAATACATATTTCTACATATATCTGTAGTTTTTGGGTGCTAAAATTGGCGGTTGTGGGGTTTAAAGGGGCTAAAATTGGCAGGCGGGCCTTTAAATTGCTGTTCCCAGCAAATATATATGTATATGCTTATATACATAATTAAAACCTTTATTAAAAATTAATATTGCATAAATATGTTTTTACATGTTTTCATCTACTTAACGGCAAAGGGCTCCAATGTACTTATATATATATATATATATGTCTGTATATTTACACATATAAATAGTTAAATACATATGTACACATTTGTTGAGCTTTCAAATTGTAATATGAGTGGTAGGTCCGATGAGCGCAAAGCCTCGCGATATACCCCTTATCACTAGGTCACACACGATTGTGCTCCACTTATAATCTAGTGCCTAATGTTTTAAATCTATAAATTAACTCAACTTTTTTTTAAAAAAATGTTCATAATTTCCCCCTCTCCAATTTATTCTTACTTTACAGATACCCCAGAATGACAGAGAAGTATTATCTTAAAAATGTACTTCTCTATAATGTCTATATAATACACGATCTGTGATGCCCTTTTCAATTTCCAATAGATGTTGCTTGTGCACAGAAATACTAATGTATTGGAGTGCCATTAATACACTACATATTGTTTTCTGTTTGGAATACTGGCCTATTATTTCTGCTTATTATTTTTGGCTATTATTTATACAGTTTTCTGTCCATATCCAATTGTTGGTGATGACATAATTAGAATATATATGGAATAAGGTTCTATTAAGTTGTTTTTCATTTTTTTGCTATAAAAAAGAGACTAATACAGTCATTTTTGTATAACATTTAAGACTTGTTTTCTGTTTTACTGCTGACTAATGCAGTGGATAAAGATTTCCGTTCTTGAAAATGTTCTAATTATCTCTTATACTGCACAGTTCACAAAATAAACCTTATGAAGAAACCTTCTCTTAGCCTGTAAGTCGCTTGAAAACCTAAGTAGACACTGTGCAGAGTTTCCATGGATGCAGCTGTTGTTGAGCAGATATTTTTTGCTATAAACAGAATTGTCCACTCTCACGCCTCCAGTTCTAGCTTTTTTAGTTTGAAGCTTTAAATCATTCCTTTTTTTTTTTTTTGTGGTATTTCATCTGACGCCAGGAAACATTACAAACCACGCTGTGCTTATAGAATCTGCAGATTTTATGTCTCCATTATGCCATAAAATGCATGAAGAAAAGGAGATAGTGAAATAAGAATATTCTATATATTAACACTTGACATGCTGTGGTTCATTAGTGTTTAAAGGAGTTTGTGACATAGACTGTATTGATTATTTTTGACCTTGGTGATGTGGATTTGTCTCCTTTGAAGAAAATTTGATAATGCTGTCACTCAGTTTAGTTTAGACAGGAACTCCCATTGCACTTATTTGAGTAATATGTGATTTTTCTTTTTTTTTAAAGTCTCTGTTATATACTTTTATGCTTGAAGATGAATATAATTGTTTTTCTTGTAGCTGTCATATTCCATTAGTGACTATCAGCAACAGACTGCTTTAATGTAAAGAATGAAAGCATAGCAGAGAATCTAGACTACATGGTTAGAATATTTCCTTTTCTATGACCAAGACTAAAATCCCCTAACATTCTTTGTGAATATGCATTTTATTAGCACTGGGGGAAAAAACAATGACAAGTTAGAATAAAATTTTAAAGTGACCCTTAAATTTACATTGAGTATCGCTAGTATCACTAGCACTGTATTGACATGATAACAGCATTGTTTGTAACCTATCTATGCTATTAGAACTGAAAAGTCTACAAGAATAAGTTATATTTTTAATGTCATACTGCTAATATAAAGTGCCAAGAGATAAATCCCACCATCTACACTCAATGCTGTTTACAGTAATATTTTCTCCTCATTTTTTATAAAGAGCACTGTTTTCCAAATTCATGCAAGAAGTTCTTCTTATTTGATAAAGTACTTAAACAAATAACTATAATACTGTGCAGTATTAGATCATGGATGGGGGTGCTATGTTGTAAAACTGTGACTAATAAAATTATATGACCAGTATAAAAAATTACCAATAATATAAAATAAACATCAAATTAATACCAGGGCAAAATGACCCAAAACAGTGTCCCAAATAGTTTCTTAAAACAATTGCTGGTTGCAGCGCCTCTTCATACGGTCCAGGTCACTCATTCAGAAACTGCTGACAAAACAAAATAAGAGGGCTACGCATAGCTTAACATGATAATCTTAATGTGAATCAAAATCAAACCCCAGTTGGATCACTCACATGTAGGTGCGCACTAAGGGTCTGATATTCAAAAGCTCTCCACTCAGGCGAGATGATCTAAGACATCACGTCAGTATGGAGAGGTTTCTAAGAAATTGTTAGAAACACAAATTTTAATTTGAAAGACATGTATCTCACTATGCAGGATCCTTGATGTGAAGGACATACACTTAAATTACAACATTAGGTCTAAAAATATCCCAAAGCTTTTCCATGATTTCTCTCCATGCCGGCAAGCTTTCGAATATCAGGACCTAAGTGTGAGTTGGTGCTAGAAAGGCATGCTGGATATCACAGTCTCCTGCCGACTGTATCCTCCAAGGTCGGACACTCCAATCCTCTCTGGTTCCATGAATTGTGTTAACAGCTTCACTATATTTCACACATATATTTTGGTTTTCCTTAAAATTTATAGTTCATTGTTTAATTATTAATTATACAAATGGATATATCTTAATATGAAAAACTGCAAAGAGGTTATAACAGCTTTGTGATTGTTACTATGGTGATACAAACATATGTTTCTAATTAGTAATGTATAAAAGAGCACTTGTTTTTGATTCAGACTATGCCTGATAAAACGGCTAAGTTTGTAGCTGAGAAACCGATCGCATTGTCTTTGCATTAAAGATTTTATTAGAGAATTAAAAAACTTTTAACAAAAATAGAGCAATAGTTTCATTTTCATTTTTAGCCCCTTAAACATCCTTTAAATTGTTTTAAATTGTTTTGATGCTTTCCAACCCCAGTCGGATCTCTCTGAAGGTTTTCCAACATGAGTCAATCAGTGCAGTATACCAGTCAGACTGGGAGGTAATGTGATCTGTAATCACTAATTGTGAGCTTGCCGAGACAGAGGCTAAGGGGTATATTTATTATAGTGCAAACGGACAGGATACAATGTAGTGTGTCCTGTCCGCTGCACATCAATAAATGCCGAAAACATATGCTGTCAACATTTATCATTCCACCAGCAGTTCTTATAAACTGCTGGTGAAATGCTGCCCCCTGCAGATTTGCGCCCAATCGGCCGCTAGCAGGGGGTGTCAATGAACCCGATCATATTCAATCGGGTTTATTTCTGTCTGCAGCCTCAGAGCAGACGGACAGGTTATGGAGCACCGGTATTTAGACTGCTGCTACATAACTACTAGGTTGATAAATCAGCCCCAGAGAATCAATTTGTAGGGCTAGAGAGAATTGGAGTGTCTGGCTTTGGAGGATACAGTCAGCTGGAGACTGTAGTATTAAACTTGCCTTTCTATCATTAACTCACACTTAGGGGTAGATTTACCAAGCAGCGGATGCTGCAATCTACCCACAAAGTTTCTGGCTCGCTGGAAACTTCAGTTAAGAAGCAGTGGTCATAAGAACGCTGTTCCTTAACTCATCCACTGAGGTAGTGGACTGCAATCATCACGATCCAATACGGTTGATTGCCTGTGAATGTGCAGGGGGTGGCATTGCACAAGCATTTTACCAGAAATGCTTGTGCAATGTTAAATTCCGACAGCGTATGCTGTCGGCATTTATTGATGCAGGGCGGAAATGATTCGCTATAGTGAATCATGTCTGTCCGGGGTATGATAAATCTACCCCACAGTGTGCACCTACATGTGAGTGACCCTATTAGGGTTTAAATTAGGGTTTAAATTTGGTTTACATTGAGATTATCATGGTACGCTAGTTTTATTTGCAGATTCTGAATTATTTGATAAATTACCTTGTCCTCAATCCTTGGCATCTTATGGTCAACTTAATTAAAAATGAACGCCTAGATTTAGAGTTCTGCATTAGCCATCCAAACCAGCGTTAGGGGGACCTAACGCTGGTTTTTACCGCCCGCTGGTATTTAGAGTCAGTCAGGAAAGGGTCTAACGCTCACTTTCCAGCCGCGACTTTTCCATACCGCAGATCCCCCTACGCCAATTGCGTATCCTATCTTTTCAATGGGATCTTTCTAACGCCAGTATTTAGAGTCTTGGCTGAAGTGAGCGTTAGAAATCTAATGACAAGACTCCAGCCGCAGAGAAAAGCCAGGAGTTAAGAGCTTTCTGGGCTAACGCCGGTTCATAAAGCTCTTAACTACTGTGCTCTAAAGTACTCTAACACCCATAAACTACCTATGTACCCCTAAACCAAGGCCCCCCCACATCGCCGCCACTCTATTAAATGTTTTTAACCCCTAATCTGCCGACCGCACACCGCCGCAACCTACATTATCCCTATGTACTCCTAATCTGCTGCCCCTAACATCGCCGCTACCTACCTACAATTATTAACCCCTAATCTGCTGACCGGACCTCAACGCTACTCTAATAAATGTATTAACCCCTAAAGCTAAGTCTAACCCTAACCCTAACACCCCCCTAAATTAAATATAATTTAAATCTAATGAAATAAAATAAATCTTATTAAATAAATTATTCTTATTAAATAAATTATGGCGTCCCTGGAATTCCGATTGGCTGATAGGATTCTATCAGCCAATCGGAATTAAGGTAGGAAAAATCTGATTGGCTGATTGAATCAGCCAATCAGATTCAAGTTCAATCCGATTGGCTGATCCAATCAGCCAATCAGATTGAGCTCGCATTCTATTGGCTGATCGGAACAGCCAATAGAATGCGAGCTCAATCTGATTGGCTGATTGGATCAGCCAATTGGATTGAACTTCAATCTGATTGGCTGATTCAATGAGCCAATCAAGATTTTTCCTACCTTAATTCCGATTGGCTGATAGAATCCTATCAGCCAATCGGAATTCCAGGGACGCCATCTTGGGAACCTTCATTCGTCGTTAGTCCGTGGGTGAAGAAGGATGGCTCCGCGTCGGCTGCTTGAAGATTGTCCCGCTCTGCGCCGGATGGAAGAAGATAGAAGATGCCACCTGGATTAAGATGTCTGCCGGTCTGGATGTCCTCTTCTGCCCGGATAGGATGAAGACTTTGGACCCTCTGGAGGAGCTCTTCTTGCCGGATAGGATGAAGACTTCGGACCCTCTTCTGGACGGATCGGTGATACCCGGTGTGTTGAAGACAAGGTAGGGAGATCTTCAGGGGCTTATTGTTAGGTTTATTTAAGGGGGGCTTGGGTTAGATTAGGGGTATATGGGTGGTGGGTTGTAAGGTTGGGGGGTATTGTATGTTTTTTTTTACAGGCAAAAGAGCAGAATTCTTTGGGGCATGCCCCGCAAAAGGCCCTTTTAAGGGCTGGTAAGGTAAAAGAGCTTTACAATTTTTATATTAGAATAGGGTAGGGCATTTTTTTATTTTGGGGGGCTTTGTTATTTTTTTAGGGGGCTTAGAGTAGGTGTAATTAGTTTAAAATTCTTGTAATCTTTTTTTATTTTTTGTAATTTAGTGTTTGTTTTTTTTGTAATTTAGTGTTTTTTTTTTTTTTGTAATTTAGTTTAGTTGATATAATTGTAGATAGTTTATTAAATTTATTTATTGATAGTGTAGTTTTAGGTTTAATTGTAACTTAGGTTAGGATTTATTTTACAGGTAATTTTGTAATTATTTTAACTAGGTAACTATTAAATAGTTATTAACTATTTAATACCTATTGTACCTGGTTAAAATAAATACAAAGTTGCCTGTAAAATAAATATTAATCCTAAAATAGCTACTATATAATTATTATTTATATTGTAGCTATATTAGGGTTTATTTTGCAGGTAAGTATTTAGCTTTAAATAGGAATAATTTATTTAATAAGATTTATATTATTTCATTACATTTAAATTATATTTAATTTAGGGGGGTGTTAGTGTTAGGGTTAGACTTAGCTTTAGGGGTTAATACATTTATTAGAGTAGCGGTGAGGTCCGGTCGGCAGATTAGGGGTTAATAATTGTAGGTAGGTGGCGTGACGTTGGGGGCGGCAGATTAGGGGTTAATAAATATAATATAGGGGTCGGCGGTGTTAGGGGCAGCAGATTAGGGGTACATAGGGATAATGTAGGTTGCGGCGGTGTACGGAGCGGCAGATTAGGGGTTAATAATAATATGCAGGAGTCAGCGATAGTGGGGGCAGCAGATTAGGGGTTAATAAGTGTAAGGTTAGGGGTGTTTAGACTGGGGGTTCATGTTAGGGTGTTAGGTGCAGACTTAGGAAGTGTTTCCCCATAGGAAACAATGGGGCTGCGTTAGGAGCTGGACGCTGCTTTTTTGCAGGTGCTAGGTTTTTTTACAGCTCAAACTGCCCCATTGTTTCCTATGGGGAAATCATGCACGGGCACATTTTTTAAGCTGGCCGTGTCCATAAGCACTGCTGGTATTTAGAGTTGAAGGGGCGGTAAATTATGCTATACGCTCCCTTTTTGGAGCCTAACGCAGCCCTTCAGAGAACTCTAAATACCAGCTGTTTTTAAAAGGTGCGGGGGGAAAAATACACGCGTAGCTAATGCACCCCTTTGGCCGCAGAACTCTAAATCTAGGCGAAAGAGTATTTGCATTCTATTTTAACTTGGCACTGAATGAGCTGAAGGAGTGTCTTTCCCCCATTATGGTTGTAGGGTGAGAGGCATGTCTCATAGTTGTGTCTTTTTAATCAAATAAAAAAGGTGCAAAAATATTTAAATAAAAAGTGTATCAGAAAGACAAGGAGCGGGAGAGCTTGAGAAGGAAGTCACTTCCCACTGCTTGTAATACCCACCACTTTCGCACATTGCATAATACGCATTTTAACTGTCATCAATAAATGCAGTAACCACATGGGGACAATACCATATCAATAAATGCTTGATTAGCAATTAGCGAGTCACTTTTTCACATGATGTCTAGCAATTTCTGCTATGAACCTAGATATTTTACAGGTAAAGACAGGCTAGCTGTGTTTAATAAAATAGAAATGAATTGGATTTTGCATTAAAAACAAGTAAACCTTTTGGAGTCAATGAGATTTCTGATTTAATATTGTGTACTGGATAATTGACATATTTTTTTTTATTTGTTGTATAATGCTTTTTATTGGATTGTTTTTGTTTTGCTATGCTTACTCTATTACCACTACAGGGAGTGCAGAATTATTAGGCAAATGAGTATTTTGACCACATCATCCTCTTTATGCATGTTGTCTTACTCCAAGCTGTATAGGCTCGAAAGCCTACTACCAATTAAGCATATTAGGTGATGTGCATCTCTGTAATGAGAAGGGGTGTGGTCTAATGACATCAACACCCTATATCAGGTGTGCATAATTATTAGGCAACTTCCTTTCCTTTGGCAAAATGGGTCAAAAGAAGGACTTGACAGGCTCAGAAAAGTCAAAAATAATGAGATATCTTGCAGAGGGATGCAGCACTCTTAAAATTGCAAAGCTTCTGAAGCGTGATCATCGAACAATCAAGCGTTTCATTCAAAATAGTCAACAGGGTCGCAAGAAGCGTGTGGAAAAACCAAGGTGCAAAATAACTGCCCATGAACTGAGAAAAGTCAAGGGTGCAGCTGCCAAGATGCCACTTGCCACCAGTTTGGCCATATTTCAGAGCTGCAACATCACTGGAGTGCCCAAAAGCACAAGGTGTGCAATACTCAGAGACATGGCCAAGGTAAGAAAGGCTGAAAGACGACCACCACTGAACAAGACACACAAGCTGAAACGTCAAGACTGGGCCAAGAAATATCTCAAGACTGATTTTTTTAAGGTTTTATGGACTGATGAAATGAGAGTGAGTCTTGATGGGCCAGATGGATGGGCCCGTGGCTGGATTGGTAAAGGGCAGAGAGCTCCAGTCCGACTCAGACGCCAGCAAGGTGGAGGTGGAGTACTGGTTTGGGCTGGTATCATCAAAGATGAGCTTGTGGGGCCTTTTCGGGTTGAGGATGGAGTCAAGCTCAACTCACAGTCCTTCTGCCAGTTTCTGGAAGACACCTTCTTCAAGCAGTGGTACAGGAAGAAGTCTGCATCCTTCAAGAAAAACATGATTTTCATGCAGGACAATGCTCCATCACACGCGTCCAAGTACTCCACAGCGTGGCTGGCAAGAAAGGGTATAAAAGAAGAAAATCTAATGACATGGCCTCCTTGTTCACCTGATCTGAACCCCATTGAGAACCTGTGGTCCATCATCAAATGTGAGATTTACAAGGAGGGAAAACATTACACCTCTCTGAACAGTGTCTGGGAGGCTGTGGTTGCTGCTGCACGCAATGTTGATGGTGAACAGATCAAAACACTGACAGAATCCATGGATGGCAGGCTTTTGAGTGTCCTTGCAAAGAAAGGTGGCTATATTGGTCACTGATTTGTTTTTGTTTTGTTTTTGAATGTCAGAAATGTTTATTTGTGAATGTTGAGATGTTATATTGGTTTCACTGGTAAAAATAAATAATTGAAATGGGTATATATTTGTTTTTTGTTAAGTTGCCTAATAATTATGCACAGTAATAGTCACCTGCACACACAGATATCCCCCTAAAATAGCTATAACTAAAAACAAACTAAAAACTACTTCCAAAACTATTCAGCTTTGATATTAATTAGTTTTTTGGGTTCATTGAGAACATGGTTGTTGTTCAATAATAAAATTAATCCTCAAAAATACAACTTGCCTAATAATTCTGCACTCCCTGTATAAAAAAAAACTATATTTAATCATTTGTTTATATTATTGTTTTTTGAATAATTTTTTACATAGTTGTTTATCTTAAATACTACAATATACACAGAGAGAAGAACTCTGTTAGAAACCTGAGGAAATGGTAATGTTTACTGAGAAACATGTTGTGATTTTAATATTTTGACTGATTTTATTAAAATTGGATTTATTTTTGAATGGCTACGATCCCAGTTTTGTTTGGAGTTACGTGCTATCTTATGGTAACAGGAAACCTTTAAAGGGACACTTTACTAAAAAAAAAATATCTCCCCTTTAATTTGTTCCCAATAATCCCCTTTACCTGCTGGAGTGTATTAAATTGTTTACAAAGTTTTTCGGCCTCAAGGCCAAGCTGTGTTAACATAGCCAGTAGAATAAATTACACTCCCAGTGGATTATTGAAGAGATAAGGTAATAAAATGTTAATTTTCCATTGTTCTCTCCAAGTATTGGTGATTGGTTTATGGACACATATAAGATAAAAAAAAGCATGTATATGTACACAATGTGATAAAGTAATTAGGGGCGCGATCCGATATAGATCGCAGTTTGCGGCGCAAGCGAGGGAACCCAAGTCGCCCGCAGTTTCAGCTCGCAACTCGAGCCATCCAATATGCGGCGCCATCACTTGCTAAAGTGGCACAAGTCTCACAAACCAGCGATGTCCAGAAATCTGCGTAAGTACAGATTTTTGGAGTCGCCAGTGACTTGCGCCACGTTAGAAACTGCCGGCGCCTAAAAAACCTGACTAAAGTCTAAATCACCCGCACTGTCTAACACGCCTCCCTAACATAGCCCACACGTCTAACCCTCTATCCGCTATCCCCCCTCACTATCCTAACAATAAAAAAGCTATTAACCCCTAAACCGCCGCTCCCGTACCCCGCCGCAACCTAATAAAGTTATTAACCCCTAAACCGTCGCTCCCGTACCCCGCCGCCAGCTATATTATATCTATAACCCCCTAAAGTGAGCCCCTAACACCGCCGCCATCTATATTAAAATTATTAACCCCTAATGTAAGCCCCTAACACCGCCGCCATCTCTATTAAAATGATTAACCCCTAATTTAATCTACCTACCCCGCCGCCAGCTATATTATCTATATTAACCCTAAGTATATTATAGTTAATATAGGTATTACATTATATATATTAACTATATTAACCCTAATTATAATAGGGTTAATATAGTTAATATAGTTACTATAGTATTTATATTAACTATATTAACTCTATCTAACCCTAACACCCCTAACTAAATTTATATTAAATTAATCTAATTCATTTATAAACTAAAATATTCCTATTTAAATCTAAATACTTACCTATAAAATAAACCCTAAGATAGCTACAATATAATTAATAATTACATTGTAGCTATGTTAGGGTTAATATTTATTTTCCAGGTAAATTGTTAATTATTTTAACTAGGTATAATAGCTATTAAATAGTTATTAACTATTTAATATCTACCTAGTTAAAATAATTACCCAATTACCTGTAAAATAAATCCTAACCTAAGTTACAAATACACCTACACTATCAATAAATTAAATAAACTACAAACATCTATCTAAAAATACAATTAAATTAACTAAACTAAATTACAAAAAAAAAACCCACTAAATTACAAAAAATAAAAAAAAGATTACAAGATTTTTAAGCTAATTACACCTATTCTAAGCCCCCTAATAAAATAATAAACCCCCAAAATAAAAAAAATTCCCTGCCCTATTCTAAATTAAAAAAGTTCAAAGCTCTTTACCTTACGAGCCCTTAAAAGGGCCTTTTGTGGGGCATGCCCCAAAGAATTCAGCTCTTTTGCATACAAATACAATACCCCCCCCATTACAACCCACCACCCACATACCCCTAGTCTAAAACCACCCAAACCCCCCTTAAAAAAGCCTAACACTACCCCCCTGAAGATCTCCCTACCTTGTCTTCACCACACCGGGCCGAACTCCTGATCCGATCCGGGCGATGTCTTGCTCCAAGCGGCAAAGAAGAATTCTTCCTCCGGCGATGTCTTCCTCCAAGCGGCAAAGAAGAATTCTTCCTCCGGCAACGTCTTCCTCCAAGCGGCAGCAAAGTCTTCATTCTTCCGCTGGCATCTTCAATCTTCTTTCTTCGCTCCGCCGCCGCAGAGCATCCATCCCTGCCGAAGACTGAACGACGAATGAGGTACCTTTAAATGACGTCATCCAAGATGGCGTCCGCCAAATTCCAATTGGCTGATAGGATTCTATCAGCCAATCGGAATTAAGTTAGAAAAATCTGATTGGCTGATTGAATCAGCCAATCAGATTCAAGTTCAATCCGATTGGCTGATCCAATCAGCCAATCAGATTGAGCTCGCATTCTATTGGCTGTTCCGATCAGCCAATAGAATGCGAGCTCAATCTGATTGGCTGATTGGATCAGCCAATCGGATTGAACTTGAATCTGATTGGCTGATTCAATCAGCCAATCAGATTTTTCTAACTTAATTCCGATTGGCTGATAGAATCCTATCAGCCAATCGGAATTCGGCGGACGCCATCTTGGATGACGTCATTTAAAGGTACCTCATTCGTCGTTCAGTCGTCGGCCGGGATGGATGCTCCGCAGCGGCGGAGCGAAGAAAGAAGATTGAAGATGCCAGCGGAAGAATGAAGACTTTGCTGCCGCTTGGAGGAAGACGTCGCCGGAGGAAGAATTCTTCTTTGCCGCTTGGAGGAAGACATCGCCGGAGGAAGAATTCTTCTTTGCCGCTTGGAGCAAGACATCGCCCGGATTGAATCAGGAGTTCGGCCCGGTGTGGTGAAGACAAGGTAGGGAGATCTTCAGGGGGGTAGTGTTAGGCTTTTTTAAGGGGGGTTTGGGTGGTTTTAGAATAGGGGTATGTGGGTGGTGGGTTGTAATGGGGGGGTTATTGTATTTGTATGCAAAAGAGCTGAATTCTTTGGGGCATGCCTCACAAAAGGCCCTTTTAAGGGCTGGTAAGGTAAAGAGCTTTGAACTTTTTTTAATTTAGAATAGGGCAGGGAATTTTTTTATTTTGGGGGTTTATTATTTTATTAGGGGGCTTAGAATAGGTGTAATTAGCTTAAAAATCTTGTAATCTTTTTTTTATTTTTTGTAATTTAGTGTTTTTTTTTTTTTGTAATTTAGTTTAGTTAATTTAATTGTATTTTTAGATAGATGTTTGTAGTTTATTTAATTTATTGATAGTGTAGGTATTTGTAACTTAGGTTAGGATTTATTTTACAGGTAATTGGGTAATTATTTTAACTAGGTAGATATTAAATAGTTAATAACTATTTAATAGCTATTATACCTAGTTAAAATAATTAACAATTTACCTGGAAAATAAATATTAACCCTAACATAGCTACAATGTAATTATTAATTATATTATAGCTATCTTAGGGTTTATTTTATAGGTAAGTATTTAGATTTAAATAGGAATATTTTAGTTTATAAATGAATTAGATTAATTTAATATAAATTTAGTTAGGGGTGTTAGGGTTAGATAGAGTTAATATAAATACTATAGTAACTATATTAACCCTAATATAATTAGGGTTAATATAGTTAATATATATAATGTAATACCTATATTAACTATAATATACTTAGGGTTAATATAGATAATATAGCTGGCGGCGGGGTAGGTAGATTAAATTAGGGGTTAATCATTTTAATAGAGATGGCGGCGGTGTAAGGGGCTTACATTAGGGGTTAATAATATTAATATAGCTGGCGGCGGTATAGGGGGATTAGATTAGGGGTTAATAATTTTTATATAGGTGGCGGCGGTGTAAGGGGTCAGATTAGGGGATAGATAAGGTAGATAACAGCGGTGTAAGGGGTTCTAATTAGGGGATAGATAAGGTAGATGGCGGCGGTGTAAGGGGTTCACATTAGGGGATAGATAAGGTAGATGGCGGTGGTTTTAGGGGTTCACATTAGTGGATAGATCAGTTAGATGGTGGCGGTTTTAGGGGCTCACAGTAGGGGGTTAGTTTATGTAGATGGCGGCGGGGTCCGGGAGCGGCGGTTTAGGGGTTAATAACTTTAATAGGGATTTCGGGGGGGGGATCGCGGTTGACAGGTAGATAGACATTGCGCATGCGTTAGGTGTTAGGTTTATTTTAGAAGATCGCGGTTGACAGGGAGATAGATATTGCGCATGCGTTAGGTGTTAGGTTTATTTTAGAAGATCGCGGTTGACAGGGAGATAGACATTGCGCATGCGTTAGGTGTTAGGTTTATTTTAGCAGCCAGTTTAGGGAGTTAAGGGGCTCCAATAGTCAGCGTAAGGCTTCTTACGGCTGCTTTTTGTGGCGAGGTGAAAATGGAGTAAGATTTCTCCATTTTCGCCACGTAAGTCCTTACGCTGCATATTGGATACCAAACTGCGCTGGTTTGGTATACCTGCCTATAGCCCAAAAAACTACGGGCGACGGCAGAAATATACGCGCGTAACTTCTAGGTTACGCCGTATATGTGATACCAAACCAGCGTAAATATTGCCGTCGCCGGCTTTTGCGGGCGACGATTTTTATCGGATCGACCCCCTGATTTGATAATACCTACAAACTCAACCCATTTTATTAGGTTGTGGCTTTAAAACACAAAATCAGCTAATTCATATACACAAATAAACCTTAAAAAGCAAATCTCATACATTTTATACTCTGCAGCTGGTAAAAAAGTAATTAGAAACACATTAAGGGAAAAAATATTTTATAGTATATTGTCCCTTTAAGGGTCTTTCAGGGGAGATCGATCATAAACAATATATGAAGAGCAACAACCAAGGAGTGAGAAAAAACAACACTGGGAGTGAGCTTGCTGCATGGCTAAGAGGTACAGACTGCTGAATTTGCATTTGTGAGTGCATTGCTCAGTTCTGCAATTTGTAAACCTTTTCGGAAGTTCTGGTATTGAAGAGAAAGCAGCCCTTAATTTCCACTCTGGGTTTGGATAAGAATGGAGAAAAGCCCATAATAGAGACTGCTTAGTTGGACTATATAACATTATATATATTTATAAATATTTTTGGTGTATTTGTGTGGTTTTCTTCTTTTTGGTGTTTTTATTTTCAAATTTACCACTATAAGATATCGGCACATCCAGTTTGGGGTTTGGGATTTTATCTACTCCTGTAACATATTTATGTACTTACTACAATGTCTATGTGCTAAGAAAGGGTTTCTTCCTCCCTTTATCTTTAAGTTATACTTGATCTACCTCTCTATAAAATGAGAAGTAACAAGTGGGGAGTAAAATATGTCAGATGTTGTTGACTGTCTAGTTTTTTTGTGTAAATTATTTTACGTTTATTTTTTAATAAAGTTTACAGATTTTCTCTAACCACCTGATACTGTTTTCAGAACAGAGAATTATAGATGTTACACTCAGTGACTGTCCTATGTGGGAGGTAATGACTTAATTTAAAAATAAATGATGCTACCTTTGCTGTTATATATTATATGCTTTATATATTTATATTAGTACATGCTTTATATTCCGATTCATTATACAAGTGTGCACAATTTTTTTTATAGGAGACTAATGTGATTATTTTTCATTGGTAAATGATTATAAGGTGTTATTGATGGTAGAAATGCTTTTTAGTTTTCAATCACGTTAAATAAATTGTTATTTTATTTTGGTATTGAAGTTTTATTCATTCTATTTGTGTTATTTTTTTTTTGCTCTTGGTTTAGCAAACTGTGGATTTCCTTTTGAAAAATCTCATAGTTAAACAATTAGGTTATGTAATAATGTTATATATTTTTGGAAAATACTATTATTGTTAAATGTTAAAAGGCTCACACAGTACTAATACATTCATTTCTAATTTACCTTACCAAACAAAATATAAGGGAAATTACTTCTGCACTGTATTGAATTTCTATCCTGTTAACACAAAACCCTGTGGTTTTAATTTAAAATTTGAATTCATTTCACTACGATCGTTGAGGAAATTACTTTTCTATGAACTATAAGAAAAGTGCCCATTTAAATATTTTTTTCATTTCTTGCTTTTGTATATCTGACAAACTTGCTACTTTCTGTGCTCTTTTATTCCTGTTGAGCTTTGTTTGAAAGGTCTATTGGTCTTGAATTGCAGAAACACTGATTTAATAGGTTTTCCTTAAAAAAAATTGCAGTGGTGATGAAGGGGCAGAATAAATCCCAAAGGCTTTGGACACTTTCTTTTGATTATTTTTGATAAGGTAAGGATAGGCATTTCTGGAGTTGTCTCAGGAGACATCTCCAGTTTTGTTGAATGTGCATAACTTACTATGCAAACTTTGGTGTCATGATAAAATTCTTTTAATTTGTACAGTATGCCTTCTGAGCAAGCTCCTTACATATTTAGGCATTCTAGCCCTATTTGTGCTGCACTTTTATAAAAATTCTAAGCTATGAAGTACATTGTAAAATGTTTTCCTTCTCAAGACCACATATGGAAGAGTCTGAAGAATTAAGAACTACTTACTACTAATGTAAGACTTGAAGCTTGTACATTTTGCATCACTGTAGTTGTTATACTAGTTGTAACTAGTTGTTATAAATAAGTGATAGCTGACTCTATTCTCTCATTTTCCACCTACAGCTTGTAACTTCTTAATTTCTCTCTTGCTCTATTTCTGTTTCTTTCTCCTATCTCTACACTTCTGTATGCTGCTGTTTCTGTTATTCTGTCTTCTGCTCTTCGATGTCTGTTTGGGCCCCATGTCATAACTGGCATGCAGAAAAGCTTTTTAAAGGGACAGTCTACTCCAGAATTTGTATTGTTTAAAAAGATAGATAATCACTTTATTACCCATTCCCCAGTTTTGCATAACCAATAGGGTTATATTAATATACTTTTTACCTCTGTGATTGCCTTGTATATAAGCCTATGCAGACTGCCCTTTTATTTCAGTTTGTTTGACAGACTTGCATTTTAGCAAATCAGTGCGGAATAACTCCATGGGAGTGAGCACAATGTTATCTATATGGCACACATGAATTAACACCATCTAGCTGTGAAAAACTGTAAAATGCATTCAGATTAGAGGCGGCCCTTCAAGGGTTTATAAATTAGCATATGATCCTACCTAGGTTTAGCTTTCAACAAAGAATACCAATAGAAGAAAGCATTTTTGCTTTGCTTTGATGATAAAAGTATTTTGGAAAGTTGTTTAAAATGTCATGCCCTATCAGAATCATGAAAGTTTAATTTTGACTAGACTGTTCCTTTAACTAAGAAGTTGGCTGCATGCCTTTGCTGCATATGGGCGGCGGATCTGTTCATCCACTGGCCAATATGCATCATTAGACACTCTAATCAGTGTGTAATGCCCACCCTTTCTCTCGCGCCACCAATCGAGTGAGAGAAGGGTCTGTCAATTAACCTGAGCAAGCAAGTTCAATGTGATTTCTCTTCAGCACCTCAGAGCTGGCAAAGAGTGTAAAAAGCAGCGTTCTAATGAAAGCTGCTTCTTACATTGCAGGAAGCAGGCTCTCATGTGTGAACCTGCCCCGCAAGGGCTCCGGAGCAGCTTACGCTGCTTCGTACATGGAGCACTTTTTGTCTATTTTCCACTATTCTAACTTTCTCATAAACATTCCCCAGAAACTGATGGATAGGCAAAAAAAAAACAAAAAAACAGCAATGGGAATAATTAATTAGATGTTTAAAAAAAATAATAGAAACAATTCATACTTATTGGAGAATTTGTAACACAACAGCTATTTCCCTCTACTTTAAAAAAAGACAGTATCAATTATTTTATTTAATAATTCTTTTGCATACAGTTACTTGCATAATTACCCTCACTTGGATGTTTCCACAATTTCTAATGTTACAACCATAAATTAACATGGATTTAAACCATCTGATTTATAAATGTACCAAATACTTTGAAGATGGAAATATGTTTTACTGTGACACAAAAGTTAATTACATAAACTAAAAAGCACATTTCTTGCTTGTTTAAGAATAGTATTTAATTATGTTGCTATAAAACACATAAAGAAGCTCTGGTGCAACAAATTGCTTTCAGAAGTCACAAAAGTAGTTGAACGTAGTCTACCCGTGAACAATTAATGTGTCATATTAGTTCAAAATATATACACATGTTTCTTGAAAGACCCGGAGTCTGTTAGAGAGTGTATCTTAGCAAACAACCTAATGAAGACCAAGGAGCTATCAAAACATGTTCTGGATAAGCACAAACTGGGGTTGAGTTATAAAAAATATTCTAAACTTTGAAAATCCCCCTAAGCGCTAATGAATCCTTACATTTAAATGGAAACAATATGCCCACACATCAAATCTCATGGGCCAGGTAAGTGGTGGAGAGATCCACAGCTGAGATGGAAGAAACTGCCCATGGGACATCTTTAACCTGCATGCACCTTGAAAATGGGCTTCATTGATGCATGGTAAAAGAAAGTCATAGCTGAAAGGAAAATAAATATCAAATTCTGTGTGGAATTTGTTAAGATAGATGGAGCCAAAAACAGGACAAATCCAGAGGCAAACCTATTTAATTCTGCAAAACACCTGGAACTGGGTCAGAGACTTATCTTCCAGCAGAATAATGACCCTAAGCAGCAAACTATAACTTTCAACTTGTAATACCATCAAAATTTCACGTGGTCGAGATATCCATTGAATTTATAAGTTGCTCTAGAGCAATGTCGTATGCACTAGTCCATCTCAGTTAAATCTGATTTACCATGGACTTGTAATATCATGTTGCTAGCTACTGTTAACACGGCCCAGTGATACTACTTATTGAGACGAGTGTTATCATTAGTACGCCACTTGTAATCTGGGCGCTTGTAATTATTAAACATTCCTGTTGTGTTGCTATAGAATATCACATCAGCCAAATTTGAACATTTTTGAAAAATAGATTAACATAGTAACATAGTAGAATAGTAAATAAGGTTGAAAGAAGACAAAAGTGCATTAAGTTTAATCTCAAATGAAAGTTTCTACCTGATCTACAGTAAAGAAGCTGCTAACTAAACTTACTTTAAAATAATTAGAAAGAGGACACATTGATCACAATCATATCTCTGAATTCTGTTTTGATTCAGAAATGTATCTAAGCCATTTTTAAATGTATCTATGTTTTGTGTGGAAAAGTTACATCCATTAGATATAATACTCTTTAATTTTATGTCTCCTTTAAGTATTGATAGACAACCACGTATGATGTTACATATTTTTGAGTAGTCTTGACTTTATGTAGTGACAAAAGTAGGCTTTCTGCTGTTTCTATGTCCAGTTCGAGCTTCTTTTTGTAGATTAGTATCATATCCGAGGGCTTCGAATATTTTATATGTATTTTTTACTTTGTTGATATTTATTTTCTGATGAACAATTACGTTTGGTCCGTAAAAATTTTCCATAAGGTATTGATTTTTTTGTGTGTTTTGGATGGCACAAAGTGACATTCAAAATTGTGTTTCCTGCTGTGCTTTTTCTGAAAAAGTCAACTTCAGAATGATGTGAAAACAAATTTGGTGTGAGAGTGATATCCAAAAAATCAATTTGTGTATGGCTTTGTGCCAATGTGAAAGTAAGATTTAAATTATTATTGTTTATATATTCGTGAAATTGGTTGATGGATTGATCATCTCCATCCCAAATTAACGACAAATCATCTATGTATCTTGCATAGTAAATTATGTTCTTTCTGAAGGGATTGGTATCTCCAAAGACATGGCAGAACTCATAGAACCCCATATAGAGCTTAGCACAGGATGGTGCTATATATGTCTATGTATGTATACATATGTATGTATTCATATGTGTATATATGTATTTACAGACATATATACACACATATATTATTAAATAACAGAAAAGAAAAAAGATAAAGAGGGGGGAATAAATGGCACTACTAAATTAGGTTTCCAATAAAATTGTATTATTATTTGCAATTTTTTTTAGGCAGGTGGGTGCTATATACCATACAGCAACTAGTATTTACAATAGTAATGAAACCACAAAAGAGTATACTTTATAGACCTCCACACCAATTATACCACCTATGATTATATTTAAAAAGATAGATAAACCCTTTATTTACCATTCAACAGTTTTGTATAACCAACACTGTTATAAAAATATACTTTTTACATCTGTTTTTACTTTGTATCTAAACTTCTGACTGCCTCCTTATCTCAGATCTTTTGACAGAGTTGCATTTCAGTCAATTAGTGCTTACTCCAAATGCATGAGCATAGTGTTATTTGTATGAAACACATTAACGCCCTCTAGCTGTGAAAAACTGTCAAATGCATTCAGATGAGAGGCGGCCTTCAGGGGCTTAGAAATTAGCATATGAGCCAACCTTAGTTTTACCTTTCAACTAAGAATGCCAAGAGAACAAAGCAAATTTGATGATAAAGGTAAATTAGAAAGTTGTTTAAAATTGCATGCCCTATCTGAATCATGAAAGTTTAATTTGGACTCTTTTATCCCTTTAAATCTACATATGCTGGAACTTCATTGCATATGTATCTTGATTTGAATTGAAATACTTGATGCATTTTAAATAAAACCAGGTATTTTTGGGTTAGAATGGCAAATAAGATTTACACATTACATATTCACAACGTTTACTTTTGAGTGTCTATTGTGAATAATATATAATCACAGTTTGCCAGTTCATGCAACATTGTATTCAAAGTTGCAATACATAGTTAAATAGTAATAGAATTTGTTTGTATCTTATAAAATATTCTCAGTCGTAACTAATATGCATAAAGGTTATTATCTACGTTGCTTAAAATATAATTGTAAGGCCAGCAATATAATATGATATTTCTTACAAGAACCCAGCCAAATGAATTAGCCAAGAGAAATAAGAGTAAATGATCAAATGCATCCCCACAGGCAGAGCATTCTGTAAATTGTCACACTTCGCTCTCAACAATGTGTAAGGTACCAGTAGAAGTATATAATACATAAGAGAGACCAGAGTTGATCCCCCTGATTGTTCCCCTATTTGGAGAGTATATATTAGTTCCTGGTGCTCCTTATAATATAGAAAATAACTGATCAAAATCAGAATTAAATGGGAGTAGTGATTCTCCTTGATATTCCCCTCTGACGAGTATAATATCTATTAATTCACTGGGTTATCATGATAGTATAAAGTGCTAACATGTATCATGTAATATAAGTACCAAGCAATTCTCATAATTATTTAAAAATGGAGGACCCCACAATCCTCTCAGTACTTTCCAAACATGTTTAGTATAAAACATCTTTGTCAAGGGTCTGTATGTATGTATTTATATGTATATAAATATAAATATTTACAGAGATATACACATAAAAATAACACATAAAAACATATGTATACATAATTGTATTGGAGCCATTTGCAGTTAGTTTAACTTCATTTATCTTATCTTTACATATATCTGTATATTTTAATTCTATCCTTTTATGGCTATATAGTAACTCATCTAGTATTTGGCATCTTAATGAGTAGTACTTATTATTATTATTATTATCTTTGTTCCATCCCACTCCTCTTACGCCCATTAGGACATACACATCTTTACTCAACATGTCACAGTATTACATATATCCCCCTAGTGGTTCTCCATTCTATCATAAGGCATAGATAGTTTTTTGTGCTCCGTTTCAGATGTTTATACATATTTATATTTGTGTAATTATCATTGGTTCTCTTTTACCAAGTCTTATACTCTCTGTCTCTCTACACTTAATACTCATCAGGCACTATCAGTGCTTATTTTGCATTTTTCAAATTAGGGAGGCTGTTAGATTCATGTTTAACATCATGCATATTACCTAAGCAACAGGTGTGTTCCAATAGTTTTTAAACCAATTAGATTTTAGGTATTTGTATTTAATGGGTGTGACACATAGCACTACAGGCTATGATTACGGCTTGAAGCCGAAACGCGTAAGCAATTCAGTGCCACACCTGGTTGCTATTTTCTTTTGTGTGTGCCTTTCGATTTTAAGCTATTTTCAATAAAAGACGTTTTTATTACTACTTCCAGGATTATCGTTTCCTATTTTTGTTAAGTAGATGAAAACATGAAAATGCATATTTATGCAATAATTATATTTAAATGTTATAGTGTGTATTTACTGTAAATATTTTACATTCCAATGTTCTGCACATAGCATTTATAAATACAGTTGATATTCCTATATATATATATATATATCTGTGTATATCTATACCTATATATCATTTAAATAAATATATATATATATATATATATATATATATATATATATATATATTATATATATATATATACCAAATACTTTGTGATATCAATAAGTCAAAGGTTTATTGCCGTTTCGGGGACTGATATATCCCCTTCTTCAGAAATATATATACTCTATAGATATAAATTATATTGTACCAAAATACCATCAGATATATCAAGGAATATCTATTTATGAATTAATATAACATATTCTTCTATGTAAAGAACATTGGAATGTGATATTCATATTTTGGAGAATATGCATTCTGGTTAGCGTGCGGGTAATTCCAGTCACTTAGGTTATTGTAGTGAGATAACATTTTACTTTTAACCAGTAATACGAGCCCAACCTGACACACGCAAACAGCTTACTTCTAGCGCAATTAGAATATTAATAAAATATGAAAAAAACCTACCAGTGGACTAACCAGATATTCTCATGTGCACTAGCTTGAAATGATAATATGAATATTTCACATTCCAATGTTCTTTATAATATTATAATAATCATAAAATGATAATATTATAATCATTGAATCTTTAATTTTCAATGTTGGCTTATCTGATTGCTCTTTTGCATGTTTTGGTACATTCCTTATATATTTGGAATGATGAGTCTTTACTAATTTCTTTGAATAATGTAAATGCCTTACTTTTTATTAGCTAATTTCTCTTAACACATACAGTATGTATTTAGCCACATTAGATTTAACATTTACTTTACTCTTATAACCATGTGTTATATATTATGTATTGAAATATATATTTATTTAGCAAAGTTTTTAAATATTCTTTATTAATCATCTGTGTTTTTATTTGAAAATACTTTGTCACAATTTAGGCTATGTAACGATTACCTTAAATAATTGAAATTTGCTTTTTTAAAATAAAAAATGTTTGGTTTAACACTTGTAACACTGCTTATGGTGATTGATTTATAATTTAAAATGTAATGATGTTATAATCACTATTGCCTAAATGTTCTTTGACGTCTATGTGTGATATTATTTCTGTATTATTTGATAGCACTAAATCTTGCAAAGCTTTATTTTTAGTTGACTCCTCTAATAATTGTGGTGTGATGTTAGCTTTCAGCATATTTACTATTCTCCCTTAGCTGTATTGCTAGTTTAATTGCTCCAATTTATTTTGGGGAAGTTAAACTTGCCCATAATTACAACACACGTATTCAGCATCCATTCCCACTTTTACTACCCCTGTCCCTCCTAAATAAAGTATAACCCCCTAAGTTAACTGCCCAGTCATATAAATCATCGCACCACCACGTTTCTCGAAAGTAATATTAGCACTCCACTTAGTAATCTAATGTGCGTTGGTATTACAAGTTGAAAGCAATGCGAAAGTGAGCTTCCATAGGCTCAAATGGGAGCCTTGTTTTCATGCCATGACACACGGCATGAGAACTCACGCAGCGCAGGGGGTAAGTAGTGCAGCGAAGGGCAGCAATTTGTAAATATATATATACAGTATATATTTATGTATATGATTATATACATATATATATTTATGTGTTAATATGTTTATATACACATATTAACACATAAATATACTGTATATGTATATAATCATATGCATTTGTATTTACTGGGAACACACAGTTCCCATAGACCGCTATGTTAAGGCACTTTTTAGTGCCTTTTTTTTTTTTTCCTAACACCCCACTCCCACCAACTTTAAAGCCCCAAAGCTGCCTAGTGTAGTTGTTTTTTTATTACAACTTGGGGCAGTTTTAGAAAATTAACCAGAGATCTAATCTCTGGTTAATTTTCAGAGCACATTGTAATGTTATATTTCCTAAGTATATCCTTCATCCATGCTTTGAGATATTCCAGATATTATATTTACAGTCTAATCCGTCAGTTCTGTTATGTTTGGGATGACCCTCCCCTCTTCCATAGTTTAAAAGTTTAGATTCTTTAAAAGTGCTCCCCAACACACTGTGCAAACTATCCTTACTGCACAAATTGTACCCAACTGAAAAGTCAGTTAAGTGCTCTAAAAAGTCCAAGCTCTAATTTTTGCATCATGTTTTAACCAGGACTTAACTGCCCTTTGCTCCTTCTGTCTTTTTGGGTTTGCACATGGTATTGATAATATCTCAGAAAATACTAATTTGGAGGTCCTTGCTTTAAGGGTGCTTCCTAACTCCCTGATGTCATTAATTAGGACATACCCCTAACTCTGTCATTATTACCCATATGCACCATAACTGCTGGATCAGTCCCAGATCTCTCTAACTATGTATCAATATGCTCTACAATATGCCTAACAGTAGAGCCTGGAAGACAGAAAACTGTTCTATTTAAGAAATCTGGATGGCAGATTATCTACCTTCCTTATAATAGAGTGTCTCCTGTGGCCAACATCTGTCTTGGATTTAGATTTGCTTGCCCCTCTTGAGGACTCTTCACTGGATTATTAGGCAGAACAGCACACCCTGATATTACCCCACCTGAACCAATATCCGCAAAATCTTCACTCAATTCACCAACCCAATTGGAGTGTAAAAGCTCAGAACTGGCCTTTCTATTCCACTTACTGCTACCTCCCCTTTAAACTGTAACCCAGATGCTTCCCTGACTCATTTCCATTCCCACTGCTAGAACCATGAACAACCTGTTCAGTCATTTTCATTTCTCTTTAAAGTGTTTGAATATCATACAGTTTTGCTATTCATTCCTCCAGTATTCTAATACAAGCTTTCAGAGAGACAACATGCTCACACTTGCCACAAAGGTATAATCCCTGAAGTGGATACTCCAGTGATGCAAAAATATGGCAATCTTTACTCTTAATGAGATTCTCACATATACTTTTAAAGGTTTAAACTTATAAATATGAAAATATCAGCAAGCCCTTTCATTTTACTGCAATTTTTCTATAGCCAAACTACACCAACCATTTGCTTATCAGGGAGAGCCAATCTGTGCTTGAGACTGCAGACAACAAGTCTAGTCACAGTTATAATGCAAGTATAAAATGCATTGATTTGCAGTTATTATCAGTTAAAGCTTTTTAGGGAAAAGAGGGTTAGCCTTGAGATGTCAACAGGGTGTTTCAAATAATTTAGAAAGCCACAATTTTCAGAGCAAAAACACACAAAAAAGGGGCAAAATAGAAAATGAAATTAAAATACAAAATTGCTTCATAACCCATAACTAAACATTTTATATATAAAAAAAAATCAAGGTGTTAACTTTCAGTTTAACTTTGTAGTAGTATGTTAGGTTTGCTGTATGAATTAAATGTTAATAATACCAATGAAATCAATGTTAATTTCAGCTTGTAACAGTGCAAAATGTTTAAGGGGAGGGCATTAGTTTAAAATATGGAATGAAATGCAATATTTTATTTTCATAAATTTGTATTTTTTTAATGCAGCTGTTAATAGCACATATTTTCAGCGGTGTAATTTTGAAGGTTTATATGCAAAGGTTTATACTAATGTTCATTTCAAATATACATCTTAAATATTTTTTTATTACAACAAGCAGAAACATGGACCATAGGCACCTACATTAGTATTTTTAGTTCAACACATTGATTTATTTATTGCTTAAAATAATTAAATTGAAAGGTATTGTCAAAATTATTTTCCATCTAATATGGTTTACCTTGTGTTCAATTGCTTTTATAACAGCTCAAACCTGTGATTGCAGTGAAAGTTGTGCAAGCCAGATCTGTTTTTCTGCATGAGCTTTCAACATATACAATTTTCTCTACCATAAAATTTCTAAAATGCTTGCAAGATATCTCAAGTATTGCACATAATAATACTATGGCGCTTTCCACTGTGGTTGCACTTTGAGCTCTAAATGTGCCCTAGTGTGTCTTAAAAGCTAGAAAAGTGTCCTGCAAACAAGGTAATGCACATTAGTAAGGAGATTTATAAATAGAGAATTGATCCAAATATATAGCTCTATAGCAGAATATTTTTAAACTCAGTAAGAACAAGACAGGAAAAAAATTTGTCGATAAATTTGATATTATGTTTAAATGGTACTACAGCAATTTGCTCTTATCATGTCTTGAAAGAAATGTTACCAGTTTTTAATGCAAAGAGCAAATAGAACTTTATGTGATACTAAAACTAATTGTATTGGTTTCCAGCTATGTGCCATGTGGGTTAAGATATTATCTCATACAATAAAAATGTGGTTCTTCTGCAGCCGTCTGCCATACATTCATTTATTCTCCAGTTGGCTTTTTGATTTATGTTTTGTATTATTCTCATTAACTTGGTGACGAAACAACTTTTATCAATACTACTGTGCCATTATTATTAATGTATGCACGTGTTTTGCAATAAGTAATAAATTTAAAAATTTTTTTTAAATATCCTTGTCTTTTATAAATGAGAAGTTTGTTTTTTTTTCTGAAAAAAGCTCAGAAACATTGTTTAATTCCTTTGCAAAACTTTTAATTAAGAAAACAGATGCCATGAAGAGTCTGATAAACAAGCTGTAAGTAATTTGGGTAAAGACAGGTAAAATAGGCTTTAATTGGAATGATTGTGAGTACTTTGCAATCATACATGGGACCTCACTCTACTTTATTTTTAGAGATTACTAGGTATACACTCAGGGTGACATCCAGAATCCGACAACACTAATATCTGCAGCAGCTCCTCATTTAACATCTTTAGCAATCAGAAAAGACATTCTTGCCAAAACGTAGTGAGTAGCAGGAATCCGCCATTATATATCTAAAGTCCAGTAGCAGTAATGCTGCCTTTGACTTGGCTGGCATAATACACTCTTGCACAAAATTCTATCAGATGCCAAGAGTAGTTGAGTTCAGTAGTGGTCATTGTGACTGTGGGTGCATGTGCTAGAGCCCTGCAAGAGATTGCCACATTACCACTCCTTGGGAATCTCTCCTGGTCACAGAGTGACACAAACTCTTTGGACTGTTCCTCTGGTATTAAAAGTTGAAAGTGAAAAGTGTGCTAGCAAAAGATTCAGGTGCGCTAACTTCAGGATTTCTGACATTGCAACCTTGCTAAATCGCCCTTCCCATAAATTTCTATGGGGCATTCTGCAAAAAAAAACCAAAAAACTATTAGTTATTGCTTGTGTGCTGACCTGATACTGCACTAGATCAACTGTGCTAAAGCCTAAGGTGTGTTATGAATACTTTGCATTCCTATGTTCTTCACATAGAAGAAAATGTTCCTTTTATTTTTAAATAAATATATATATATATATATATATATATATATATATATATATATATATATATATAGGTATCCAGTTTGGCTTTGCACACTTTCTATATCCAGTGGTAGTCAGAAATTTACATAGCTCACAGATGACTCCAACTCATGTTTCTTCATTCAAAAGAACATATTTTTATTTCAACCTTCCGGCCCCTGTTTGAGCCTTTGTCAAGATAGCAACATACACAACCGTGATCCTGTTTATACCATACAAATTAATTATGACCCACCCACATACCAGGTGCAATCAAGGTATGGGACTAATCTTATGCTAGATCTATGTACAGCCATCCTCTCTTTGAGCATACATTCGGTCTTACCAATGTATACATCCCCACACTGGCAGTTAATAAGATATATCACATACTTAGACTCACAATTAAGAGCATATTTCATATGGTATCTTTTGCCAATATGGCTGTGCGTAAATGTGTCACCTAAAATAAGGTTATCACAAGTCACACAGCAATGACACTTATATACCCCCGGTTTCCTTTGTAGGAAATTCTGTTTGCGTGACTCAAACTTATCAACAGCCTGTACCAGAATATCCCTTATGGATTTGCCGTTCCTGTAAGAGAATATGGGGATCTCTTTTACAAATGTGGATAGTCTCCTATGACTCTGAAGGATTCCCCAATTATCACAAATTGCCTTTCTCATCTTCCAACCATCATTGGTATAATCTGTGACAAAAAACAGCCTATCTGTTGTCTCCTTTTTCACCATTGTTCTCTCTGTGTTTAAAAATTATATATATATTTGCAGTGCATTGGAAAAACAATGGGCTCACGAGTGGCACCAAGCTATGCAAATATATACATGCATTTTTATCTATATAGTAATGTATAGGATGGATGGTTTTGTGTAAATACTTTTTTCTGTTTTTCTGTTTTTGTAAATATTATCATTTTTTGTGCAATGTGTTTATTTCTCATATTCTGCATCTCTTCCAGCAAGAAAAAATGAAGGAAGGCATATTGGGAAATTCCCTTATAGGAGTAAAAGTTTGTTGCATCCTGTGGAGTCTCCACTAGATGGCAGAGATGGGATTTTGTGAGAAAATATTCACCTTAATTGCACCTGGTATGTAAGTGGGTAATAATTAATTTGTAAGGTATAAACTGGATCACATTTGTGTATGTTGTTATCTTGACAAAGGCCCAAACAGGGGCCGAAACATTGAAAAAAAATATGTTCTTATCCCAAAATAAGAATATAACATTCTTTCGAAGATATATCAATGATTTGTTCATAATCTGGGATGGCACATCATCGGATCTACAGTCATGGTTTGAACAGCTTAACCTGGTTATACCGACCCTTCAATTTAAAATACTGCACAGTGAACAGACCATAGACTTCCTAGATCTAAGAATCTTTAAACAAGAGGATAAGCTACTGATGACTATTTCGCAAGGATACTGATTGAAACTCTCTTCTACAATCGACCAGTTGTCATCCTCCTGCCCTAAAAAGGGCCCTTCCGGTTTCTCAGTTCAAATGTGTAGTGCGGAATAATAGTGACCCTACACAAGCGAAACAACAACTCTTGGAGATGAAAACAAGGTTTCTACAACGAGGTTATGGAGAAGACCAAATCAATATACATCTAAAGAAGTTCTGGGACCTCAAACAGGAAGATACTTTGACGACTAGAACTGAACAACAGACTGAGAATAGGATGTCTTACTTGTCAACCTACTTTGTGGATAAAAAGGACTTTCCTGCAGCCATACAAAATGATTGGCATATAATGAGCTCAGATGTTACCCTCCCATTTACCAACATGGGACCACCAAGAGTGGGTTTCAGAAAATCAAGATCCATTTGAGATACTTTGGTCAAAGTGGATCCAGTGGAGAGCTATAAAAAATCTACATGGCTTAATCAACCGAAATGGGGTTGCTACAGATGCCTTGGATGTACAACCTGCAATGGTCTCAGTAACACCAAGAATTTTGTACACCCTCTAACTAATAAGACGTACACAATTAAACACAGGGTCACTTGTACAACTGAGTACATTGTATATCTATTATATTGTCCCTGTGGCCTATATTACGTAGGCAAGACTGTGGATAATCTTCACACCCATATGGCCATCCATAGGGCGGCTATTAGGTTGGCTATTCTTTAAAAGGAATCTGACCAACCGGTCGCAAGACATTTCGCATTGGCGGGCCATACGGTTGCAAATCTAAGATACATAATCATTGATCATGTCCCTAGATTGAGTAGGGGGGGGGGTGATAGAGCCAGCTTACTTTTGCAAAAGGAGGCCAAATGGATTTACACTCTTAATACGCTTGCCCCTAAAGGTCTTGATGCCAATTTTGACTGGCACTGTTTCCTATAACGACCTTTTTTTTCTGTATATATTATTTAATACAATCAATGGCACTTTCCCCTTTGTTAGACACTAGTATATGT
Organism: Bombina bombina; assembly: GCF_027579735.1. Taxonomy (NCBI): domain Eukaryota; kingdom Metazoa; phylum Chordata; class Amphibia; order Anura; family Bombinatoridae; genus Bombina; species Bombina bombina. The sequence goes on along the minus strand of NC_069502.1, from coordinate 297,561,532 downwards.
TATACAGTGTAGTGACCTATAATTGACTTTTAGTGGGGTTTAATATGTAGCCATTCTCGAATCAGTTTGATAATCTGTCTAGTCCACGTATTGATATATTGCAGGTACACTAGCTTATGTGTTGTATGGATTGAATGTCCACTTACCTGCCACATATAATCTCCCTAAATAACTGTACCCCCTCTAAATGAGCAGCTTGATTGTATCATATACATGCCCCATACTGTGGAGGTCTACATTGTAAATTGTGATTTGATTGCTAATTATGCTGTTTTATCATCTGTCAATTCTATTCACTTATATGTTTCAGTTGGTTCAAGGGACGCGAGATCCGGTGGCCATGGCAACCAATGGACCTGCGCAGTGGTGCGATGGGGATGCCGTGGCAGCTTCCAGTTTCGCGAGGGTGATGGTGGAGGGGTAAGTCTTTTTAATTGTTCTAATGTGGTCATTATTTTAAGGTCTAAGGATGGAGATAACATCTCCGAAATGTCACCGGATTGTGCATTAAACACTGTATTTTCAAGCCCGGGAGAGTGCTTCCTTTATTGCTTGATGTATGAAACTTCTTGACATGCACCCCGGGTAGGATACCTCTTTATAAAGTGTGTGCAGAGCTCTTTGTGATTTTTTTATATATATATATATTTATGAAATTATTTTTTTGTAAAATATCTATACCTATATATCTATATGAATATATACATACATACATATATATATATATAAAGTCCAGTCTACAGACCAACCCACAACATGACAGCTGCCTGGGTGCAAAGATGCAGTGTAGTTTGTCTCTACATTGTATATAGATTTAGTATGTATTAAGTCAATAGGTGTATCTTATACCCGGTGGTAAAGATTCTCTTAGATTTTCATTATAACACAATATTCCCATTTGTTTTGAGGATTAGAAGCACTATGTATTCAGCATATTTGCCAGTATTACACAGATATTAAGATACACTATGAAATCCCATGTATTTAGTGGGGATCATTAAAAGTACCCCTGTATGTTTATTAGGAGTGATATAGCCAACATGCAAGGATCACCATGGTTACCGTACACACACTAACTGCCTTGATATTCGAGTAGCCATATACTAAAAGGCTATGCTTGCACCTGTTAACCAATACAGGAATAGTATAAAAGATGCAAAGGGACCTTTATGTGTATATGTTACAAGGGCTGGTTTTGAGACAATGACTAGATTTTGACTTGTCTTGAGTGTAACATTAACCGGATCGCAATTGACTAGTATAAAGAGTGTTAACAATATTGGTTCAGTTTGGTTGCCATGGCTACCACATATACAAGGGGTACTTTGCGGATCCGCCTGCATTTTACCTAAACCTAATAACAAATTACATGGTTGGTCATGTATTATAGGGGTGCAATGCTATAAATGTGCACAATGTTTTTGACACATATTATTTGTACAATGTTTTGGTTTGTAATATCGATGTTGTAGGAATGAATTACGGTCACCGGAAGTGACATATGGACACTTCTGGGTTCACTGAGATGGTGGAACGCAAGTTTGCATTCCAATGCAGCAGTTTGGCGCCACTGTTTGAGGAGGAAGTATCCACTATGAGTGTTTATGTGTTTGTATATCATTATATAAGAATGTATTTCACATTTGTTTGTCATGCTGATGAAGGAGATTATTTCTCCAAAAACGTTACATTAATTTGTGGCTTTGTTTTGGGCAAGTCCTGAGAGTGCATTCATTTTTTACATACACACACACACACACATATATATATATATATATATATATATATATATATATATATATATATATATATATATATATATATATATATATATACAGGTGACCCTCATTTTACAACGGTTCAATTTACACCATTTCAGAATAACAACCTTTTTTTCCAGTCATGTGACTGCTGTTGAAAAGCATTGAGAAGCAGTGCATTTATTAAAATAGCCAGTAGGTGGAGCTGTCCGCTTGTGTTGCAGCAAAGCCAAGCAAGCTGAAATTAATCAGTTTAACCAGACCTGAGCTATCAAGCAGATTTCAAAGGAACAAGATCTTCCTGTCTATAAATCAGTCCAGATTGGAATGCATAGAAAGAACTGTTTGCTGAAAAATGCAACTGAAGTCTGTGTTGTGTGATTATTTTATTAGGTTTATAATGCTGTTTAGCAAATGTTTTTGTTCATTTAACTTAGTTTAATTATATATTCTGTGTTGTGTGATTATTTTATTAGGTTTATAATGCTGTTTAGCATTTAAAGTCTTCATTTCAAAGCTTTAAAAATAAGGTATTAGGTGTTACTTATGGCAATTTTGAGAGGGGACTGGAACCTATCTCCCTTACTTCCCATTGACTTACATTATAAACTGGGTTTCGCTTTACAACGGTTTCGATTTACAACCATTTCTTCTGGAACCTAACCCCGGCGTAAACTGAGGGCTACCTGTATATATATACACACACAGAGAGAAGCACACTCACAGGAACGAACAGCCAGCTTAGCCTGTTCTATGGGGATTTACCACCTGGGTGCAGCTTCTTTTAACCCAGTAATGCTTTTCACAGAGTAGAACTTTCAATGTGTCTTTCAGCCCAATGAAAAACAATAGGAATACATAAATGATTTACTGCCAGCAGAAGTACTGCTAAAGAAATTACTAGAGCTTTTATTCTTTTCCTGGGGTTTCCTTTTTAACAAAACAGGACAATTCTCAACCATATTCCCCCATTACCACAATATAAACAAAGATTAGACAGGAAATGTTGTTGCCCTTCTAAGGGCAAGGATCCTTTAATTAACCCTATTTGCATAGGTTCACAGGCTGATTCAAAAGGCTACATAGAAAATCACAAAGTTATATTTATATCATAGTCCTAATACAGGTCATATACTGAAATCCAATAATGCAATAAAACCCTTATTATTAAATATATGTGTATATAAAAAATGACAGTGAAATGGTTTAAAACTGATAGTAGCAACAATCGTTATAACATATAATATATGAGTAAAGGCGATTCAATTTAAAAATAAAAATAATATATTAATTGGTTCATATAGAACCGTACCAGTTGCTGAATACTTGTTAACCAAACAAACAAAGTATCTTTTTCCTAGATACTCCTGTAGGAAAGGAACATGCAAGAAAACAAGTGGCTAGAAGCCTAGCGATTGGAACAAGTTCATAACAGACCCCTTAAAATAACATAATAAATAAAAGACACATTTTTAGCGTGGTGCACTATTCACATATGTTGATCGTTAAAGTCCTTTATGAAGTTCAATAATATGACTTGTAAATGAAAACGAAGCTTCCCTCTAGGGAGTCTACTCACACTTTCTACCTCAATCCCTATGAGGTAAGTTCCGCACATGAGACTGACTGTTCTTCTCGGGATCTTGTTGGATTTCTTTCGTAGCCCCCAGCTGTGTGATTTGCTCTCTTTCACTTTTCACTCATGTAGCCGATACCTCAGGTAAGTGCAAGAGGGAGAAAGAGCACAATATCCAATGATAGTGCAACACCGTTTATTAAAATAATTGACCATATATTTAAAACAAAATTCTCACGCACATTTGTTAACCTCAATGATATGAGATAACACAGAAGCTCTATGAATGGTAGATGTACCCTGTTAGAGTGTAATAAATCATACACCAGATGCAGATTGCTTTCGTGAGAGTTACAACAAAAGAGTTTGATTCGGCAATGGATCAATTATGTTAAAAATCCTTACACGAAAGCCTTTGCAATTTTGCCTTCTTCATCAGAGGTAACAACCCAACAAGATCCCGAGAGGAACAGTCAGTCTCATATGTGGCACTTTCCTCATAGGGATTAAGATAGAAAAGTGTGAGTAGACTCCCTAGAGGGAAGCTTCGTTTTAGTTTACAAGTCATATTATTGAACTTCATTAAGTTCATTAAGGACTTTAACGATCAACATATGTGAGTAGTGCATCACGCTACAGGCCTCATGCCGGCTAAATATTCTAGCTTAGTTTCAGCTTTTGCTCGAGTGCAAACTATAACTTTCAACTTGTTTAGCGCAGTCACAATATCCATTTAAAGTATAGCTTGCGCTAGAGCTCTTTTCTCATAAATGGGATTTACCATAGACTTGTAATATCAAGTTGCACACAAATGTTAACGTGGTCAAGCAATATTGCTTATTATTACTATTATCAGTTATTTGTAGAGCACCAACAGATTCTGTAGCACTAGTTATGACCCAAGCTATCATTAGTGCTCCACTTGTCATCCGGTCCTAAGAGTCACTTTTCTAAGAGAGTGATTTCTATCCTTACTACATTGAGGAGGCCTAGATGATCAATTAAGCTTTAATTGTGGAAGTCTTTATAAGCTCTCTGTTTACAGCATGATGTGGCTTCTGTGATGAGTTTTATTACCTTTACTTTGACAGCTTGTTGACTATATGGCTTCCCCTGACTTTGCGTCTATATTAATTCCTTAGTTTGGACTGGTATTTTTTTAGCTTGTTTCTGACTTTGCATTTGTTTAATTATTCTGCACTACTTTTCTCTGGGAAGCCTTTACCTGGACTGTCTGACTTTTAATTACCTTATTACCTTGGATTCCTGTTATATCTGATTATCTGTGATTAATACATTTACAGTTACTTTCTAGTACTAATTTATTCTTTTTATTGTAGGTGCTGATTAAAAGACTAGAGAGAGTTCAGCAACTATGTTTAGTATAATTGCTCTCTTAACCCCAAGCTCATGCTTGGTTACTGTGTTTAACGTGCAGTGTCCCAGTAAGGGTTTATAGTGAGTTGGACCTCTCAGCAGTTGACTCCAGCTATTTATATTTTGGGACAACAGTACTCCACCTGTTGCTGGTGAAGATGTATTCCCTACCAGGAAAACAGTTTATTGTTTGTTACATGATACACAAGCCTAAAAATTGAATCAGCAGAGATGGTCCAGGCTATTAATTCCCATACTGTGCAAATAGAATGTCTTGCTAAATCTTTGCAAGATATGCAAACTTATCAATCTGTGTTCTTTCATTATTTTAATTTCAATCCTGATTTACACACCTCCCTTCTTCACACAACTGCAAACATTTCTAACTCCTCTGAATCAGCCTCTATTATTGTAGAACCTAATCTGCCTATGGCAGATAAATTCAAAGGGGGCAGGCATCAGTTTAGAACCTTTATTATGGCCTGTGCAGTTATGTTTTTTTTTTTTTTTTTTTTTTTTAAAAACAATAGCTTTGGTTCAGATTTTTTGAAAGTTAGAACTGCTATTTCTTTGTTATTAGATGGGCTCATAATTTGTTTTTAATTAGGAACAAAACTCTTGATACATGGGATTACTTAGTGGATGCAATGACCCTTATTTATGATGATTCATTTTGTGTTGGTACTGCACAAAGGTCTTTTATTTGTTATTGAATGATTCAGGGTGAAATGAAGCTGCATTAGAAGAGCAGTTTGGAATTGGACTGTCTGAAGAACTTAAGCATGAAATAGCCCGTATTGGTATTCCTGGTTCTCTGAATGACTTTTTATACAAATTGATTGCAGATTTCATGAAAGAAAGAGAGAGAAGAGCATCAGGCAGACTTTATTAAAGGAAACCAGTCTTGAGGGTTTTTCTGTTTTTAGTGAACCTAAGTCTGAGGTTATATTTTCTATGTAGCCTTTTGAATCAGCCTGTGAACCTATGCAAATAGGGTTAATTAAAGGATCCTTGCCCTTAGAAGGGCAACAACATTTCCTGTCTAAACTTTGTTTATATTGTGGTAATGGGGGAATATGGTTGAGAATTGTCCTGTTTTGTTAAAAAGGAAACCCCAGGAAAAGAATAAAAGCTCTAGTAATTTCTTTAGCAGTACTTCTTCTGCAGCAGTAAATCATTTATGTATTCCTATTGTTTTTCATTGGGCTGAAAGACACATTGAATTGAATGATATCCTTGATTCTGGTGCTAGGGTTTGTTTTCTAGAGTCTTCTCTTGCTCAGCAGTTGTTTTTATCCCTGGAGGAAAAGCAAAATCCAACCATGGTGTTTGTGGTAGATGGTAGTTCCATTAGTTCTGGCCCTATTATGTTTGAAACCTGCACCCTTGAAGCGTATATTGGAAATTTTCATATGAAGAATAAAAAAATAAACTTGATGTGGTCAAATCTCTAAATTTTCATATCCTTTTGGGATAACCTTGGGTTAGACAACATAATTCAACTATTAATTAATTGGGAGTGATTGCAAGTCATGTTCTTTTCTTTCCTAAATAATGTTCTGAAAATTGTTCTAGCAATTTTGTAATTTAGTCTTTTCTTCCCTCAATTTTGCTGTTAAAGTTAGATAAATTGTGCAGTGCCTCTCCTTCCCACTCACTTCCTTACAACAGCTTTCATCTGCCTCTCACCTCTCACATATGCAGTCTCCCCACCCACCCTGTCCCCTTTCTTAACCTGAGCTTTTATTGCAGCTTTTCTTGCTTCCCCATTCATGTCCACTTTCCCTACTGCAGACCATCCTACATGCTTCTTCAGAGTTGCTCTCTGGTTCCTGCACACTTCAGCAGATGCAAGATCTTTTTGTGATTCAAAATCAGATTCCTTCATCTTCCCCTCATAAATCTTATCAACACCCCCAGTATCCCTTATTTTGGGATCCCATTTGTTCCTGTGTCATTTAAATTGGAACAAAACGAGGTCCAATTGTTTTTGAATTTTCATATTTCTACGGGCCATCTGAAGTATTTTGTCAGGCGGTAAGGTTATGGTCCTGAGGATAATTCATGGGAGCCAGACAATTTAGGTGCATTATGATGTTGTGCTTGAGGGAGGGAGTCTATGTCATAACAGGTGGTTGTCTAAGCGTCATTTCTGTCCATGCTGCTGTAAGTCATGCTGTTCCTTTTAGGAGGCCTAAATGATCAATTAAGCCTTAAATGTTGTAGTCTTTATAAGCTGTCCTTTGCAGCATGATATGGCTTGTGTATTGAGTGTTTTAACCTTTACTATGGCATTTTGTTGTTTGACTATGCCGGTTTAATTTTTGGCTTCCATAGATTTAGCTTCTGTATTAATTCCTTGGCTTGGACTAACTTGTCTTTTTAATTTAGCTTGTCTTTGGACTCCACATTTGTTTAATGATTCTGTTCTGCTTTTTCATTGGAGGCATTGACCTGGACTGTCTTACTTTGCATTGCCTTACTACCTTTGATTCCTCTGCTGTCTGGATATCTGTATTTTAGTCACCTATGTGAGTTTGTTTTCATCTTTTACTAAGGTATGTTTTCCTTTAATATTTAGATGCATACATTTCCAGTTACTTTCTAGTACTTATTTATTATTTTGCATGTAGATGTTATTGTGTTTAACTTGCAATGTCCCAGTAAGGCTCTGTGGTGAGTAGGGCCTCTCAGCTTTTGATAGCAGCTTATGTGCTAGGACAATTGTATCCACCTAATGCTTGGTCAGGGAAACGGTTTGCTATTTGTTACACTGAGTTTCATGAAGTAATACATTTAACAAAGAAACATATAATTTGACTTTAGATAAGAACCAAAAGGCCAGAGGTTATGTGAATTGTACTAGTATTTTTGTTATATATCTGATAGAGTGTACATTTTGCTCACGTCAGTATGTAAGAAGGATGACAAGGGATGTAGGCACACGTATCAGAAAACATCTCTCTTATATTTCAGGAGAAATTACATGCTCAGCTTTATCAAGACATTTTATAGAGGTACATCATGGAAATGTCAACTCTTTCAGGTGGCAGGCCATTGAGCAGATTTCTAGGCCAACAAGGGGATGAGACAAGTTCCAGACACTCTGTAGACAGGATTTTTATATATATTGGATTTTTAAGTTGAAATGCTTGGTACCAAAGGGTTTCAACTCAGAGTTTGATATTATTAATTACTGGTAGAGATGATTCTCTTTTGATTTCCAATGTACTTACTTAATCATGCATAATGTATAATGTCTGTATCTCTGCATTATGTCTGGTCTCAACTCCTATAAGTTAATTTCCTGCTCAATTTAATTTCTTGCTCATATATGTATGTATTTTTTTATTTATCTCTATATACAACCACTTTCAATAGAACTATAATAAATTAGGGTCACTGAGTGATATTGATTTAAATTAAAAACAAAATTTTGTTAAAATCTTTTGGTTTGAAATAATTTTTTGCTAAGGCTCTGCTATGTTTTCAATTGCGATTAATGTTGCGGCACATTGGTATAACTCTTTTCTAACTGTAGTTGTATTATCTATATACACCATGGGCCAATTGGGTTTATCCAATAAGAATGTTTTTACCTGCTTTTCAATTGTAAGGTGTAAGCACTAGGTCTATGATTACGGGTTAAAGAACTGAAACCGGTCAGACTTGCTGCTGCCATGGTTTTCTCCAATATGTATTCCACTTATTTTTAAGATTTATAATAAAGTTTTTACTTTTACTGGATGCTCTTCTGGAACTGTATTTTTGTTATCAATGAACTACAGTCACAGTATATCTTTACTTTGTCTACCTAACAAGCCCCTGCAAGTATATTTTTGCCCAAATATGGGATTAGTCCTTCAGAAAAAAAAAAACAAGAAAAACTTTGGGTATTTAATAGGCAACTGGTAAGGTTGGAGTAATCCAGATATTCATGTATTGGTTGAATAGCTGCAGTAAAAATTATGCTTTTACCCAAATTGACATATATTTTTCAGCGTATTCCTTGCTCCTTAGTATCCAGACCTGTACATGTATAAATTCCAAAATATTTCTACTATGAGGTATTATTATTATTATTGTTTATTTATAAAGCGCCAACATATAGCGTAATCCATTAGAAAATCAAATTAATAAATTTATCTATAAAAATCCCCTTAATGTTGTTTTTCTGTTTTTAATCACTTGATAAGCTTTTCTAAAGGATTGTAATCAACCCCTATATGTTTTTAAAGGAGACGCATCCTCAGGTCTCAAGATTAACTTTACAGCGCCCTTACAATTATCAATGTCTGGCACTACCCAGTTTGCTATTTTATCACAATATTTGTCTACCCCATATCTACTACTGGGGAGTGAGCGGGGGAAAACCCTAGATGGTGCAAAGTGGAGCCAGTGCTTCTTACTCAGGACATTTAGTTTGGAGGAATTACATGAATCCCATCCTTTTAAATCTTGAATTTAGGGATTAGGCACCCGTTGATACCTGATTCTCTCAAACACTAGGATCCTCCTCAAATTCTCCTAATGTTTCTCCTTACCGTTTCCCAATACATATGTTGACAGGACTTCTTAGAAACATTCACAATATATGTATATATATTCATGGGTTGGAATTTCTTTAAGTTCTTATATTAATCACAAGTGTACAACTTGAATTGACTCATGATATTCCACAAATGAATAACTTTGAATATTTGAGAACTGGTAGCTAATTACAATCCTGGGGGTTTCACAGAGGGGATTGCATCCGCTGACTAAGTGGGAAAGGTTGTGATAAAAGGCTCATTAATTCATAATTCATTATCCCCTACTCACTCCTCTTGTTGGGGAAAAAACTGATAAACTGGGGCAATACTTGGAGAGGTTTGGGATTCAATGTGTAAGCTAAAATCTGGTTTAAAGAGATTCAATTAGCAAAGCAGGTACTACATTGTGCTATCCTATATGAATTATATAGTCCCTTTTGTATAGGATCATCACAGTGTACAATCTGATCTGACACATTTGACGCTTGTGCTCAAATGAACTCTGTTTGACCACATTGGTTTTAGATGTTTGCTGCAGTAAAACTTGCTATAGGGGGATTTTTGAAGAGATCAACCTCTCTAACTTTTTCTCAAGTTGTAACGATCATGGAATACATTATATTTATGGAGCAGTATGTTTTATGCCTCACAGACAAATTTGTTTTTTAATATGAAATCTGGGATCTATGGTACAGCTTGTGTTATATCCATAAGTAACTAAATCCAATATACGTAGCAATTAGCTTAGATAAAGTATCGAGAAAATACTTGGCATAATGCCACATAGTTGAAATTTTTTTTGGTTTACTTATTTTAGTTCCTTTTCTCTCCTACTCCCTTTAAAAGATGAAGAATTTGACAATTTCAAAATGGGTTATTATTCAATTGTTCCTTTCTCACTATTCTTATAGTCATAATCCAGACAGCTGTGATAACTAATTTATCTTACAATAATAGCTACTCAATATTTATAGCATTACAATAGTTTGAAGAAATGTACATAGGTTGCATAGTTTAACTAATGTGACCTTTATGTTATTTGTAAAATTGTTTTTTTATGAATACCAATAGATAATCAAATTATAATCTTCTATTTCTCTATCAATATAGAAAGTGTTTTAAATAATAAACTACCTGTGCAATAGTTTTTATACAAACTGTTAAAAAAAATAAAGATAAAAAAATAAGCTTTCTTACACCCAACATAAGAGAAGCATGCATTCATTATAGTCTTTTAATTTTCCAACCCACTGAAAACTTTTCTAATGATATAATGCTGTATCTATTTTTATGATGTGAATACATTAACTTGCCTGTTTAATGTTTATTCTCTGCAATTTTTATTGCATCGTATTCCTGGTAATTAAGAAAGAGCTGGAGATGTAGCTACACAGGCAAAACCTCTCATCTGTGTAATGCTCTATAGCCAATCTTTTGCATCTATACATTGAATTGTCTTATTTTAGAACCATGTAATCTAATGACACAATACATTCTACAAGAACAAAACATGATGTTGTTCAATTCAGTGCAATGGTTTTGAAACACAAATTCTTCCTTCCCCATAAAATAAAAGGATAGTAGAGTAATATTGGGCTTGATTACAAGTGGAGCAGTATTTTGCATTTTTGCTATAGCAAAACCTCCAACCTTGTGCTAGTCAGATTGTGCTGGTATTACAAAATGAAAGTATACCGTTTTTTCTCTAGCGGTAACCAAAATCTTGAATAAAGTCGAACTACGAAAATCGCAATTGCGTTTATGCATTCACCCATAAATTAACACTCTGCCATCGCGCAATCAATAGCACATATTCGCATTCCCCATTATAGTCAATGGAGAATTTTTTTAAAAAAAAACCTCTAACACCTCAATATCGTGAAAGCAACATAGCATATTCTCATTAGCGCTAACCTGAAATGAATATAGGAATATTTAATTTTCCAATGTTCTTTACATAACGGAATATGTTCTATTTATTCATAATTAAATATTTCTAGATATATCTGAAAGTTTATTAAACAAATATACAGTATATTGATAGGTATATTGATACCTATATATATATAAATATTTAGAACATATTTCCCTATGTACAGAACATTGGAATGTGAAATATTTACTGTAAATAAATAGTTAAAACCTTTATTAAATATGAATATTGCATAAATATGTTTTTAGAAGTTTTCATCTACTTAACTGCAAAGGGCTCCAATGTACATATATATATATATATATATGATATATATATAAATATATATATATATATATATGTGTGTGTGTGTGTGTGTGTGTGTGTGTGTGTGTGCACATACATTAATGTGTTTATATGTGTATATATATATATGTCTGGACATACATATATATATACAGATATGAATACATAAATACATATGTACAGACATATATATATATATATATACCTATATATAATCATATATATATATATATATATATATATATATATATATATATATATATATATACAAATCCATATTAAGACATGTATATGTATGTATCTCAATGTTAAAGCCCTTTTGCGGCTTTTGTTTTTCTAACACCCGAGAGCTTATATCTTTGGGCACTTATAACCTTTGTGTGCAATATTTTTTTTTAGACAGTGTTAATATGAGTGTATGTGTACTTTGTAATGCATTTTTGAAGATCTTTGTGCAACTTTTTATTTTCAGAAAACAGTTAATCAGAGCTCTAAAATTTCTGTAAAGATTCTTGTGTAAATCAAGCTTGCGCTAGCAAAATCGCGATTGTGCTCAATTATCAGTGCAATGGAAAGGGGGTACAAACGATCACGATAACGCTAGCGCAATAGTTTGTGTGCCACTTGAAAGCTAGCCCTATATTGGTAATTAATAGGACACTAAAGTCAAAATGGAACTTTCATAATCCAAATTGAGCATGGTATATATATATATATATATTAATTTTACTTCCATTATCAGATTGTCTTTTTTATATTTACACTTTCTGACTGTGATTTGCTAATATCTGTTACAGGAGGGCATAGACATAGAAGAAAACTTAGAATTCAAAATATTTGCTTATTGTGCTATTCTACTGGATTTAATTGTTTTCTAAAGCACTGCACTGCAAATGATCTGCATGCAAAAGAAAATGAAAAAAAAAGTAATTGTCATTTTGTTAGCAAATATGCAGGATTTTATTTTTTAAAATAGCTTTATGTGGATACACCCCTTGAAAAATCTGGTGAATCAATGCTTAAGGTGTCATTTGCTAAGAATTGAAAGAAGAATCTAAATCTCTGATCTATGTGATCACTGGATAGAATGCTGCAAGTTTGGATAAGTTTAAGAATGATTTAAGAATGATGGGATGCTTCTACACCATAAAATATATTGCAAAGAGTTGACTACAGCCAAATTTTTAGGGCATAAGGGATGTGGGATCTTATCATTTTGCTACCAATCCATATTATTATTATTATCATCATTATTATCATTTGTAATTTCCCTTTTCCTCATTTATATTTCTCATTGCACTTTGTTGTAAGTAAAAATGTCATTATCATGCAAATTTATGTCACCTGACACCTTTAAGGTTTAGTAATGAATGTGGTGCATAGGCTATATGACCAAACGTCTGTGGACACTTGACCATTACACTTATATGAACTTGCTGGACATTCCATTAAAAAACCATGGATATTAATATGATATTACCCCCCTAGTTGCAACTATAACAGACACTCTTCTGGGATAGTTTTCCACAAGATTTTGGAGTGTGTCTGTGAGGTCAGGCAATTATGTTGGATGAGAAGGTCTGGCTTACAATCAGCTTTCCAATGGGGTTGAAGTCAGGACTCTGTGTAGGCACCTCCAGTTCCTCCACACCAAACTCATCAAACCATGTTTTCATGGATTAAGCTTTGTGCACTGTGGTCCTAGCCCAAACCTTGAAAAACAGCCCCAGACCATTATAACTCCTCCACCAAGCTTTACAGTAGGCACTATGCATTCTACTAGGTAGCATTCTCCTGGCATCTGCCACAACCAGATTCTACCATCAGACTGCTAGGTAGTAAAGTGAGATTGTCCACACCAAAGAACGCTTTCCCACTGCTTCAGAGTCCAGTGGTGGCGTACTTTACCCCACTCCAGCCGGCACTTGACATTAAGGCTCTTTCAATGCTTTATTTCCTCTGTTAAATACTTTAATATTAAACATTTATTCATATAAAATAAACTAGGAACAACATATTTGTCTTGCTGCTTCATTGTGGATTGGAAGTGTAATATAGCATAAAACATCATTACTAGAAATACTCAAATGATGACATTTTCAAAAGTACATCTTTTAAGTATAAGTGTGTTCTACACTTGAGAAATAAATAGCATAACTTTTAAAATGAACATGATATTCAAACATGTTCTCTTTTACTTCTTAAAGGGACATAATACTCATATGCCAAATCACTTTAAGTGATGCAGCATAACTGTAAAAGCCTGACAGGAAAATATCACCTATGAATCTATAAGTTAAAAAGGAAGATATTACCTCACAGTTTCCTCAGATTACCAGAGTAAGTGCTGTGTAAAAAGTTATCTTTCAGTTACTGCCCAGCTGCAGGTAAAAAAAAACACCTAGATTAGAGTTTTGCGCTATTCCGAGTGCGTAAAGAAAGCAAAAAAATGAGCGGGATTACACTTTCCATAGCGCTGCCATTACGAGTTACTGAAAAACCTCCTTGTGCTGTTCAGCATGGTGCGTTAAGCTCCCTACTGCTCAAAAGCCAAGGGCTGAGTTTACGTGCTCATGCAGGCTTTCCCCCATAGACATAAATGGGATGAAAGTGTTAGAAAAAAACTAACACCTGCGATTGCGGAATGGCAAATCGCCGTAACACAACCCCATTGATGTCTATAGGGTAAAGAAAGTTAAGTTTAAACACCCTAACATAAACCCTTGGAGACCGAATTATCAAGCCATCAACTATGCTGCATTCGCCACCACCAATACGCTCGCCTAACATCGCCTAACTTTGCGGCCGCGGACCTGAATACGCTCTCCTTATTTATAAAAAAAGCTGTCAATAAGCCGCGCACCAAGTACGGGGCAATGAGCATCGGACTGTTGTTAACTAGCAGTCATCGATCTTGCTGCTATTCAGCTTTTTCACAACTTTATTTATACCCTGTCACTAAACACCACCACTATACTAAAATGTTTAACCCCTATGCCACCGCTCCCGGACCCCGCCGCAACTAAATAAAGTTATTAACCCCCATCCCGCTGCTCCCGCAGCCCACTGCAACTCTAATAAAGTTATTAACCCCTATTCCTCCGCTCCCGGAGCCCACCGCAACTTTAATAAAGTTATTAACCCCTATTCCTCCGCTCCCGAAGCCCACCACAACTCTAATAAAGTTATTAACCCCTATCCCGCCACTCCCGGACCCCTCCGCAACTAAATAAATGTATTAACCCCTAAACCCCAGGCCTCCCACATCACTACCACTTATTAAACCTATTAACCCCTAAACTGCCATAAACTAAATTAAGCTATTAACCCCTAAACCTAACAACCCGCTAACTTTACATTAAATATTAACTCATCCCTATCTTATAATAAATTTAAACTTACCTGTAGAATTAAAATAAACTATATTAAACTATTAATTAACCTAGCCTTACTATTATCCTACAATTAAATTAAAATATATTAAAGGGACACTGAACCCAATTTTTTTCTTTTGTGATTTAGACAGAGCATGCAATTTTAAGCAACGTTCTAATTTACTCCTATTATCAAATTCTCTTCATTCTCTTTGTATCTTTATTTGAAATGCAAGAATGAAAGTTTAGACGCCAGTCCATTTTTGGTGAACACACTGTGTTGTTCTTGCTGATTGGTGGATGAATTCACCCACCAATAAACAAGTGCTTTCCATGGTTCTGAACCAAAAAAATAGCTTCAATGCCTTCTTTTTCAAATAAAGAAAGCAAGAGAACGAGAAAAATTGATAATAGGAGTAAATTAGAAAGTTGCTTAAATTTGCATGCTCTATCTGAATCACGAAAGAAAAAAATTGAGTTCAGTGTCCTTTTAAACTAAAAATTAATCTACCCTAACTATTATACTAAAATTACTTTAAACTAAAAATTAAATTAACTGTATTACATTTCTAAAAACCTAATCCTACTCAAGTTATTTAAATCTACTATTAAAAATTACTAAGTTACAAAAAAAACAACTAAGTTACACAAAATAAAAAACACTAAGTTACACAAAATAAAAAACACTTAGTTACACAAAATAAAAAATAAATTATCAAATATTTAAACTAATTACACCTAATCTAATAGCCCTATCAAAATAAAAAAGCCCCTCAAAATAAAAAAAAAACCTAGCCTACACTAAACTACCAATAGCCCTTAAAAGGGCCTTTTGCAGGGCATTGCCCCAAAGAAATCAGCTCTTTTGCCTGTAAAAAACCTAAGCTCCCTATTGCCCTGAAAAAAACCCACCCAATAAACCCTTAAAAAAAAAACTAACACTAACCCCTAAAGATCCACAGTTTTCGAAGACCGGACATCCATCCCCATCCAAGTGGCAGAAGTCCTCAGCGAAGCTGGCAGAAGTCTTCATCCAAACGGGCAGAAGTCTTCATCCAGACTATTAGAATAGCCAATAGAATGCAAGCTCAATCCTATTGGCTGATTGGATCAGCCAATTGGATGAAAGCTCAATCCTATTGGCTGATTGCAACAGCCAATAGGATTTTTCCCCCTTAATTCCGATTGGCTGATAGAATTCATTTAAAGGGAAACTTCATTCTTCAAGATTCGTCGTAAGAAGATGATGCTCCCCGCCGGATGTCTTGAAGATGGACCCGCTCCGTGCCGGATGGATGAAGATAGAAGATGCCGTCTGGATGAAGACTTCTGCCCGCTTGGATGAAGACTTCTGCCGGCTTCGATGAGGACTTCTGCCTCTTGGATGAAGATGGATGTCCGGTCTTTGAAAACTGTAAGTGGATCTTCGGGGGTTAGTGTTAGGTTTTTTTTAAGGGTTTATTTGGTGGGTTTTAATTTTAGGTTAGGGACTTTGGGCAGTAAAAGAGCTAAATGCCCTTTTAAGGGCAATGCCCATACAAATACCCTTTTCAGGGTAATGGGGAGCTTAAGTTTTTTAGATAGGTTTTTATTTGGGGGGGTTGGTTGTGTGGTTGGTGGGTTTTACTGTTGGGGGGGTGTTTGTATTTTTTTTAACAGGTAAAAGAGCTGACTTCTTTGGGGCAATGCCCGCAAAAGGCCCTTTAAAGGGCCATTGGTAGTTTATTGTAGGCTAGGGTTTTTTATTTGGGGGGGAGCTTTTTATTTTGATAGGGTTATTAGATTAGGTGTAATTAGTTTAAATATTTGATAATTTCTTTTTTATTTTGTGTAATTTATTGTTTTTTAATTTTTGTAACTTAGTTGTTATTTTTTTGTAACATAGTCATTTTTAATTGTAGATTTAAATAATTTGAGTAGGGTTAGGTTTTTAAACATCTAATATAGTTAATTTAATTTTTAGTTTAATGTAATTTTAGTCAATTTTAGTCATTATTTAGTCAATAATTTATTAAATGATAGGAATATTTATTTAGATTTATTTAAATTTTATTTAAGTTAGGGGGTGTTAGGGTTAGGTTTAGGGGTTAATAACTTTAATATAGTGGTGGTGACGTTGGGGGCGGCAGATTAGGGGTTATTAACTATAATGTAGGTGTTGGCGATGTTGGGGGCAGCAGATTAGGGGTTAATACATATAATGTAGGTGGTGGCGGTGTCCGGAGAGGCAGATTAGGGGTTAATAATATAATTTAGTTGTCGGCGATGTCGGGGGCGGCAGATTAGGGGTTAATAAGTGTAAGATTAGGGGTGTTTAGACTCGGGGTTCATGCTAGGGTGTTAGGTGTAGACAAAAATTTATTTTCCCCATAGGAATCAATGGGGCTGCGTTAGGAGCTAAACACTGCTTTTTTGCAGGTGTTAGGTTTTTTTCAGCCGGCTCTCCCCCATTGACACCTATGGGGAAATCGTGCACGAGCATGTTTAGCCCGCTCACCGCTAACGTAACAGTGCTGGTATTGAGGTGAGATGTGGAGCAAAATTTTGCTCTATGCTCACTTTTTGCGGTTAACGCCGGGTTTGTAAAAACCCATAATACCAGCACTGTCTGTAAGTGAGCGGTGAGCATAACACCGCATAGCCTCTAACGCAAAACTTGTAATCTAGCAGTCAATTTCTTAATTGCTGAGACAATACAAGCCCCACTGGTGCTCTGAGCAGCTACAGTATTTAAAATGCTGGTACACTGAGAATATCTAACTATGCTTCACGTGCATGTGCAGAGAAAAAATGTTAACACTAAAACAGTGATAAATTTACTATAAGCTTTTTTTGCCAATACCTGTATATTGCAAATATTTCTCTATTCAAAGATTAACCCCTTAATGACCGGACCATTTTTCAATTTTCTTACCCTTAATGACAATGGCTATTTTTACATTTCTGCAGTGTTTGCGTTTAGCTGTAATTTTCCTCTTACTCGTTTACTGTACCCACACATATTATATACCGTTTTTCTCGTCATTAAATGGACTTTCTAAAGATACCATTATTTTCATCATATCTTATAATTTACTAAAAAAAAATGATAAAATATGAGGAAAAAAATGGAAAAAAACACAATTTTTCTAACTTTTACCCCCAAAATCTGTTACACATCTACAACCACCAAAAAACACCCATGCTAAATAGTTTCTAAATTTTGTCCCAAGTTTAGAAATACCCAATGTTTACACGTTCTTTGCTTTTTTTGCAAGTTATAGGGCCATAAATACAAGTAGCACTTTGCTATTTCCAAACCACTTTTTTTCAAAATTAGCGCTAGTTACATTGGAACACTGATATCTTTCAGGAATCCCTGAATATCCCTTGACATGTATATATTTATATTTAGAAGACATCCCAAAGCATTGATCTAGACCCATTTTGGTATATTTCATGCCACCATTTCACCGCCAAATGCGATCAAATAAAAAAAATTGTTGACTTTTTCACAATTTTTTTCACTAACTTTAGGTTTCTCGCTGAATTTATTTACAAACAACTTGTGCAATTATGGCATAAATGGTTGTAAATACTTCTCTGGGATCCCTTTTGTTCAGAAATAGCAGACCTATATGGATTTGGCGTTGCTTTTTGGTAATTAGAAGGCCGCTAAATGCCGCTGCACACCACACGTGTATTATGCCCAGCTGTGAAGGGGTTAATTAGGGAGCTTGTAGGGAGCTTTTAGGTTTAATTTTAGCTTTACTGTAGTGTAGTAGACAACCCAAATTATTGATATAGGCCCATTTTGGTATATTTCATGCCACCATTTCACCGCCAAATACGATCAAATAAAAAAAAAAACTGAAATTTTTCACAATTTTAGGTTTCTCACTGAAATTATTTACAAACAGCTTGTGCAATTATGGCACAAATGGTTGTAAATGCTTCTCTGGGATCCCCTTTGTTCAGAAATAGCAGACATATATGGCTTTGGTGTTGCTTTTTGGTAATAATAAGGCCGTTAAATACTGCCTCTTGGATGAAGATGGATGTCCGGTCTTTGAAAACTGTAAGTGGATCTTCGGGGGTTAGTGTTAGGTTTTTTTTAAGGGTTTATTTGGTGGGTTTTAATTTTAGGTTAGGGACTTTGGGCAGTAAAAGAGCTAAATGCCCTTTTAAGGGCAATGTCCATACAAATACCCTTTTCAGGGTAATGGGGAGCTTAAGTTTTTTAGATAGGTTTTTATTTGGGGGGGTTGGTTGTGTGGTTGGTGGGCTTTACTGTTGGGGGGGTGTTTGTATTTTTTTTAACAGGTAAAAGAGCTGACTTCTTTGGGGCAATGCCCGCAAAAGGCCCTTTAAAGGGCCATTGGTAGTTTATTGTAGGCTAGGGTTTTTTATTTGGGGGGGAGCTTTTTATTTTGATAGGGTTATTAGATTAGGTGTAATTAGTTTAAATATTTGATAATTTCTTTTTTATTTTGTGTAATTTATTGTTTTTTAATTTTTGTAACTTAGTTGTTATTTTTTTGTAACATAGTCATTTTTAATTGTAGATTTAAATAATTTGAGTAGGGTTAGGTTTTTAAACATCTAATATAGTTAATTTAATTTTTTGTTTAATGTAATTTTAGTCAATTTTAGTCATTATTTAGTCAATAATTTATTAAATGATAGGAATATTTATTTAGATTTATTTAAATTTTATTTAAGTTAGGGGGTGTTAGGGTTAGGTTTAGGGGTTAATAACTTTAATATAGTGGTGGTGACGTTGGGGGCGGCAGATTAGGGGTTATTAACTATAATGTAGGTGTTGGCGATGTTGGGGGCAGCAGATTAGGGGTTAATACATATAATGTAGGTGGTGTCGGTGTCCGGAGAGGCAGATTAGGGGTTAATAATATTATTTAGTTGTCGGCGATGTCGGGGGCGGCAGATTAGGGGTTAATAAGTGTAAGATTAGGGGTGTTTAGACTCGGAGTTCATGCTAGGGTGTTAGGTGTAGACATAAATTTATTTTCCCCATAGGAATCAATGGGGCTGCGTTAGGAGCTAAACACTGCTTTTTTGCAGGTGTTAGGTTTTTTTCAGCCGGCTCTCCCCCATTGACACCTATGGGGAAATCGTGCACGAGCATGTTTAGCCCGCTCACCGCTAACGTAACAGTGCTGGTATTGAGGTGAGATGTGGAGCAAAATTTTGCTCTATGCTCACTTTTTGCGGTTAACGCCGGGTTTGTAAAAACCCATAATACCAGCACTGTCTGTAAGTGAGCGGTGAGCATAACACTGCATAGCCTCTAACGCAAAACTTGTAATCTAGCAGTCAATTTCTTAATTGCTGAGACAATACAAGCCCCACTGGTGCTCTGAGCAGCTACAGTATTTAAAATGCTGGTACACTGAGAATATCTAACTATGCTTCACGTGCATGTGCAGAGAAAAAATGTTAACACTAAAACAGTGATAAATTTACTTTAAGCTTTTTATGCCAATACCTGTATATTGCAAATATTTCTCTATTCAAAGATTAACCCCTTAATGACCGGACCATTTTTCAATTTTCTTACCCTTAATGACAATGGCTATTTTTACATTTCTGCAGTGTTTGCGTTTAGCTGTAATTTTCCTCTTACTCGTTTACTGTACCCACACATATTATATACCGTTTTTCTCGTCATTAAATGGACTTTCTAAAGATACCATTATTTTCATCATATCTTATAATTTACTAAAAAAAAATGATAAAATATGAGGAAAAAAATGGAAAAAAAACACACTTTTTCTAACTTTTACCCCCAAAATCTGTTACACATCTACAACCACCAAAAAACACCCATGCTAAATAGTTTCTAAATTTTGTCCCAAGTTTAGAAATACCCAATGTTTACACGTTCTTTGCTTTTTTTGCAAGTTATGGGGCCATAAATACAAGTAGCACTTTGCTATTTCCAAACCACTTTTTTTCAAAATTAGCGCTAGTTACATTGGAACACTGATATCTTTCAGGAATCCCTGAATATCCCTTGACATGTATATATTTATATTTAGAAGACATCCCAAAGCATTGATCTAGACCCATTTTGGTATATTTCATGCCACCATTTCACCGCCAAATGCGATCAAATAAAAAAAATTGTTGACTTTTTCACAATTTTTTTCACTAACTTTAGGTTTTTCGCCGAATTTATTTACAAACAACTTGTGCAATTATGGCATAAATGGTTGTAAATACTTCTCTGGGATCCCCTTTGTTCAGAAATAGCAGACCTATATGGATTTGGCGTTGCTTTTTGGTAATTAGAAGGCCGCTAAATGCCGCTGCACACCACACATGTATTATGCCCAGCCGTGAAGGGGTTAATTAGGGAGCTTGTAGGGAGCTTTTAGGTTTAATTTTAGCTTTACTGTAGTGTAGTAGACAACCCAAATTATTGATATAGGCCCATTTTGGTATATTTCATGCCACCATTTCACCGCCAAATACGATCAAATAAAAAAAAAAACTGAAATTTTTCACAATTTTAGGTTTCTCACTGAAATTATTTACAAACAGCTTGTGCAATTATGGCACAAATGGTTGTAAATGCTTCTCTGGGATCCCCTTTGTTCAGAAATAGCAGACATATATGGCTTTGGTGTTGCTTTTTGGTAATAATAAGGCCGTTAAATACTGCTGCGCACCACACTTGTAATATGCCCAGCAGTTAAGGGGTTAATTAGGTAGCTTGTGGGGTTAATTTTTAGCTTTAGTGTAGAGATCAGCCTCCCACCTGACACATCCCACCCCCTGATCCCCCCCTGACCCCCCTCAAACAGCTCTCTTTCCTCCCCACCTCACAATTGTCACCGCCATCTTAAGTACTGGCAGAAAGTCTGCCAGTACCGAAATAAAAATATTTTTTTTATTTTTTTTTATTTTTTGGCATAAAGTCTGCAGTGATAGATCCCCCCTTACCCCACAACCTCCCTGATCCCCCCTTACATCTTTCTAACCCTCCCCCTCTGTCTATATGCCGCCATCTTGGGTACTGGCAGCTGTCTGCCAGTACCCAATTTGCCCCCCCAAAATAGTTTTTTTTTTTACTTTTTTAATATAAAATATATGTTTGCTGTAGTGTAGCTGGCCCCCCTAAATAATATTCAACCCTCCCCCTCCCAGATCCCTTATTAAAGAACAAAGATGCCACTGCATCTAGATCGATCTTTTTTTTTTTTTTTTTTTTGAGTGGGCTGTAAATTTTGCAAACACAAAGAAAGAGAGATTGGGTAGTAATTTCAAGATTGAGGTTATATTAGTTAAAAGAAGCACCCACCCAGCCACTAATTGTAAAACATACATAGCCGATGCAGATGGGGCCACAGAGTGGCCCTTTCTGCATCGGTATGTAAAATGGGGGATTGTAGTGATGCCTCAATATTGAGGCATCACTACAATACCTTGTAAGCAGCTGGAAGCGATCAAGATCGCTTCCAGCACTTCAGACAACAGAGGACGTACCAGGTACGTCAACTGTCATTAAGGGAAGTTTTTTCTATGACGTACCTGGTACGTCCTCTGTCTTTAAGGGGTTAAATTGATCTATGTGCATTTACATTTTTACCAGAATATCCCTAGGGCTGTACATACACAGACACTTCCTGCTATCTTTATTTCAGATTTAAACAGATTTTACTGAACTTTTTTATGCCTAAAAAAAAATTAATTCATATTGTAAAGCTTCACCACAGTAAATTGCATAGAAATTATGTAGCAAATAACTAATATTAAGTTAATATTTTTATTTATTTATTTTTTACAGACATTTTACCAATCAGTTACAGAATAAACTAAATAATTAGGTAGCATAAATAAATGATAATGTTTAAATTTGTGCAGTCATTCCAAGAAAATTCTTATATAAGTAAAAGGTTACTATATTCCCATAGGAATATGGTGAAAAGCTCTTGACATTTTAAGGTTATTAAATATGCTCCAAGGTAGCTGATTAGAGTGAAAGGATTGAATTTAATACTTTTGGTTTATACTGAATAAGCATCTTGCTGAGATACTAACAGTTCTGAAGTCACTTGAATGAAAGCTTTCATTAGAAAACAGTCAATAGCATCATTTCAGTAGAATTGTCTTTTTTACTTCATAATCTTAAAACTTTATAATCTATAAATTATTGAATGCACGTCTGTAAACATTTGCTATTCTGATTTTTTTTTCAACATTTATGTTTCACATTTTCTTTGCTATTTATTGATATTTTGCAGTTTGTGAAATGTAAATTTTGATGAATTAAAGTGCCCCTGTTTTTAATCGAATTTTTAAAAAACGGGCACTTTAGCATCAAAATTTACATTCACTTTAAGTAGTAAGTAACAAAAATCTTCATAACACATTGGGCTCATAATATCATTAAAAATACTATTAATGCAATTTGAAAATAAAATAGCCATATACCTGTAGATGGCAATTCCCAATTGTTAATAAAGTATTTATACTTAATATTTTAATTGCTTTTCTTTAATATATAAAATCATCTTAATCCATAAGTGAGCTATTCTGTATATAATCTTTTCTGTTTTGCTACCTGAAAGATCTGTATTAATTTAAAGGGACAATCAACACCAGAATTGTTGTTGTTAAAAAAGAAAGATAATCTCTTAATTACCCATTCCCCAGTTTTGCATAGCCAATACTGTTATAGAAATACACTTTTTACCTCTGTGATTACCTTGTATCTTACCTTCTGAAAACTGCTCCCTTGTTTCAGTTCTTTTGAAAGAATTGCATTGTAGCCAAACAATGCTCACTCCAGGGTAACTTCACGTGCATGAGCTCAATGTTATCTATATGAAACACATGCCCTCTAGTGGGCAAAATGCATTCAGATTAGAGGCAGTCTTCAAGGTCTAAGAAATTAGCATATGAACCTCTTAGGTTTATCTTTCAACTAAGAATAATTTAATAGATATATGTGAGCGCCTAATGTGTAAAACACAAATGGCTAAAGATCTTTATAGATGGTCTCTTCTTACTAAAGATATTTTTTTCTTTATATCCAACCTAATAGTATATATTATTATATATATATGTCCAACAATAATAATGATCAATACTTCAGCCAAAAAACAAAAACAAATTACTGCTTATAACTTTGTTTAAAACATAAGATAAACTTATTTTTATTTAGAACAATTTTATTAGGAATCACATCAAATTCATTTTAATTTTTTTATATATATATTAGCTAGATTATGTATCTAACCCTATTGGTACCAATTCTATAAAGTGTCAAAAAATGTGTATTATATAGCTAAAAACATATATTAAATATGCTTTTATCAGATTATTAGGAGCTGAATAGAATTGTATATACTATTAAGATACTTGATATACTTTATGACAATTGTATCTTATAACTTCAAAATCGATACAGTATTTCTTAGTATCATTTAGAAGCAGGACTATTAAGAATTCATCAAAAGTGACTTTAATACCACATAAATTTAAAAACGTCCTTATTATGACAAATGTCTCTGTTATGCAAAATCTCTGAAGGAGTCTCTTTCGTATTCCGGTATGAGAACCGAAATGTGTTCAGTGAAAAAGCCAAAGTAATTAGCTATAAGTCTTTGAGTGATACTTGTAGTTTACCTGAAAACTCCGGTTAGCAGTACATTTCCAAGTACCCGGTATATACCTTGCTTATCCGTTGATGTAGATACTTTCCAGAGGGTCCTTATACTCTAAGTTTAGAGTGTGTTTATCCTGTGTGCAGCATTCCTCGTGTGCTGGGTAGGTAGCTTACACATGCCTGAAACACCATGTGACAGGAAGTAGTCTCTTATCTTTCAACTAAGAATACCAAAAGAGCAAAGCAAAATTGGTGATAAAATTAAATTGCAGCGAGAGCCATTTAGTCTGCAAGGTTCCTTATGGGATTAATTAAAGCAAATGGGTTTTTTTATAATATAATTTTTATTGATTTTTTTTTAAGTGCAAAAAAGCAACAAGGTACAAAAGATTAAAGGGATATGGAACCCAAAATGTTTAGTTCATGATTCAGATAGAGCATGCAACTTTCTAATTTACTTCTATTATCATTTTTCTTTGTTTTATTGGTATATTGGTAAATTGGAAATTTTATTTTTAAATGGTATGCTCTGTCTGATTAACAAAATATCATTTTTGGGTTTCATATCCCTTTAAGACCTCCTGAGGATCAAAGCACGACCTAGAGTATCCAGTAAACCTAAGGAACAACTTATTTTAAAACTAGATTAAGCAACAGAGGAGTAAAAAAGGAAAGGGAGAGAGAGGCATAGGGAGGAATGTAGAGGCAAAATAAAGAAAGGAGAATGAAACCCCCTACCCAACTCTGCCACAACTTGTATGAGCCTGAAGATTAATTTTCCAATGAAATGTTATATCCAAAAACATGACCAATTTGTTACATTTTAAAAAGGAAAATGTTTTATTAAAATTACTTTAGACCACTAAGGGGCATTTATTACATTTTATGACACATAGGGAAGACAATGTACTGTGCAAGTAAATGCAAGTTTTGGTGCTTTGTATTTGCTACATAGAGCTGTATTTAGGAGCACAGTGCATACAGCATGCATATTAACCCCTTAATGACCACAGCACTTTTCCATTTTCTGTCTGTTTGGGACCAAGGCTATTTTAACATTTTTGCGGTGTTTGTGTTCAGCTGTAATTTTCCTCTTACTCATTTACTGTACCCACACATATTATATACCATTTTTCTCGCCATTAAATGGACTTTCACAATCTACCATTGTTTTCATCATATCTTATAATTTGCTATAAAAAAAAATACAAAATATGATGAACAAATGGAAAAAAACACACTTTTTCTAACTTTAACCCCCAAAATATGTTACACATCTACAACCACCAAAAAACACCCATGCTAAATAGTTTCTAAATTTTTTCCTGAGTTTAGAAATATCCAATGTTTACATGTTCTTTGCTTTTTTTTGCAAGTTATAGGGCAATAAATACAAGTAGCACTTTGCTATTTCCAAACCACTTTTTTTCAAAATTAGCGCTAGTTACATTGGGACCCTGATATCTGTCTGGAATCCCTGAATATCCATTGACATGTATATATATTTATTTAGAAGACATCCCAAAGTATTGATCTAGACCCATTTTGGCATATTTCATGCCACCATTTCACCGCCAAATGCGATCAAATAAAAAAAATTGTTCACTTTTTCACAAATTTTTTCACAAACTTTAGGTTTCTCACTGAAATCATTTACAAACAACTTGTGCAATTATTGCACAAATGGTTTTAAATGCTTCTCTGGGATCCCCTTTCTTTAGAAATAGCAGACATGTATGGCTTTGGCGTTGCTTTTTGGTAATTAGAAGGCTGCTAAATGCCACTGCGCACCACATGTGTATTATGCCCAGCAGAGAATGGGTTAATTAGGGAGTATTGTAGGGAGCTTCTAGGGTTAATTTTAGCTGTAGTATAGTGTAGTAGACAACCCCAAGTATTGATCTAGGCCCATTTTGGTATATTTCATGCCACCATTTCACCGCCAAATGCGATCAAATTAAAAAAAAACGTTACATTTTTCACAATTTTAGGTTTCTCACCGAAATTATTTACAAACAGCTTGTGCAATTATGGCACAAATGGTTGTAAATGCTTCTCTGGGATCCCCTTTCTTTAGAAATAGCAGACATGTATGGCTTTGGCTTTGCTTTTTGGTAATTAGAAGGCCGCTAAATGCTGCTGCGCACCACACGTGTATTATGCCCAGCAGTGAAGGGGTTAATTAGGTAGTTTGTAGGGAGTTTGCAGGGTTAATTTTAGCTTTAGTGTAGAGATCAGCCTCCCATCTGACACATCACACCCCCTGATCCCTCCCAAACAGCTCCCTTCCCTCCCCCACCCCACAATTGTCCCCGCCATCTTAAGTACTGGCAGAAAGTCTGCCAGTACTAAAATAAAAGGCATCTTTGAATATTTTTTTTAAAAAAAGAGCATATGTACATATGCTGCTATGTAGGATCCCCTCTTAGCCCCCAACCTCCCAGATCCCCCCTAAAACAGCTCTCTAACCCCCCCTCTGCCTTATTGGGGGCCATCTTGGGTACTGGCAGCTGTCTGCCAGTACCCAGTTTGCATAAAAAAAAAAGTGTTTTATTATTTTATTTTTATTTTTTTCTGTAGTGTAGCTCCCCCCCCCACATACCGATCTAGCTAAATTAAAGATAATATCCCCCTTTTTCCCCACTTCAAATTCAAATATTTCTGTAGTGCAGCGGTTCCCACCCGCTCCCTCCCCGTGCACGCGCCCCGCCCCCCGCCTCCCCGTGCATGTGCGCGTCCATGCGCGCCCCTGGGCATCCCCGCCCCCGATCCCGCCCACCTCCGCATCATCCAGGGCCATCGATGGCCGCCACCCGCCTCCCACACCGGCGCTCCCACCCACCAACGAACTTAGCCGTTAATGTCCGGTGCAGAGAGGGCCACAGAGTGGCTCTCTCTACATTGGATGGCTAAAAATGGTTATTGCAGGATGCCTCAATATCGAGGCATCACTGCAATAACCGGAAAGCAGCTGGAAGCGAGCAGGATCGCTTCCAGCTGCTTTCCACAACGAGGACGTGCAGGGTACGTCCTCAGGCGTTAACTGCCTTTTTTTTGAGGACGTACCCTGCACGTCCTCGGTCGTTAAGGGGTTAAAGAGATATAAATGTACCTTTGTGGATATGTGTAGCATATATACATGAGCAGCTGCAAAAAATGTGGTTCTGCCAAATCTTTTGTAACAAATATTCATTAACTACATTATTAAGTACAGGTAGCCCTCAGTTTACGCCAGGGTTAGGTTCCAGAAGGAATGGTTGTAAATCGAAACTGTTGTAAACTGAAACCCAGTTTATAATGTAAGTCAATGGGAAGTGAGGGAGATAGGTTCCAGGCCCCTCTCAAAATTGTCATAAGTAACACCTAATACATTATTTTTAAAGCTTTGAAATGAAGACTTTAAATGCTAAACAGCATTATAAACCTAATAAAATAATCACACAACACAGAATATATAATTAAACTAAGTTAAATGAACAAAAACATTTGCTAATCAGCATTATAAACCTAATAAAATAATCACACAACACAGACTTCACTTGCATTTTTCTGCAAACAGTTCTTTCTATGCATTCCAATCTGGACTGATTTATAGACAGGAAGATCTTGTTCCTTTGGAATCTGTTCGATAGCTCAGGTCTGGTTAAACTGATTAATTTCAGCTTGCTTGGCTTTGCTGCAACACAAGCAGACAGCTCCACCTACTGGCTATTTTAATTAATGCACTGCTTCTCAATAGCAGTCACATGACTGGAAAAAAAGGTTGTTATTCTGAAACGGTGTAAATTGAACCGTTGTAAAACGAGGGCCACCTGTATTTGTTTCATTTTAAACTAAAAGAATACTGAATATTCATAAAACATTAACATTCATTTTTTATCTAAATGTTCCTAAGCTAAAATTGAAAAAGTTTACCTATAGTATTATACTTACTTTTAGCGGGCTGGAGAGCCGAGCTTACCTGC
Organism: Bombina bombina; assembly: GCF_027579735.1. Lineage (NCBI taxonomy): Eukaryota > Metazoa > Chordata > Amphibia > Anura > Bombinatoridae > Bombina > Bombina bombina. The sequence continues at coordinate 297,533,117 of NC_069502.1, read as the reverse complement.
TCTGCTTCTTCACAGAGCCCCAGCCTTACAGGGTCTCCCAGGGCCTGCGCTAAACGACCTTCTCCTTTAGTGCAAGCCCTAAGACCCACCGCACTAAGGGGCATATTTTTCAAAGTGCGAGCGGACATGATAAAATGTAGCGTATCATGTCCGCTGCACATCGATAAATACGAACAGCATATGCTGTCGGCATTTATCATTGCACAAGCAGTTCACCAGAACTGCTTGTGCAATACCGTCCCCTGCAGATTTGTGGCCAATCGGCCGCTAGCAAGGGGTGTCAATCAACCCGAACGTATTCTTTAGACCACTGTTTCATAACTTCTGCCGGAAACAAGCGGCATCAAGCTCCATTCAGAGCTGGATAATTTGGCCCCTAAGCCTCTTTTGAGCACATCTGGGGCTCTATGAAGAAGAGGACCAGGTTAGCGTCGCTCTCCGGTGCATTACAGGTACATATTAATCATTTAAAGGAAACAAATGAATACTGACAAATTTCGGAAGTTTTTATTTGCTGTCTTTAAGAATTGGGTGCATGGGTTCGGATTTTGATTCAGTGGAAATTAAACAAATATCCCTGTTTCGTTACAAATTTGCATTGGTGAAAAACCGAATGCACATGCCTAGCATATATCAGAGGTTAAGCAATTTGTTGCACATTAAATGTTTAAAACCATTTTAACACTTTCATTTTGTTAGCACCTTTTACTTGGTTTATAAAATCAAGAAAACTTTTGGAAAACACCCCCTAAAAACTTTGGCAGAATTTGATATAAATGAATCTGTGATATGGTTTTAGCAATTACTATATAGTATTTCAGGGTTACAAAAAAATCATATGTGATGTAAAGCTCAGATATTAAGAAAATAGTGCACATCCCTGACTAGTCTACATGCTGCACAGTGATTGCTTGACATAAGTGAGAGCTCTTTTACTTCTGTCCCTCATTGGCTGCAGTAGAGAAGAAAAACATGACTGTTATAAACTGCAAAGGCTTCCTGGGTCACTGGACCTACAAAAATAACACCAGATCTGTGATCAATGTATATGCAATTCCTTGATAGCTGAATGGAAACAAGATCCTACAATTGTTTAAAATAATGGGTATTTCATTCTGGGTATGTAACCCTTTATTTGACAGAGGAATTTAAAAAGAGAATGTGGTTCTAGAGTTTAGGGTAAACTAAAAGTAACCTAATAGACAGGCATTTTCTATGATGATCATCTGCTACCTACAATATAGAGGCTAGACATCTTTCTTTAGTAGAAGGCAGTCCTGCTATCACAACAGGGGGTTGGGTGTATGCTACCCCAAAACATGACTATTAGAACTCCGAATGGTCCCCATCCCTTTACAAAAAATAATTTTGTCTAATAGGACAGGGATCACCAATTTAGGGCTAGATTGCAAGTGGAGGGCAAGCAATATCATCTTTTCTTGGCTTTTTGCACACGTTGGATATATTACAAGTTGAAAATAAACGCTTCCGCTTGAGCACATTCACGATTTACAGTCAGAGAGCTCACATAAAGGGTAGTGGAAGACATTAAACACAACATAAATAAACTTAAAAGTACAATTACAGTTATATAAACACTATCTGATAAAACTTATTTACAAAAAAATATTATACAGTCCCTATTTAATATTTGGCTATACTTATTTGCTATTAGATATTGGGGCAAAGTTAACAATCTCCGTATCGGCCCCAATGCCTCTGTTTCCGAGTGAGCCATCAGGCTCTCCGGGAATAGGAGTTAAGAAGCAACGGTTTTAAGACTGGTGCTCCTTAACTCGACCGCTGTCTCTGAGGCTGCGGACATCAATCCGCCTGATTGAATACGATCAGGTTGATTGACACCCCCTGCTAGTGGCCCATTGGCTATGAATCTGCAGGGGGCAGCATTGCACAAGCAGTTCACCAGAAAAGCTTGTGCAATGTTAAATGCCGACAGCATATGCTGTTGGCATTAGGGATGCAGGACGGACATGATAATTATTATTATTATTATCAGGTATTTGTAGAGTGCCAACAGATTCCGCATCGCCGTAAACATAGTCAGTATACAGGATAGCTTTTGTAGGGATCAAGTTGGTAGAGGGCCCTGCCGAAAGTTTCACTGTTGTAGTCGGCTCTTATAAGGGCGATCTTCAAACAGCTGGGCTCAAGGGCTTACATTCTAAGGGGTTCAAGGGGAAAGCAATGGAGTTAGGAAAGGTTAGTGTTGGTTGTATGCATCCCTGAATAGTAGAGTTTTTAGGGAGTGCTTGAAGCTGTTAAAACTAGGGGAGAGTCTTATGGAGCAAGGCAGGGAGTTCCACAATATGGGGGCCAGTCTGAAGAAGTCCTGTAAACGGGAATGTGAGGAAGTAACAAGAGAGGAGGAGATCCTGAGCTGATCGAAGGGGATGGGAGGGAGAGTATCTGGAGACAAGTTCTGAAATGTAGGAGGGAGCAGTGCAGTTGAGAGCTTTGTATGACAGAGTGAGGATTTTATGTTTAATCCTAGAGGCAAGAGGAAGCCAGTGAAGGTATTGGTAGAGAGGTGCAGCAGATGAAGAGCGATGAGTAAGAAGGATGAGCCTGGCAGAGGCATTCATAAGGAGCTTTGTGGCAGCTAGGTAGACCAGAGAGGACGGAGTTGCAGTAGTCGAGGCGGGAAAGGATGACAGAATGGATTAAAATCTTAGTTGTATCTTGTGTAAGGCAATGTCTAATTTTAGAGATGTTTTTAAGGTGGAAGCGGCAGGCTTTAGCCAAGGACTGAATGTGAGGAGTGAAGGAAAGATCTAAGTCAAGTGTGACTCCAAGACATTGGGCATGCGGGGTAGGGGTAATGATGGAATTATCAACAGTTATAGAAATTTTGGGGGTGGAGGCATTGGAAGAAGGGGGAAAGATAAGGAGTTCAGTTTTGGAGAGATTTAGCTTAAGGTAGTGAAAGGACATCCAAGATGAGATGTGAGAAAGACAGTTAGTGACACGGGTTAGTAAGGAATGAGGTAGGTCTGGTGCAGAGAGGTAGATTTGGGTGTCATCGGCATACAAATGATATTAAAACCCATGGGACTTTATTAAGGAACCTAATGATGATATGTAGATTGAAAAGAGAGGAAGAGAACCACGAGAGAGCTGTGTCGCAGATGCCAAACGATTGGAGGGTTTGGAGCAGAAGAGGGTGGTCAACAGTGTCAAAGGCTGCAGACAGGTCAAGGAGGATAAGCAAAGAGAAGTGGCCTTTGGATTTTGCTGTAAGTAGGTTGTTGGTAACCTTGACAATAGCTGTCTCTGTAGAGTGATGGGGACGAAATCCAGATTGCAGTGGGTCAAGAAGAGAGTTTAGTGTAAGGAAATGGGATAGACAAGCGTAAACTATCTTTTCGAGGAGCTTTGAGGCAAGAGGGAGTAGGGAAATAAGGCGGTAGTTGGATGGGGAGGTTGGATCGAGGGAAGGTTTTTTGAGGATAGGTGTGACCAGTGCATGTTTTAGAGATGAGGGAAATATACCAGTGCTGAGGGAGAGGTTGAAGGTAGAAGAGAGGGAGGGGAGTAGCTGTGAGGGGATGGGGTCGAGGGGACAGGTAGTGAGGTGGGAGGAGAGTATAAGGGCAGAAACGTCACCTTCGTTAACAGGGGCAAAAGAGCTGCATTTTTGAATATTTGGGTTTTGGATGATTATGAGCTTTTGAGGGGGTGGGAAATTGGTAGTATTTTGAGAGCTGATTTCACTTCTGATGGAGTCAATTTTGTTATTGAAATGGCTGGCAAAATCTTGAGCTGAGAGAGAGGTTGTCTTAGGAGGTGGGGGTGGGCGGAAAGGAGTATTGAACGTGAAGAAAAGACGTTTTGGGTTAGAGGAAAAAGTAGAGATGAGATTAGAAAAGTATTGCTGCTTATAAAGATTAAGGGCAGAATAGTAGGAGTTCAGGATGAACTTGTAGTGAAGAAAGTCAGCTGAACTCCGAGATTTCCTCCAGTGTCGCTCAGCAGTACGGGAACATCTGCGTAGGTACCGTGTCAGAGGAGTATGCCAGGGCTGAGGATGAGAGTGTGGTTTCTGAGCTATGGTTGGAGGGGCCAGATTGTCAATGACCGATGTAAGGGTGGAGTTATACTGGCAGATAGATTGGTCAGGACAGGAAAAGGAGGTGATGAATGAGAGGATAGGTTTAAGAGAGCTAGCGAGCTGTTGCAGATCTAGTGACTTAGTGCTTCTGTGAAGTTTGGTGTGAGGGGTAGAGGGAGGGGGAGTTGTAGGTAGGGAAGTGATGTTGCAAGTTAGGAGATGATGGTCAGAGAGAGGAAAAGTGGAGTTTGTTAAATTTGAGAGAGTGCATCGATAGGTGAAAATCAGATCAAGGGTATGACCATCTTTGTGAGTGGGAGAGTCAGTCCATTGTGACAGGCTATAGCAAATTATGTCCACCCGGGGTATCATAAATCTACCCCATAGCCTCATTATTATAATACTCAGTTCCACACAAGCACTATTTTCCTTAACTGGCCACCCACTGGAAGTTTCTGCAAGTATTCCAACTTTAACACAGTGGAGAATACATCCTACCTGAGTGAGATATATGCCTCATAATACTGAAGTTAAATGAGGTGAACAGTTTTCAATTCACAATAAATGTGTTGTACATACTACACATAAGTATTTTTTTGTCTCTTCCCTTTTGTTTTTGTTTCTATTTTCCTTTCCTATTTTCCCTTCCCGTACATTCCTTGTGAGAGCAGTCTTAAACCACCTTTCTCCATGAACTTTTCCTAAAAGACTGTCCTTCAACAGTGGCACTGAAAAAAACTTTCATAAGACGTACTTCCCTAAGAGACATACTGCCTAAAGAACTGTCTCCTTTTTAACCAACAAGACTATAGAAAGACTGTTCATCTATAGCATACTTTAAATCTCTCTGGAAGAGTTTCCATAGAGAATCTGGTTACATTTCCCTTCAAATTCAAATAACGTCAGTCAACTATGAGATATTAGACTACTTAGCGCTAACACAATGAGGCCAATTTATTAAAGGTCTTGCAGACCTGATCCAACAGTGCGGATCAGGTCTGAAAGACCTCGCTGAATGTGGAGACCAATACGCTCTCTGTATTCAGCATTGCACCAGCAGCTCACAAGAGCTGCTTGTGCAACGCCACCCCCTGCAGACTCGCGGTCAATGGGCCGCCAGCAGGGAGGTGTCAATCAACCCGATCATACTCGTACAAGTTGAATTGTGGCGATTCCTGTCCGCCTCATCAGAGCAGACGGACAGGGTTATAAAGAAGCGGTCTTTTGACCGCTGCTTCATAACTGCTGTTTCTGGCGAGTCTGAAGACTCAACAGAAACACGGCCCTTCAAGCCCCATTCGGAGCTTGATAGATAGGCCTCAAATCCTCATTCCTTCTTAGATTGATATATGTATATATTCTCCCAAATTTGCAAAAATACTCCCAGATTTGCAAACCAGTTTACAAGCCTCAAAATTTACATCAGACTCCCAGACTTGCAAACCACTTGCATAAGCTGTCGGCATTTATCATTGCACTAGCAGTTTTTGTGAACTGCTGGTGAAATGCCACCCCCTGCAGATTCGCGGCCACTAGCAGGGCGGGTCAATCAACCCGATCGTATTCGATCGGGTTGATTTTTGCCGATTTCTGTCCGCGGCCTCAGAGCAGGCGGACAGGTTACGGAGCTTGATAAATATGCACCCCCCCCCCCTGTCTGGTGCATGTTTTGGGTGTAAAAGAGCATGTCTTGGATAAAAACCAAGATATTTACTCAGGCCAACAAGCTACAGGCGAGAAGCAGGCCAGACCTCCCAACGCATGGCAGTTCCATAGGATTCGGGATGGGTCTGGATGTGTACCAAATTTGCCATACTGTATTTATGTATAGAGAAGGCAACAGTATAGGAATATTTGCTTTTTCTGACCATGCTATGAAGCTACAGTTTTGCTGTCTTGTTTTTCAAAATACTTTTCACATTAAATCTAACTTATTGCAAATTGAACATTGACGTATATTTAAGAGCCTAATTAAATTATCTAGTTCTGAATCAAAGCAACTTATTTGACATAGGCTGCAGATGTTTATATATATATATATATATATATATAAAAATAAAATAAACAAAGCGGGCTTGCACTTACTGGTCTTTAAATAAGTGCCGTCTGAGAAAGGGGATACGTTCCCCGAGACGTCACATTAAAAAAGTCACTTATTTAAAGACCAGTGAGTGTAAGCCTGCTTTGTTTATTATGATATACTGCATGCATCCTGGCAAAAAACTTTGGAAGTGAGAGTGCTCTCCTGCTGTTTGTTGATTACTATATATATATATATATATATATATATATATATATATATATACTGTATATATAGTCCAGAAAAGAGCACTCTTACCTTACAATCAGCTGCCAGGGTGCTAACGTTTAATAATAAAGGATATAAGGAGGCACTCTCTGGTCTTTTTAAAGAGAATTTAATAGAACAAGCGTGAAGTTTTGGGGGCATACTCCCCATCCTCAGACAAGACTGTTTTGTTTATTATAATTTACTGCATGCACTCTGGCAACCAACTTTGGAAGTGAGAGTGCTCTCCTGCTGTTTATTAATTACTATATATACATACACACACATATATATACAGGTATATACATATATATATATAATATATATATCAAAATATATGTAAAACTTTCATTTTGTTTGCAGAATGTACATTGTTTTGAGTACTGCTTTAAAAAAATATTATTTTTTTATGTCTTCTGATGGGGCCAGTTAAAGAGAAGATGTAGGATATTGAATACTGCAAGCTGTTGAAGTTGTGTAGGGTATTAGGCAACCCACAAGGTTTAGAGTTAAATTACTAGAAAAATGTCAAAATACATCATGAAAATTTAAATATAAAAGTAGTTTTTTTTTTAATATGCATAATTAAAATGTTATACAATCTCAGTTTTTGTATATCCCTTTAAGTATTAGGACAAAAAAGAAATGTAATTTTATTACAGAAGCATAAATTGCTTTGCGTATTATATTGTGATTTGTATTTGCCTCTCTGGTACAAGCTATTATTTAAAAACTAAAAATGATTGCTTTACAGTTTTGTACTGTATGCTCAATTGACCCAAAAGCTAATTTAAGGTGTGTTGTCTTTTCAAGACAATTTATTTCTAAGATGATTCACAGTACATTACAACTTCAATGGGCCAGCGACATATATATTGCATATCATGGCAACTCTAATCAGAAGGGCATAAACACTAACAAAATAAGAAACTTGAAGTTGTTTTCAAATATTAGAGACTATAGCAGTGAGGTATCAAATTCAGTAAACTATCTCAAAGCACCAATAACAAATTGTGACCAAACTAAAGTTAATCATCTATGCACTCGCCCTCTGTTTAAGTGTTGCTTTGCTCGGATGAAATCTATTTAATTGATTATGCCACTTAGTGAGCACCTGCTGGTTTTATTATAACTGCTTCTTTAATATTATTTTGTTTGTTTGAAACGCTTTGCTCCCTTTGCCCTGCTCATGATACATGATAAATTGAATGCCTGCCATAAAAATATATAATAGAGAAAAATGCTCCACTTTAATCTCTTTTGTATGGGACTCAATATTTTCAATCCCCTACTCCCTTTAAGAAAAAGTTAACAGTGCAAAAACAACAATGCTAAAAATGCAAAATAAATAAACAACATTTTAAAAAATGGTTTATTCTTTGGGATATAATTTAATGCAGAAGAGGATATTGTGCTAAGTGTATGCAAGTACAAAAGGGGTCTGCTTATCTTCTCAGAGTATACCAACAAGATAGTTCTCTTTGATATAAGGAATTTGGATTTTCACACACATAGGCATTAGCATGTAAAATAAGTGGTGCCTATCTCAGGTATGACTTACACCTGTACTTGCATCAGGTCTTTTATTTTTTAATCAAATTGATATTATATATGGTTTTGTTTTCAGATTTTTTTTCTATTGCTGTCTAAATTAAACTGCATGCAATTTTAAGCAACTTTCCCATTTTGCTTCTATTACTATTATCAAAATGTCTTTAGTCTTTTGGTATCATTTGATGAATAAATCTAGATAGGCTCAAGAGCAGCATTGCCCTACTGGGAGATAGTTGAACACATCAGGAAAGCTGCATCTGATTGTACTTATATATGCTTTTCAAAAAGTGACATCAAGTGAACAAAACAGGTTGATTCCATTCTTTCCAATATAATCTCCCAGTTTCAGTTTTGGCTGATGTAGGAAGTTTTTTTGAGTGATGACATTCCAAAATAAATTCTGCCACTAAAAGCCTACAGCTGCAAAAGTGTGAGTTTTTACTAGAAACATTTCTGAAATTGTATTTTCAGTCAAGTACTTGTTATCAAGGTCAAAACTGGAATCCAACCAAAACTGACATATACAATATCCCTTTCCCACCTCTTAAGGTTACAGTACAGTTCTTTTGAAATAACCCCTTTGTACAGTGTGTAAAGGAAACCATATTTTACATGTGTGAGGATAATTTATTATAATCCAAATCCATTCTGATAACTGTTAAACAAAATTAATTTAATCTGTATATAGGAATGATAGTTATACTGAGCATGTTTGCTCAATGATTATATTGATACTTAATATTATTTAATTTTTTTTAATTTCATTGTTTCCAACTAGTAATTGAGAAAGCACCATTTTCTGGTTTAGCGAGATATACATCTGAAATCAATAAGAACACTGCAGGTTTCTATTAGAAGGGAGAGGCAGCAATTTATCTAATCTTCTAAAACAGTTCTCACACTGTAAATGACAAGAATATCTCCAACACTGGAAAACCTCACTGTCAAGGATGGGTTTTTGTCTTTTTCTGTAACTAGACAGAGCCACAAGGTTCTGAATATTGCAAAATCACACTTGCATTGTCATGATTGACAGTTCTGCAGTCCTTTTCATAAAAGGGATTTCAAACAACTACGTGTTCATGACTGGGATTTGAAACAGAATAGTATCTTTGTGGGCCCCATGTATTAAAAGGCGGGCGGACAGCTTCTCAACTTGCAAAGCTGTCCCCGTACCTTCACTGCATATGGGCAGTGCGAGTGAAGGGACTGTCAATCACAGAGAGCGAGTGAGCTCTTGTTGATTTCTTTCCGCCACCTCAGATGTGAACCTGCCTGCGAGGACTCCAGAGCAGCTCTCGCTGCTTTGTACATGGAGCCCTGTGTCTGGAATTTTACACAGGATCTCTTCTTCTGGAACTGGATTTCAGACCCAAATGTGTCTTTTTTTACCAGGATTCCACTGTTTGCCTTTCATCTTATTTGTTTGTGACCAATTTTATTTTTTTAAATAGAATAAACATTTAAAGAGTCTGATTGCAAATTGTTGCAGTCATGTTGCAGATTTCCATTTTCTCACTTTTACTATACAGGATATCACATATTAAATAGATATACATACTGTATGTAAATGTGTGCCCTGCCCACTGCAGATGGGCTATACAATAGTAATGAACAGACCTTCAATAGTTATAGACCATTTATACAAATCTAACATGATGTCTGTGGTCTTGCACATATGTAACATAATATAATTATTCAAAATTGTCTTTAAATACTTACAAATAAATCAAAAAGGCAAATTTGGGACTTTATCAAGTGCTTTCAGATGTCATATTTAATAAGTGTAAAATGATCTTTAAAACCTGTTGAAATGTAAAAAAAAAAGAAAGAAATCAGTTAACCCCAAGCCCATTATAGATTTAGAGAAACCACCATAACAAATCTGCTGATAGGTTAGTAAGGACATCAAAATCTGATAATTGAAATAGATTAAGTTGTTAAAAATTACATGCTTTAGCTGAACCATAAATGTTTAATTCTGGCTTTACTGTCCCTTTAAATCAACTTTTTTTTTACTTATATATAAACATAGAGAAAGGCAGGAACTATATTAACTAGTGAATTAAATGAATGCATACTTTTTGTAACAAATATTAACAAAAGTGATGTGTACATGATACTATTAATAGCTTATATGAAAAACACTTGCAATATTTCAAGTCACATGTCCCTTCATCAAGCAGTCTAATTTACAAAGGAAATCTAGGTTTATTTACAGAGGTATAGCAAGGACATGAGGCAGCCAAGCAGTCTAATTTACAAAGGAAATCTAGGTATATTTACAGAGGTATAGCAAGGACATGAGGCAGCCAAGGGACAGTCCTTTATCAGAGCCCCTCCCGACCAATTTGCAAGTCCCTTTATTAGGAAATTGTTTTTTAATTAAAACGAATAAAAGATGGATAACAAACATTCTTTATATATATTATTTTCCAACTATGCTTTTTATTAACAATATTTACATCTGCTTTATAACAGAAATTCAATGCTCCAGGCAAAAATTATGACTGCAGATCTGAGCTTATATCTTTATTAATATATTAATGTCTAGTAGAGAACATACAGATGCAAAGCACTGCTCATGTTGCCAGTTGTGGCTCCCAGACGTAATTCCTTAGATATCCATAATGAATGCAGTGTGGTACAATGTAAGTGTCTTATATCAAATATGTGAAAAGGTCCTCTGGGCAGGAATAGTACCATACAGATCATGTGTGTAATTAAAAAGATCAGAATAGTGCAGTAAATAATGGCAAAAGCTGACAATGATTAGATTTAAAATTATTTTTCACCACCCAGATGGTTTTATTACTAACATCTTAAAACATAAAACATATACAGCCATATTGGCAGCTATTCAAATTCACTTCCCCTTTAATTTATTAGGTGAAAAATGGTTTGCAAATCTCAGATTTCAATTGGTAATTTACTGTAGGCGAACAACATTAATATTTAGGAAGTACAAATGTAATGTATTCAAATTTAAAAATATTTAACTTTTCACTCTATTTAACATAAAATATTGGGGAACATAATAGCTAAATAAAAGCCACCTGGTTGTCTTTATAAGTTACCTAAATGTCAATGATCTTTTAATAGACATAGTATCTAACATTTACTGTTAAAATAAGGTTGGCTTCTGTATATATCCAGTTTGACATTTTATCTAATGGGTCTGTTGGGAACCGTATTACATCTCTTAACCTCTATGTCCTACAAAAATGTATTTACTTTTAAACTCGAGAGGTCATTTCCATAAAGCAGCAATAACATTCCATATCAATCTGACAATGGAACTGTGCTCTGGCATTTCTGCTGTACCTAATAGAGATAGCTATAGATGTGTTTCTGTGAGATTTCTTTATAATTGTATCACTGCAGTAACTATAATTTCTTTTTGTAAATGGCAAAAGAAATAAGATATAGATATCTATCTATATGTTTTCCTGTTAGACTGTTTATTTCTTCCTGTAAGATTTAAAGGGACATAAAATGTAAAAGTGCATATTTACCTTTTTATATACCTTGTGTGTGGAACCTTGCTCTGGACTAGTCTAGAGTTTGATACACAAAAACATTGACGTTAACTCAGCTTCCAGCTTACTTTAGGGACAGGTTATAAGTGGCACTCTATAGTTTGCGCCCAAGCAATATCGGGTTTTTGTGTTCGTTTGAACAAAAGTTAAATTGCGCACATATAAAAAGTTGAAAGAAAATGCAAACGTGGAAGTGCAACCACAATTAAAGCTAGAATGATTACTGCAAACTCAGACCTCTGATTAACTGTTTCACGAAACTAAAAAGTGTCATAAAACACATCAAAAATACATTACACAATACATTTACACTCATAATAACACAATTTATGCTTACCTGATAAATTTATTTCTCTTGTGGTGTATCCAGTCCACGTATCATCCATTACTTGGGGATATTCTCATTCCCAACAGGAAGTTGCAAGAGGACACCCACAGCAGAGCTGTAATATAGCTCCTCCCCTAACTGTCATAGCCAGTCATTCGACCGAAAACAAGCCGAGAAAGGAGAAACCATAGGGTGCAGTGGTTACTGTAGTTTAAATTTAAAAATTACCTGCCTTAAAATGACAGGGCGGGCCGTGGACTGGATACACCACAAGAGAAATAAATTTATCAGGTAAGCATAAATTGTGTTTTCTCTTGTAAGGAGTATCCAGTCCACGGATCATCCATTACTTGTGGGATACCAATACCAAAGCTAAAGTACACGGATGAAGGGAGGGACAGGCAGGTACTTAAATGGAAGGAACCACTGCCTGTAAAACCTTTCTCCAAAATATAGCCTCCGAAGAAGCAAAAGTATCAAATTTGTAAAATTTTGAAAAAGTATGAAGCGAAGACCAAGTCGCCGCCTTGCAAATCTGTTCAACAGAAGCCTCATTTTTAAAGGCCCAAGTGGAAAGCCACAGCTCTAGTGGAATGAGCTGTAATCCTTTCAGGAGGCTGCTGTCCAGCAGTCTCATAGGCTAAGCGGATTATGCTTCTTAGCCAAAAAGAAAGAGAGGTTGCCGAAGCCTTTTGACCTCTCCTCTGTCCAGAGTAGACAACAAACAAAGCAGATGTTTGACGAAAATCTTTAGTAGCTTGTAAGTAAAACTTTAAAGCACGGACCACGTCCAGATTGTGTAATAGACGTTCCTTTTTCGAAGAAGGATTAGGACACAAGGATGGAACAACAATCTCTTGATTGATATTCTTGTTAGATACCACCTTAGGTAAGAACCCAGGTTTGGTACGCAGGACTACCTTATCCGTATGAAAAATCAGATAAGGAGAATCACATTATAAGGCAGATAGCTCAGAGACTCTACGAGCCGAGGAAATATCTACCAAAAACAGAACTTTCCAAGATAAAAGTTTGATATCTATGGAATGAAGAGGTTCAAACGTAACTCCTTGAAGAACCTTAAGAACCAAATTTAAGCTCCATGGTGGAGCAACAGGTTTAAACACAGGCTTGATTCTAACTAAAGCCTGACAAAATGCCTGAACGTCTGGAACATCTGCCAGACGCTTGTGCGAAAGAATAGACAGAGCAGAAATTTGTCCCTTTAAGGAACTAGCTGACAATCCTTTTTCCAAACCTTCTTGGAGAAAAGAAAATATCCTGGGAATCCTGACCTTACTCCATGAGTAACCCTTGGATTCACACCAATAAAGATATTTACGACATATCCTATGTTAAATTTTCCTGGTGACAGGCTTTCGTGCCTGTATTAAGGTATCAATAACTGACTCGGAGAAGCCACGCTTTGATAAAATCAAGCGTTCAATCTCCAGGCAGTCAGCCTCAGAGAAATTAGATTTGGATGGTTGAAAGGACCCTGAAGTAGAAGGTCCTGTCTCAGAGGCAGAGACCATGGTGGAAAGGATGACATGTCCACTAGATCTGCATACCAGGTCCTGCGTGGCCACGCAGGTGCTATCAGAATCACTGATGCTCTCTCCTGCTTGATCTTGGCAATCAGTCGAGGGAGCAGAGGAAATGGTGGACACACATAAGCCAGGTTGAAAGACCAGGGCGCTGCTAGAGCATCTATCAGTGTCGCCTTGGGATCCCTGGACCTGGATCCGCAACACGGAAGCTTGGCATTCTGGCGAGATGCCATGAGATCCAGTTCTAGTTTGCCCCAACAATGAATCAGTTGTGCAAAAACCTCCGGAAGGAGTTCCCACTCTCCCGGATGAAAAGTCTGACGACTTAGAAAATCCGCCTCCCAGTTCTCTACACCTGGGATATCGATAGCTGATAGGTGGCAAGAGTGAATCTCTGCCCAGCAAATTATTTTTGAAACTTCTAACATCGCTAGGGAACTTCTTGTTCCCCCTTGATGGTTGATGTAAGCTACAGTCGTGATGTTGTCCGACTGAAATCTGATGTACCTCAGAGTTGCTAACTGAGGCCAAGCCTGAAGAGCATTGAATATCGCTCTTAGTTCCAGAATATTTATTGGAAGGAGAGACTCCTCCTGAGTCCACAATTCCAGACTGCACCCCAACCTAGAAGGCTGGCATCTGTTGTTACAATTGTCCAATCTGACCTGCGAAAGGTCATACCTTTGGACAGATGGACCCGAGATAGCTACCAGAGAAGAGAATCCCTGGTCTCTTGGTCCAGATTCAGTTGAGGGGACAAATCTGTGTAATCCCTGTTCCACTGACTGAGCATGCATAGTTGCAGCGGTCTGAGATGTAAGCGTGCAAACGGCACTATGTCCATTGCCGCTACCATTAAGCCGATTACTTCCATACACTGAGCCACCGAAGGGCGCGGAATGGAATGAGGAACCCGGCAGGAATTTAGAAGCTTTGATAACCTGGACTCCGTCAGGTAAATTTTCATTTCTACAGAATCTATCAGAGTCCCTAGAAAGGAAACTCTTGTGAATGGGGATAGAGAACTCTTTTCCTCGTTCACTTTCCACCCATGCGACCTCAGAAATGCCAGTACTACGTCCGTATGAGACTTGGCAATTTGGAAGTTTGACGCCTGTATCAGGATGTCGTCTAAATAAGGGGCTACTGCTATGCCCCGCGGCCTTAGGACCGCCAGAAGCGACCCTAGAACCTTTGTAAAGATTCTTGGGGCTGTAGCTAATCCAAAGGGAAGAGCTACAAACTGGTAATGCCTGTCTAGAAAGGCAAACCTGAGAAACCGATGATGATCTTTGTGTATCGGAATGTGAAGATAAGCATCCTTTAGATCCACTGTAGTCATATATTGACCCTCCTGGATCATTGGTAGGATGGTACGAATAGTTTCCATCTTGAATGATGGAACTCTGAGGAATTTGTTTAAGATCTTTAGATCCAAAATTGGTCTGAAGGTTCCCTCTTTTTTGGGAACCACAAACAGATTTGAGTAAAAACCCTGTCCCTGTTCCTCCTTTGGAACTGGATGGATCACTCCCATAACTAGGAGGTCTCGTACACAGTGTAAGAATGCCTCTCTCTTTATCTGGTTTGCAGATAATTGTGAAAGGTGAAATCTCCCTTTTGGGGTGGAAGCTTTGAAGTCCAGGAGATATCCCTGGGATATAATTTCCAACGCCCAGGGATCCTGAACATCTCTTGCCCACGCCTGGGCGAAGAGTGAAAGTCTGCCCCCTACTAGATCCGTTACCGGATAGGGGGCCGTTCCTTCATGCTGTATTAGAGGCAGCAGCAGGCTTTTTGGCCTGCTTACTTTTTTCCAGGTCTGGATTGGTCTCCAGACCGTCTTGGATTGAGCAAAAGTTCCCTCTTGTTTAGCATTAGAGGAAGTTGATGCCGCACCTGCCTTGAAGTTTCGAAAGGCACGAAAATTAGACTGTTTGGCCCTAGATTTGGACCTGTCCTGAGGAAGGGCATGACCTTTTCCTCCAGTGATATCAGCAATAATCTCCTTCAAACCAGGCCCGAATAGGGTCTGCCCCTTGAAGGGAATGTTAAGTAGCTTAGATTTTGAAGTCACGTCAGCTGACCATGATCTAAGCCATAGCGCTCTACGCGCCTGTATAGCAAAACCAGAATTCTTACCCGTTAGTTTAGTCAAATGAACAATGGCATCAGAATAAAAGAATTGGCTAGCTTAAGTGCTCTAAGTTTGCCAAGTATGTCATCCAATGGAGTCGCTACCTGTAAAGCCTCTTCCAGAGACTCAAACCACTACGCCGCAGCAGCAGTGACAGGGGCAATGCATGCAAGGGGCTGTAGGATAAAACCTTGTTGAATAAATATTTTCTTAAGGTAACCTCTAATTTTTTATCCATTGGATCTAAAAAAAAAAAAAAAAAGCACAACTGTCCTCGACAGGGATAGTAGTACGCTTTACTAGAGTAGAAACTGCTCCCTCCACCTTAGGGACTGTCTGCCATAAGTCCTGTGTGGTGGCATCTATTGGAAACATTTTTCTAAAAATAGGAGGGGAAGAGAACGGCACACCTGGTCTATCCCATTCCTTATTAATAATTTCTGTAAACCTTTTAGGTATTTGGAAAAACATCAGTACACACCGGCACTGCAAAGTATTTATCCAGTCTACACAATTTCTCTGGCACTGCAATGGTATCACAGTCATTCATAGCAGCTAAAACCTCCCTAAGCAACACGCGGAGGTGTTCAAGCTTAAATTTAAATGTAGAAATATTAGAATCAGGTATCTTTCCTGAGTCATTAACATCACCCACTGACTGAAGCTCTCTTTCCTCAGCTTCTGCATATTGTGAGGCAGTATCAGACATGGTTCTTAAAGCGTCAGTATGCTCTGCATTTTGTCTCACCCCAGAGCTATCTCGCTTACCTTTAAGTTCAGGTAGTCTGGCTAATACCGCTGACAGTGTATTATCCATGACTGCCGCCATGTCTTGTAAAGTAAACACTATGGGCGCCCTAGATGTACTTGGCGCAATTTGAGCGTGAGTCCCTTAAGCGGGAATCAAAGGGTCTGACACGTGGGGAAAGTTAGTCGGCATAACTTCCCTCTCATCAGATTCCTCTGGTGATAACATTTTTTAAAGACAGAAAATTATCTTTATTGCATAAAATGAAATCAGTACATTTGGTACACATTCTAAGAGGGGGTTCCACCATGGCTTTTAAACATAATAAACAAGGAGTTTCTTCTATGTCAGACATGTTTATACAGACTAGCAATGAGACTAGCAAGCTTGGAAAACACTTTAAATCAAGTTAACAAGCAAATATAAAAAACGGTACTGTGCCTTTAAGAGAAACAAATTTTGTCAGAATTTGAAAAACAGTGAAAAAATGCAGTAAATCAAACGAAATTTTTACAGTGTGTATAATAGGCTAACAGAGCATTGCACCCACTTGCAAATGGATGATTAACCCCTTAGTTCAAAAAACGGATCAAAAAAACGAAATAGACGTTTTTTAACAGTCACAACCAACTGCCACAGCAAGCTGTGGCCCTACCTTCCCCAATAAACGACTTTGGAAAGCCTTTGGGCCCTTTAGAGATGTCCTATAGCATTCAGAGGGCCTTTGAGGGAAGCTGGATGTCACAGTTTGTAATTTTAACTGCACCAACTGTAACTTTTATACTACAACAGTGTAAAGCCTCAGGAAACTGTTTCTAGTTTAAATTTAAGCCAGCCATGTGGAAAAAACTAGGCCCCAATAAAGTTTTATCACCAAAGCATATATACAAACGATTAAACATGCCAGCAAACTTTTTATATTGCAATATCATAAGGGTATTACCCCTGGGAGTAAGCATGATACCAGTCGTTATTAACCCCTTAATGACAACAGTACTTTTCCATTTTCTGTCTGTGACAAAGGCTATTTTTACATTTCTGCGGTGTTTGTGTGTAGCTGTAATTTTCCTCTTACTCATTTACTATACCCACACATATTATATACCGTTTTTCTCACCATTAAATGGACTTTCTAAAGATACCATTATTTTCATCATATCTTATAATTTATTATAAAAAAAACTATAAAATATGAGGAAAAAATGGAAAAAAAACACTTTTTCTAACTTTTAGCCCCAAAATCTGTTACACATCTGCAACCACCAAAAAACACCCATACTAAATAGTTTCTAAATTTTGTCCTGAGTTTAGAAATACCCAATGTTTACATGTTCTTTGCTTTTTGTGCAAGTTATAGGGCCATAAATACAACTAGCACTTTGCTATTTCCAAACCACTTTTTTTCAAAATTAGCGCTAGTTACATTGGGACACTGATATCTTTCAGGAATTCCTGAATATCCCTTGACATGTATATATTTTTTTTTAGAAGACATCCCAAAGTATGGATCTAGGCCCATTTTGGTATATTTCATGCCACCATTTCACCGCCAAATGCGATCAAATACAAAAAATCATTCCCTTTTTCACAAATTTTTTCACAAACTTTCGGTTTCTCACTGAAATTATTTACAAACAGCTTGTGCAATTATGGCATAAATGGTTGTAAATGCTTCTCTGGGATCCCCATTTGTTCAGAAATAGCAGACATATATGGCTTTGGCATTGCTTTTTGGTAATTAGAAGGCTATTAAATGCCGCTGTGCACCACACGTGTATTATGTCCAGCAGTGCAGGGGTTAATCAGGGAGCTTGTAGGGAATGTGTAGGGTTAATTTTAGCTTTAGTGTAATGTAGTAGACAACCCCAAGTATTGATCTAGGCCCATTTTGGTATATTTCATGCCACCATTTCACCGCCAAATGAGATCAAATTAAAAAAAATAGTCAACTTTTTCACAAACGTTAGGTTTCTCACTGAAATAATTTACAAACAGCTTGTGCAATTATGGCACAAATGGTTGTAAATGCTTCTCTGGGATCCCCTTTGTTCATAAATAGCAGACATATGTGGCTTTGGTGTTGCTTTTGATAATTAGAAGGCCGCTAAATGCCGCTGTGCATCACACTTGTATTATGGCTAGCAGTGAAGGGGTTAATTAGGTAGCTTGTAGGGAGTTTGCAGGGTTAATTTTAGCTTTAGTGTAGAGATCAGCCTCCCACCTGAAACATCAGACCCCCTGATCCCTCCCAAACAGCTCTCTTCCCTCCCCCACCCCACAATTGTTCCCGCCATCTTAAGTACTGGCAGAAAGTCTGCCAGTACTAATATAAAAAGGTATATTTGTTTTTTTTTGGGGGGGGTTAATAGCATATTTGCATATGCTGCTGTGTAGAATCCCCCCTTAGCCCCCAATATCATGGATCCCCCATCAAACAGTTCTCTAACCCTCCCCCTCTAGCCTAATGGGCGCCATCTTGGGTACTGGCAGCTGTCTGCCAGTACCCAGTTAAGTAAAAAAAAGAAGATTCTTTAATTTTAAGCTACTTTCTGTAGTGTAGCTACACCCCCCCACCCCACCCCCCTCCCAGAACCCTTCAATTACTTTATAAATAAAATTCCCCCCCCCCCTTTTCTCTCAATGTATTATTTTAGTTTTCTGTAGGGTAGTGGTTCCCACCCGCTCCCGCCCCGTGCACGCGCCGCCCGCCACCCCCCATGCAGGTGCGCGCGTCCGTGCGCGCCCCCGGGTACTCCCGCCTCCGATCCCGCCCCCCTCCACATGATCACGGGCCCATTGCAGGCCGCCCACCCGCCTCCCTGTTGCGCTCCCACCCACCAACGATGCTCCGGTGCAGAGAGGGCCAAAGAGTGGCTCTCTCTGCATCGGAGGCTTGTAAAGGGGTATTGCAGGATGCCTCCATATCGAGGCATCACTGCAATACCCTCAGAGCTGCTGGAAGCGATCGCAATCGCTTCCAGCACTCTGTTAGACAACTGACGTACCAGGTACGTCTATTGTCATTAACTGCTTGTTAATGCATGACGTACCTGGTACGTCAGTTGTCATTAACGGGTTAAATCACTGTATTCAGGCTTAACTTACATTAATCCGGTATCAGCAGCATTTTCTAGTGTTTTCCATCTCTAGAAAAAATTATAACTGCACATACCTGATAGCAGAATAAACTGCACGCCATTCTCTCGCTGAAGTTTTACCTCATCTGTGTAATCCCCTCAGACATATGTGAGAACAGCAATCGATCTTAGTTACAACCTGCTAAGATTATAGAAACCTCAGGCAGATTCTTCTTCTATTTACTGCCTGAGATAAAATAGCACAACTCCGGTACTATTTAAAAATAACAAACTTTTGATTGAAGAAAATAAACTAGCTATATTTAACCACTCTCTCCTACAACGTCCTAGCTTGTTGAGACTTGCAAGAGAATGACTGGCTATGACAGTTAGGGGAGGAGCTATATTACAGCTCTGCTGTGGGTGTCCTCTTGCAACTTCCTGTTGGGAATGAGAATATCCCCAAGTAATGGATGATCCGTGGACTGGATACACCTTACAAGAGAAAATACTATCTAACATAATGATTAAATAAAAATTGCACTAAAAAGTTATTAAGAAAAGAGTCAGGCAAAGGGCATTAACATAGACATACATACATATATATGTATATATATATATATATATATATATATATATATATATATATATATTAGCAAGAAATAAGCACTCTCTGGTTTTGAAAAACAAATAGTATATTTTACTAGCGTTAATATTTGTTTTTCAAAACCAGAGAGTGCTTATTTCTTGCTAATCTATTCCTAGTTTTGCACGCTGGTGTCTACCTGAACAGTTTTGTGAGAGTGCTTTTGTACCCAAAGATTTATTTATTTTTATATATATATATTTATATTAAGGTAATCATTATTTTCTCCTTCCAATAAAGTAATCCTGGAAAGTTGATCAAATATGAACCTATCAAACTGCATATAGTTCATGTCCCAATAATTTAATTAATTTCAATGATCTATCTATGCATTTCTAATGGTATATAACTAAATCAGTAATTTTCTGATAACGGGCTAGATTACAAGAGGAGCCATATTTAGTGCTCCTGCCCGGATATTGGGACCAATATCCTAACACTTATCCCTCGCATGCTAGCCAGAAAGGAGATATTATTTCACATTTCAATGTTCTTCACATACTGGAAAATGTAATTTTATTTTAATTTATTTACTGAAAAATCAAATATGAAATATTAAAAAAAAATAATAATAATTATTAATAAGCATTATAGAAACTGTAAAATATACATATTTATTCTTTAGAATATTTTAGTAGATCTATAATAATTATTTACATTAATAATATTTTTCAAATATTTTATATTATTATAACTCATGTCGGTTTAGCACACATGAAGAATTAGTTTACTTCTGTTGGGTTTGCGCACATAAGCCTGAAAGGAAGGAATACACTAGTTCTTCATGTGCACTAACCCGATATGAGTTATCTTAAGTTGCATTATGTATTTATTAAATATAAAATATTGAAAAATATTATTAATGTAAATAATTATTATAGATGTATTAAATGTTCTACAAATACATATAATATATACAGTGTCTGCAATAGTTAGTAATTGTTTTTTACAATATTTAATATTTTAAAAATGCACCTTAAGATAACTAATTCTGCATGAGTGCTAAAAAAGCACCACATTAGACCTAAAGCACACAACCCAAAATGTGTTACACATATTTTACATTCCTATGTTCTTCACATAAAGAGCAATGTAAAATATTTTTTTTTATTAAATATATATTTCTACATGTATCTGATAATGTTAATGTAATATATATATATATATATATATATATATATATATATATATATATATATATATATATGTATATAGTGGGGGAAAAAAGTATTTAGTCAGCCACCAATTGTGCAAGTTCTCCCACTTAAGAAGATGAGAGAGGCCTGTAATTTTCATCATAGGTATACCTCAACTACGAGATACAAAATGTGGTAACAAATCCAGACAATCACATTGTCTGATTTGGAAAGAATTTATTTGCAAATTATGGTAGAAAATAAGTATTTGGTCAATATCAAAAGTTCATCTCAATACTTTGTTATATATCCTTTGTTGACAATGACAGACGTCAAACGTTTTCTGTAAGTCTTCACAAGGTTGTCACACACTGTTGCTGGTATGTTGGCCCATTCCTGCATGCAGATCTCCTCTAGAGCAGTGATGTTTTGGGGCTGTCGCTGGGCAACACAGACTTTCAACTCCCTCCAAAGGTTTTCTATGGGGTTGAGATCTGGAGACTGGCTAGGCCACTCCAGGACCTTGAAATGCTTCTTACAAAGCCACTCCTTTGTTGCCTGGGCGGTGTGTTTGGGATTATAGTCATGCTGAAAGACCCAGCCACATTTATCTTCAATGCCCTTGCTGATGGAAGGAGGTTTGCACTCAAAATCTCACGATACATGGCCCCATTCATTCTTTCATGTACAGGGATCAGTTGTCCTGTTCTCTTTGCAGAGAAACAGCCCCAAAGCATGATGTTGCCACCACCATGCTTCACAGTAGGTATGGTGTTCTCTCTCCTCCAAACACGACAAGTTTTGTTTCTACCAAACAGTTCTACTTTGGTTTCATCTGCCATATGACATTCTCCCAATCTGCTTCTGGATCATCCAAATGCTCTCTAGCATACTTCAGATGGGCCCGGACATGTACTGGCTTAAGCAGGGGGACACGTCTGGCACTGCAGGATCTGAGTCCCTGGCAGCGTAGTGTGTTACTGATAGTAGCCTTTGCTAAGTTGGTCCAGCTCTCTGCAGGTCATTCACTAGGTCCCCCTGTGTGGTTCTGGGATGTTTTCTCACCGTTCTTGTGATCATTTTGACCCCACGGGGTGAGATCTTGCGTGGAGCCCCAGATCGAGGGAGATTATCAGCGGTCTTGTATATCTTCCATTTTCTAATTATTGCTCCCACAGTTGATTTCTTCACACCAAGCTGCTTGCCTATTGCAGATTCAGTCTTCCCAGCCTGGTGCAGGTCTACAATTTTGTTTCTGGTGTCCTTTGACAGCTCTTTGGTCTTCACCATAGTGGAGTTTGGAGTGTGACTGTTTGAGGTTGTGGACAGGTGTCTTTTATACTGATAACATGTTAAAACAGGTGCCATTAATACAGGTAATGAGTGGAGTGCATTTCTCTCTGTGTGTATTTAGTCTTCCTATGGGAAAAAGGGGCAACCAGACGTGGACTCCTTGCTCAGTGTGCTTAGAGGAATACTGCTACACCTCACTGACGAGGCCCAATGAAGGCTGAAACGATCATCTGGGGTTGCTGAGTTCCTTGTTCAGAGAGGAATTGCCTAGTATTTCGGCGCTGGACTGACCGTAATAGGTGGGATCAGACTGATATACTATAGGAAAGTTCTACTCTGTGAAAATCATTGCTGGGCTAAAAGAAGTTGCACCCAGGTGGTAAATCGCCATAGAACAGTCTAACAATGGTATTGAGCTGGTTGTTCGTTCCTGTGAGTGCATTTCTCTCTGTGTGCATTTTGTCTCCCTATGGGAAAAAGGGGCAACCAGACGTGGACTCCTTGCTCAGTGTACACTATACACACAATTGCAAGGGCACTATAAAGGCAAGCTCCTCAATTATCTTTGTTACTTCAGATACCTTGTATGTAAGTATCAATATGTTGTCTATGTTATGAGAAGTGGTGCTAGCATTTGTTGCAAAACTTGTATGAACAGTTGGGATTAGGTTCCCTGTAAAGAAAAACTGCTATAGCACTCTTTGCCCAGGCTGATTGTAGAGGCAAGATAAATTTAGGTAAAAATATAGCTTTTATTAAACTTTTTAAAAGATGGGTCAATACAAACATTTAAAATCACTCTTTCGATCTTTTGATTATTAATCTGGCCTTTATAGTGTGAACTTATTATCAGATCTCCCTGGTTAATATCCAATGGTTAGGATTGTAAGGGGCGGTGAATACCAGATAGATTGTGCGTATAAATGGTATTTATTTACTTAGATTTGATAAAGTTATATCAGATTATTTGGTTGTGCAATTGGGATAAAGACACATTTATTCAAAGTAGTAATCTCCTGTATAAAGGGAAATTGAATAAATTCGCTATTGAGAAGTGAAAGTGATCTTGTGACTGTGTCACTGGTACTAAATAATATACTGAATTTTAATAGTTGGTTATTTAAATTGTGACCATTATAAATTGGATACCATAGTATTACTTCTGTTATCTTTCCATCTATGCCACTTATAAATAACTTGCCTGGCTGAATGATTGTATAGTATATGTCTGAATAGGCTGCTATTATACTGTAAAATGGCACTTATTATAGGTTATCAATTTATGCTGACATATCAGTGTCAGTGTGAATACGTTGGTTCTGAGCGTTAGATGGATATATGGGTAGTTTTGTATACTCAGGTCATGTGTTACTAAATTGTGACACAATGAATAATGTATATTACACTGAGTTTAATAAAACTATGGTTGTTTTACTTTCACTTATCAGTATAGATGCATCATAAATTGTGCATGTGTTACTATAAATGTATCAGTGATGTGAATGTTATACCATCACTGGGTTGTGAATACTTTGATTATCATGATGTTTGGTGTGTCAACAGTAATAAAGTATTACAGTGGGGAAAAAAAGTATTTAGTCAGCCACCAATTGTGCAAGTTCTCCCACTTAAGAAGATGAGAGAGGCCTGTAATTTTCATCATAGGTATACCTCAACTATGAGAGACAAAATGTGGAAACAAATCCAGACAATCACATTGTCTGATTTGGAAAGAATTTATTTGCAAATTATGGTGGAAAATAAGTATTTGGTCACCTACAAACAAGCTAGATTTCTGGCTCTCACATACCTGTATCTTCTTCTTTAATAGGCTCCTCTGTCCTCCACTCATTACCTGTATTAATGGCACCTGTTTGAACTTGTTATCAGTATAAAAGACACCTGTCCACAACCTCAAACAGTCACACTCCAAACTCCACTATGGTGAAGACCAAAGAGCTGTCAAAGGACACCAGAAACAAAATTGTAGACCTGCACCAGGCTGGGAAGACTGAATCTGCAATAGGCAAGCAGCTTGGTGTGAAGAAATCAACTGTGGGAGCAATAATTAGAAAATGGAAGATATACAAGATCGCTGTCAGGGTTACTGCTTACTAATGATCTGTTCCTTTAAGTGCTTCCTATATCAAGCACTTCCCCCCAGCACTCATTGCTGGTTAATTGAGAAAGGATTCACAGCTCAAGCGTGTCTCTGAGAGTTTTCCACACTCTCCAACAGCCTCTCTATTTTCTATTTGAAGAGTTCCTAAAAGTTACTGATAACATCTCTTATTTTCATTCCTACATTTAGCAGCTCTACTACTTAATTCAATACTGGAAGATTTTACCTATTGCAAGGAAATCAAACTGACTCAACATCTCATCCTGAAGCAGTTACAAGGTAACAGGATTTGCAAGCCGCTTCAGACACAGCACAGCAAGTAGCGGTGACGTCATCAGCTGCAGCCAACAACCGCTCTCCCTGTGAGTACCACGCTGCTGTTCATAGCAAACGGACACAAGTTCTCAGGTCAGAACTATTTAATCTATTATTATTCGTTATTTTTACATAATTTGATGAACTTTACCTGCCTAATTAAGGAATACAATAATTTACGTTATTGCTTAATTTGAACTGTTTGCATTTACAATTGCCCTGAAAGAATTACAGTTTATGAAGTTAATAAACTGACACTTATTGGGCAAATATTAATACATTATATGAAGCACTAACAACGAATTCATCAAGCTTCTTTTATGTTACAAACCTACTTTTGAGGCAATTGCTGTTTCTGAGTTACAACACAAAATTAAAGGCTTGTTCAAATTGCTACTATTACAACCGCTGATAATCTCCCTCGATCTGGGGCTCCACGCAAGATCTCACCCCGTGGGGTCAAAATGATCACAAGAACGGTGAGAAAACATCCCAGAACCACACAGGGGGACCTAGTGAATGACCTGCAGAGAGCTGGACCAACTTAGCAAAGGCTACCATCAGTAACACACTACGCTGCCAGGGACTCAGATCCTGCAGTGCCAGACGTGTCCCCCTGCTTAAGCCAGTACATGTCCGGGCCCATCTGAAGTATGCTAGAGAGCATTTGGATGATCCAGAAGCAGATTGGGAGAATGTCATATGGCAGATGAAACCAAAGTAGAACTGTTTGGTAGAAACAAAACTTGTCGTGTTTGGAGGAGAGAGAACACCATACCTACTGTGAAGCATGGGGGTGGCAACATCATGCTTTGGGGCTGTTTCTCTGCAAAGAGAACAGGACAACTGATCCCTGTACATGAAAGAATGAATGGGGCCATGTATCGTGAGATTTTGAGTGCAAACCTCCTTCCATCAGCAAGGGCATTGAAGATGAATGTGGCTGGGTCTTTCAGCATGACAATAATCCCAAACACACCGCCCAGGCAACAAAGGAGTGGCTTCGTAAGAAGCATTTCAAGGTCCTGGAGTGGCTTAGCCAGTCTCCAGATCTCAACCCCATAGAAAACCTTTGGAGGGAGTTGAAAGTCTGTGTTGCCCAGCGACAGCCCCAAAACATCACTGCTCTAGAGGAGATCTGCATGCAGGAATGGGCCAACAGTGTGTGACAACCTTGTGAAGACTTACAGAAAACGTTTGACGTCTGTCATTGCCAACAAAGGATATATAACAAAGTATTGAGATGAACTTTTGATATTGACCAAATACTTATTTTCTACCATCATTTGCAAATAAATTCTTTCCAAATCAGACAATGTGATTGTCTGGATTTGTTACCACATTTTGTATCTCGTAGTTGAGGTATACCTATGATGAAAATTACAGGCCTCTCTCATCTTCTTAAGTGGGAGAACTTGCACAATTGGTGGCTGACTAAATACTTTTTTTCCCCACTGTATACCTTCACTTAGGTATAAATATTTTCTGTATCTTGATATTTATTTTTAGTGTATGGTATCTACTTTAAAAGGCTGTTGCTACTTTGTTCAATCTCTCTTGTGTGCTTGGCATAAACTATTTATATTGATGTTAATATAGTGTGCACTTTATTCATGCATTAGCATTACCATCATTAAACAATTTCCCTTTATTTTGTATTATATAAGCATCCGCTGATAGTAAATGCTAGTAAATACTACATCTAAATAGCACTAGTTAATGTCATTATAAAAATATTTCAGTTGTATGAATTTGTGCGCTATGTTTATCAATACACTGAGTGTGTACTTATTAATTTTGAGTAATTTTGCCGCAAACTAAAAATGTGTTGGATATAATTCAACTTGATGAGTAATTATTAAGTGCTAGGATGTCACAGATGACTAATATTCCATTGTATCTGGTAGAATCCCAGAAGGTAATTTAATGAAGTTACAAAAACTAGTTGCAAAGTGACATTTTAAATGCTATGCTTCAAGCCAATATTTAAGAAATATTGCATTTTAAATGCTGTTTTTCAAGCCACTTTATAGTAAATGTTACAAGCAGTGAATTTCTAGTGAATTTAATCACTGTTGAAGCGTGTGTACACTATTATGATCACTATAAGGTGTGCGAACCTTTGTAGGTTTTAAATTAGTTGTGTGCTTTAAATCTCTTTGTGGGGAGATTTAACAGGCAACCAGTCTCTAGTCTATTCGATCGTTGCTGGAGTGTACATACACCATTGTAAAGCATTGGTTGCGTGTTAATCTTTCACACTGTATCGCTTAGTTAGTTTGCATTCACACATTACTTTTTGAATTCATGCACACTGTTCAAGGTTAACTGCTGTGCCAGTACACATATGACTACTACGTGAAAGGTTCTCAATGTAATAACCCCTATGCACTCTGTGTTTGTTTAGCAATCAACTCCTACTGATTTCAAGTAAATACAATGTTGCTGCTCCTCTGAGTCAATGGCACCACCCCCAATCCTAAAAACTGGTTATCTATACGTTATAAGGTTTTGGGCTATTAATCATTACAGCTATGATAGATTACAACTAAAATAACAATTAATGGGACCCCATCGTCCCACACAACCCCCCTGACGCGTTTTGCCTGTTTAGGCTTTATCAAAGGCCTCTATGAACAAGGAACACAGCAACCCCAAACGATCATTTTGGCCTTTTTGGGCCTCGTCAGTGAGGTGTAGCTATATTCCTCTAAGCACACTGAGCAAGGAGTCCACGACTGGTTTCCCCTTTTTTCCATAGGGAGACTAAATACACACAGAGAGAAGCACACTCACAGGAACAAACAACTGGCTCAATACTATTGTTAGCCTGTTCTATGGCGATTTAACACCTGGGTGCAGCTTCTTTTAGCCCAGTAATGCTTTTCACAGAGAAGAACTGAGCAAGGAGTCCACGTCTGGTTTCCCCTTTGACCGTAATACTGCAGGAAAGTTCTACTCTGTGAAAAGCATTGCTGGGCTAAAAGAAGTTGCAACCAGGTGGTAAATCGCCATAGAACAGGCTAACAATGGTATTGAACTGGTTGTTCGTTCCTGTGAGTGCATTTCTCTCTGTGTGTATTTAGTCTTCCTATGGGAAAAAGGGGCAACCAGACGTGGACTCCTTGCTCAGTGTGCTTAGAGGAATACTGCTACACCTCACTGACGAGGCCCAATGAAGGCCGAAACGATCATCTGGGGTTGCTGTGTTCCTTGTTCAGAGAGGAATTGCCTGGTATTTCGGCGCTAGACTGAATCTAATAGGCAGGATCAGACTGATATACTACAGGAAAGTTCTACACTGTGAAAAGCATTGCTGGGCTAAAAGATGTTGTACCCAGGTGGTAAATCACCATAGAACAGGCTAACAATGGTATTGAGCTGGTTGTTCGTTCCTGTGAGTGTTTTTCTCTGTGTGTATATATATATATATATATATATATATATATATATATATATATATATATACCTATAGGAATATCTATCTATCTATATACAGTATATATATACAATATATATATATATATATATTTATATATATATAGTTTCAGTTAAGTGCACTCACTCCATTACAAACAACTTGAGGGTGCATGAGTGGCTATTATCTTAAATAAATATGTGAGGTTATCTCAAACTTAATTGACTTTAGATTCTGGAACTCAATTGCAGAGAAAAAAATGTTTAAATGTATCACTGTTTCAAATATGAGTTCACTATTGAGGAGTGAACTCCCAGCAAGAATAGTGCAAATCAATATGATGGACAAATCCCCTATGAGGATTGATTCATATGTTCCTTAATTAAGAACACTGAAAACACATATGGTAGGTGTAAAATAATAGCATAAACAGTTTATCGAATACTTCAATCAATATGTTGCAGACTGAAAACAGATACAAAGATACAGGGTGCTGAGAATGTCAATTCAGGAAATTGGTATTCCTTATGACTCCAATAGGATTTTATAACACAAAGTCTTACAGCACCTCTTAGTATGGTAACATTTAACTGAGGAGTTTCACTTTAAGCGGATTAGACTTGCTTGCAGTTATTCAACTAAGTATGGAAATGATACTTTGTAAGAAAAGCAACAAAAGATACTTGCGGTTCAGTTTGGTTAATCCGCCCTCCGGTCAGCTGACAATGATAGCCGTTACTCCTGAACGGTACTTGCAAACAAAGCAGGGGGTGAGTATTGAGAAGTGAGCTGATCTGTGCGGCAAACTCCGGTCTGATGCTTTGAGGCTCTGTAAGCTGAATTAACTGCAGCAGAGGGAGAAGTGGCAGTTTGCAGCTGCTGCTGCAGATTCAGTGTTGATTCAGCACAAGTAATAGTGCAGGTGAGAAAGGTTTAGTGGAAATTAGGAAACTGTAGCGAAACATTCACACTGACTTCCTTTTCTGAAAACTGACAATTAAATTCAGTAGTAGGTGAAAAAAGGTAAAGTCCACTTCCACTTAGAATAGATATAAACTTTAATTTGTAATCCAAATAGGCTTGCAATAGGAACACAAGCTGGGCTCAGGTAAAGGTAGATTTACACTACAAAATACTAAGCAAGGAGCCACAGGAAATGGTGGAACTTATAACCTAGGCAACCAATGAGAAAGTTCCTATGCAAATCCCTGCTTAAAGGCACAGTAACCCTGACAAAATATAATGGACCTAGAACTCACTCTTCATCTAACTAATAAATACACAGATGGAAAGTGAATACTGGGTCCATTGTATTTATTTATATAAAATACACAGTAAAACACATTATTAAATATCAAAATAGAATTATTATTTAGACACATATTTATTATACAGGAATCTATGGGAAAAATTGTTACATATATTATTAAGCGCAAGAGATGAGGGTCTTATTAACCAGAAAGAATTTGATTTCCTTTATGTTAAATATCCAATAACAGCTACATTTTATTGCTTACCAAAGCTTCATAAGAAAAAGTTTCCACCCCCAGGACGCCCAATTATTTCAGGCATGGGATCCCTTACAGAGAAAATCTCACAATATGTTGATTTCTGCCTTAGACCTAGCCTATTAAGTTTGCCGTCCTATGTAACAGACACCCTTGATGTACTGAAAAAATTAAATGACATAACTGTAACTTCAAAGACTATTTTAGTTGCAATAGACGTGGAAGCTCTTTATTCAAGCATCCCCCATGACAAAGGGATAGAGGCAAGCAAATTTTTCTTAATTCAGAGGGGTCAAGAATATAACAAACATACTGATTTTGTATTGGAATTACTTTCCTTCATTTTGAAACATAACTATTTCCTATTTAAAGATAAATGTTATCAACAAAATTTGGGAACAGCGATGGGGACTTGCTGTGCCCCAACTTTTGCTTGCCTCTATCTTGGGAAATGGGAACATGATTGTATACTGAACAGTGTAGAAATGACAAATGATAGTATTTCCTTATGGCTAAGATTCATCGATGATGTGTTCCTCCTCTGGGAGGACACGGAGATGAAACTTATCGAATTCATGCATAAATTAAACATAAATGACTGGAACTTAAAATTTACCTACAATTACAGCAAAGAGGAAATAACATTCCTAGATTTGCGAATTATGAATGTAAACAATAACTTAAAGACAGCTACTTATCGTAAAGAAACTGCAGGTAATGCACTATTATCTTTTGACAGCCATCATCCAATGAAATTGATTCAAAATATCCCATATGGTCAATTTTTAAGACACAAAAGAAATTGTACAGATTCTGAACAATTTAATACTGAAGAAAAACTTATTAAAAGTAGATTAAAACAGAGAGGATACTCACAACAATGTTTAAAAAAAGCTTTTGCTAAAACTAAGAATAAAAACAGATGAATTACTATATGGTCAGAAAGAGAAAGTACAAGATAATTCCCTAGATATTCGTGCAGTTTTGAAGAAGCACTGGCATGTGCTATGGATAGATAAATCTATAGGAAAATTTGTAGGAGAAGTTCCATTAATGACACCCAAGAGAGCACCGAACTTAAAGGATTTGCTAGTACATAGCCACTTTGCAACTAAAGATACACAAAATTGGCTAAGCAGAAGAAAGGATGGAAACTATACATGTTCTCACTGTTCAGTATGTGATAACATGCTAATAGGGAGGAATTTTTGTGACAGATTTGGCTCCTATCACACTATAAAAGGTCACATTACCTGCAACAGTGAAGGTGTAATTTATATGGTCTCATGCAATTGCCCCCTATATTATATAGGAAAAGCCTATAGGGAGCTAAAAGAAAGAATTAAGGAACATAAAAGGGACATTAAAAATAAATGCATCAAAACAAGTAGTGTGGAAAGGCATTTTTTGGAATGCCATGGAAGTAACAAAAATGTATTAAAATTTAGGGGTCTGGAAATGATTGACCTAAAGGGTAGAGGAGGTAATCGGGATCAAATCCTCTTTTGTAAAGAAAGCAAGTGGATATTTAATTTAAAGAGCTTAAAACCTTTGGGCTTGAATGAAGAGATCAACTTTGGATCATTTTTGGGAGACTAATAAGAAAAATACATAACTATTATGGAAACCAAAGTGTATATAAAACTGTGATACTCTTTGAAATTATTAATAAATATATGTATTTAAATAATTAAAAATCTTGGAAATTCTGTAGAAAATGACCCAAAAATTATTAATGTCAAAATAAATAATTGGAGGTAATCTTGATATAGCTGCAATACTTTGGGAATGCATATCAACATTAGAATCTCCAAAAATCAATTTGGTAATGGATGTCTAAAAAACTTTGGAACTCTTAACAAACAGTCTCTCTTGTTTGATCCTCGCAGAAAGCAAATTTACACTTGTAATGTTTCATTTTTCTAAATTGAAACATAGTTAAATATAAAATTGATTGATACAATGATATCTATAATAATGTTTATCTTAAGCAACAAACTTGTTAGAATTAAGTAATATATTTCACCAAGGGGATTTGTAATATATTCTAAATGTAAAGAAGGCGGAGCATTCTGTTTAAATGAATGGAGTGAAAACTCCAATTATACACAGCCGGAAGAAGCCCGTAGGAAGCACGGGTGAAATGTGCGTAGCTTGTTTGGACACAGCGGTGCAAACAGCTGAGCACCGCTGAGATGTCTCCCCACACCAGAAGCTTTGTATCTCTTACTGCTAAAACGAAGGCGTGCTGAGCACTTAAAGAGCCTTTGTTCAGAGAGGTGAATTTATCCAGTGACTCGACATCTGTTCCGGTTTGGTAAACCCAATATCTTGTGAAGGTGGAATGAGCAGGTAACAAACCACTACACTATGGCCATTCACGCTAAAGGTAATATCGAAGCACTGAAGTTATGCTGAATAAGGTAACATGGAGGCGAATTTTCACTCACACTAATGTATGATACTGAAGAGGTATAAGTATCTGCCTTAAAGTTGGTTATCAACTTGGCATTTAAAAGGATACTGGCATAGTGGAACACTTGCATTAATGTTTTTTCCTCATACTTGGATTACAAATATACATCCTATGTATCACAATCTTGTTTTGAGACACATATTTACCGGAACTTTTACAAGTGGACTTGAATGAGTCGCTATCACAACCCGGGTTGTTCACCAATAGAATTATTTAGATTTTTGATGTGGAGAGATATTATTATGTTGTTTATGAATATACATAAAATATAAAAGATTATGTGGCATATTATACTGTGTTAGGGTCTCTTTATTACACTAATTAGGCAATGTGGTCTTTATTAATGAAATATATGGACCTCTAGTTATCAACGTGTCTACCTCAAATACGCTGGAATTCCGCAGCGTATTTGTGGCGAGGCTGATTTGCCTAAGTTATCAAGCCCTAGATACCGGCAAAAGTAGAATTTAGTGACGTAAGCTTTGATCCGCCGGACTCAGTCCGACACAGATCGATTCTTACGTCACTCCAGATGTTCCGCACACAAGTGTGGCACAATCTGACTACTTTTGCTAGTTATCAAAAAACTAGCAGGTACGCTCGGCACTTTTCCGGCCCAGCATACCTGGTTTTCAAACCGCTGCCCTGGAGGCGGCGGATCACATAGGAACCAATGGTAGTCTGACCATAGCGAAAGTTCATGTTCGCTGCTGCCAGATATCCCATTGATTCCTATGGGAGCTGTCTACAACTAACACCCTAACATGTACCCCGAGTCTAAACACCCATAATCTGTCCCCCCTACACCGCTGCAACTAAATAAAGTTATTACCCCCTAAACCGCCGCTCCCGGACCCCGCCGCAAGCTATACTAAATATGTAACCCCTAAACCGCCGCTCCTGGTCCCCGCCGCAACTATAATATATGTATTAACCCCTAAACTGCCGCTCCCAGACCCCACCACCACCTACATTATACCTATTAACCCCTATCCTGCCCCCTATACCGCCGCCCTCTATAATAAAGTTATTAACCCCTATCCTGCGGATCCCGGACCTCGCCGCAACTAAATAAATAGTTTAATCCCTAAACTGCCACTCCCGGACCCTGCCGCAACCTATATTAAACTTATTAACCCCTAATCTGCCCCCCCTACACCGTCGCCACCTATAATAAATTTTCTTAACCCCTATCCTGCCCCCCTACACCGCTGCCACTGTAATAAAATTATCAACCCCTAAACCTAAGTCTAACACTCACCCTAACACCCCCTAACTTAAATATTAATTAAATAAATCTAAATAATATTTCTCTTATTAACTAAATTAATCCTATTTAAAACTAAATACTTACCTTTAAAATAAACCCTAATATAGCTACAATATAAATAATAGTTACATTGTAGCTATCTTAGGATTTATTTTTATTTTACAGGCATCTTTCAATTTATTTTAACTAGGTACAATAGCTATTAAATAGTTATTAACTATTTAATAGCTACCTAGCTAAAATAAAGAGAAATTTACCTGTTAAAATAAAAACTAACCTAAGTTACAATTACACCTAACACTACACTATCATTAAATAAATTAATCCTATTTAAAACTAAATACTTACCTGTAAAATAAACCCTAAGATAGCTACAATATAATTAATAATTGCATTGTAGCTATTTTAGGGTTTATATTTATTTTACAGGTAACTTTGTATTTATTTTAGCTAGTTAGAATAGTTATTAAATAGTTATTAACTATTTAATAACTACCTAGCGAAAAGAAATACAAAATTACCTGTAAAATAAATCCTAACCTAAGTTACAATTAAACCTAACACTACACTATCATTAAATTAATTAAATAAATTACCATACAAATAACTACAATTAAATACAATTACATAAACTAACTAAAGTACAAAAAATAAAAAAAGCTAAGTTACAAAAAATAAAAAAAATAAGTTACAAACATTTAAAAAATATTACAACAATTTTAAGCTACTTACACCTAATCTAAGCCCCCTAATAAAATAACAAAGCCCCCCAAAATAAAAAAAATGCCCTACCCTATTTTAAATTAAAAAAGTTCAAAGCTCTTTTACCTTACCAGCCCTTAAAAGGGCCTTTTGCGGGGCATGCCCCAAAGAATTCTGCTCTTTTGCCTGTAAAAGAAAAATACAACCCCCCCTAACATTAAAACCCACCACCCACATACCCCTAATCTAACCCAAACCCCCCTTAAATAAACCTAACACTACCCCCCTGAAGATCATCCAACCTTGAGTCGTCTTCCGCCAGCCGACCCACCGATGGAACCGAAGAGGAGATCCAGAGCGGCAGAAGTCATCATCCAAGGCGCGCTGAAGAAGTCTTCCATCCGATGAAGTCATCATCCAGGCGGCGCTGAAGAAGTCTTCCATCCGGGCGATGTCATATTCCAAGCGGCGTCGTCAATCTTCTTTCTTCCGGATCCATCTTCATCCCGCCAACGTGGAACATCCTTCTTCCCCGACGGCCGACGACTAAATGAAGGTTCCTTTAAGGGACGTCATCCAAGATGGCGTCCCTTCAATTCCGATTGGCTGATAGGATTCTATCAGCCAATCGGAATTAAGGTAGGAAAAATCTGATTGGCTGATTGAATCAGCCAAACAGATTGAATTTCAATCCGATTGACTGATCCAATCAGCCAATCAGATTGAGCTTGTATTCTATTGGCTGTTCCGATCAGCCAATAGAATGCAAGCTCAATCTGATTGGCTGATTCAATCAGCCAATCAGATTTTTCCTACCTTAATTCCGATTGGCTGATAGAATCCTATCAGCCAATCGGAATTGAAGGGACGCCATCATGGATGACGTCACTTAAAGGAGCCTTCATTCATCGTTAGTCCGTCGGGGAAGAAGGATGTTCCGCGTCGGCGGGATGAAGATGGATCTGGAAGAAAGAAGATTGAAGATGCCGCTTGGAAGATGACATTGCCCGGATGGAAGACTTCTTCAGCGCCGCCTGGATGATGACTTCATCGGATGAAAGACTTCGTCAGCGCGCCTTGGATGATGACTTCTGCCGCTCCGGATCTCCTCTTCGGTTCCATCAGTGGGTCGGCTGGCTGAAGACGACTCAAAGTAGGATGATCTTCAGGGGGGTAGTGTTAGGTTTATTTAAGGGGGGTTTGGGTTAGATTAGGGGTATGTGGGTGGTGGGTTTTAATGTTGGGGGGGTTGTATTTTTCTTTTACAGGCAAAAGAACAGAATTCTTTGGGGCATGCCCTGCAAAAGGCCCTTTTAAGGGCTGGGAAGGTAAAAGAGCTTTGAACTTTTTTAATTTAGAATAGGGAAGGATATTTTTTTATTTTGGGGGGCTTTGTTATTTTATTAGGGGGCTTAGATTAGGTGTAAGTAGCTTAAAATTGTTGTAATATTTTTTAAATGTTTGTAAGTTATTTTTTTTTTATTTTTTGTAACTTAGCTTTTTTTATTTTTTGTACTTTAGTTAGTTTATGTAATTGTATTTAATTGTAGTTATTTGTAGTTAATTTATTTAATTAATTTAATGATAGTGTAGTGTTAGGTTTAATTGTAACTTAGGTTAGGATTTATTTTACAGGTAATTTTGTATTTCTTTTAGCTAGGTAGTTATTAAATAGTTAATAATTATTTAATAACTATTCTAACTAGCTAAAATAAATACAAAGTTACCTGTAAAATAAATAAAAATCCTAAAATAGCTACAATGTAATTATTAATTATATTGTAGCTATCTAAGGCCTAGATTTAGAGTTTGGCGGTAGCCGTCAAAACCAGCGTTAGAGGCTCCTAACGCTTGTTTTTTACGGACTCCGGTATTTAGAGTTTAGTTACCGACACTCAAAACCCAACGCACAAATCTCTACCGACAGCTCTGACCCAGTAGTTAACATCTACCGACAAAATAAACATCCACGAATCACAAAACAAATATTACACAAAGTACACTTACACTCATACAAACACTACACTATATTTATTTTTCAGATTTAATAATTTTTCATCAAAATACAAAGGATCAAAGTTGCGAGATCTCGGGTGTTAGAAAAAAAACAACACAAATCCATTTTGCCATTGACTTACATTGACACACGGGAAAAGACCCTCATATACCTACATCTAACCAATAAGATTATCACAAACATACACTCATCGATGCATACAAACAATATACAACACATTACATACACAAAAAAGTTATTTATTACAAAATGAACACGATTTAGTTACTTTTTCACACAAGCTCATGACGTCACTCACTTTACGAGGAAAACCAGTCTTTGAAAAAAAATTAACCAAAATTTGGAGCCTCCATTGACTTCTATGGGGAAGACGTGCTCGTGCACGTGACAGACAGATTTCCCTAACGCACGCAAATAGCGTAGACAAAAAAACTCCAAATACCAGTGCTAGAAATAGGAAAAAAATACATGCTTTTCTGCATTAGACCCAGCTATGACAAATAGATCAAGAAATGACTATTTCCCTATGGTGGACTTATGGATTTTACTTATTGAATATTCACAACAGCATTAAATTGTTTCATACTTTTACATTACATCAACTACAAATCAACATCACTAGTAACAAACATTTTTACAAATAAAATCACATTTAAACGGACACAAAAAAAATTACAACATTTCAGGATTCACAAACAGTACACAATGGGAAACACCTCTCATATACCTTTATTATTGCATTTCATTTATTCAACTCATATGCTTGCAGCAACAGCATATCTACATAGGCTTAACACATGATCAGTCATGGATGCCCATACATTACTTTTAGCATTCACTCATACATGTGCATTCAAATGATGGGGGAAAAACACATTACATTCTCTCTAGGAATCACAAAACAGAACATATGGATTTTACTGTATTTTTAACATCATGATTCCATCACAATAAACCATTAGTAATTACGTACAAGAAGAACATCATTACACCAGATTACAGATGTCACTTTATGGGAAGGAACAACAATGTCAGACCGCTATATAGAAGTCAGCATATGTGGGACACAATCACAATATATACGTTCATGTACATAACAAGCATCACCCATCACGCAACCACAAAGCACACATTTATATTTTATTCAGCACACAATAACAATGTAGTCAAATACAACAACACAATGAGGATTTCAGAACTACATAGGCAGGTTAATAATATGATGACGTCATTAGAAGATTCAACCATACACATTACAGATTCACGACTGTACCGCCCCTTTCAGAAATTTAACACTCAATACTACAATACAACATATACGTAAACAACAGTTTGGAACAGCATTATTAGGGCGATTTGAATGGGACAATTAAGAAATATTGTCAGATAGCTAATCACTTACATATATAATACTACAGATGACAGCCAGAAGTTATTCAGTATTAGTGCCATTTGAATGGGACGCATACAATATTGACAGCTCGGCAATCACTTATATATACAATACTACAGATGACAGCCGGAAGTTATTCAGTATTATTGAGATTTGAATGGGACGCATACAATATTGACAGCTCGGCAATCACTTATATATACAATACTACAAATGACAGCCGGAAGTTATTCAGTATTATTGAGATTTGAATGGGACGCATACAATATTGACAGCTCGGCAATCACTTATATATACAATACTACAGATGGCAGACGGGAAGTTCTGAATTATTATTGCGATTTTAAAGGGACGCATACAATATTGACAGCTCGGCAATCACTTATATATACAATACTACAGATGACAGCCGGAAGTTCTTCAGTATTAGTGGCATTTTAATGGGACGCATACAATATTGACAGCTCGGCAATCACTTATATATACAATACTACAGATGACAGCCGGAAGTTATTCAGTATTATTGAGATTTGAATGGGATGCATACAATATTGACAGCTCGGCAATCACTTATATATACAATACTACAGATGGCAGACGGGAAGTTCTGAATTATTATTGCGATTTTAAAGGGATGCATATAATATTGACAGCTCGGCAATCACTTATATATACAATACTACAGATGGCAGCTGTTATCGTTTACAAACAATATTGCAGCAACATTGATAGATCACATTCGATGCACATTATACACAACTATGCACTTTCATTCATGTTAGCCTGGACGTGTGCTTGTTAGTATAAGATCGCGTTTAATAAATATTGATTACGCATATGATCAAACATTACAAACTTGCACTGTATGTGTGATATTTGACACTTTCACATTGAGATTCATTGGGGGAAAACAACATTTCAGCAAACAAAAAAAAAACGCCCACTGTGAAAGCATTCGCGCCGCTCACATACAAACAAGTGAATACAATTAGCAATCATTACAAACTCACTACCATTGGACTAATTGTACTATAAATCCCCCAAACAACATGGCCAAAGCATCACTTGTGATCCACATCAGATCAAGTGCATACCTTGTTACGCTGTTCTGAAAGATGGATGACGATGACATGGTAGACGCTGCTGGTGCTGCTATTGGCGAACTAGCTGTTGATCGAATCAGGCAGCCTTGGCGGCTCAGACTGAGACGAAGGGGTCGTCTGGTTCGAGGTCCTCGTGTCTACAGAGTGAGACCCACCTTGGAAAACATGAGCGACTTTGAGGTTTATGATAAGTATCGGCTCAATCGCGAACAGCTCATTGGCCTTTACAATCTTCTTAAACCTCATTTGGAGCCACGTATAAGAATAAGGACTGCTGTTCCCGCCATGAGTAAGATGCTAAGTTGTCTATACGTCCTGGCCTCCGGGAGTTTTCAATCCGGAGAAATGTACAAGCATGGCCTGTCTCAAGGTACATTCTCTGTGGTGTTTGATAACTTTCTGGACGCCATGGTACGTATCAGTAAGCAATACATAGGATTCCCACAGAATGATGGTGATTGGAGGCACCTGAAGTGGGAATTCTTTGCTATTGCTCAATTGCCCAATGTCTTGGGAGCCATAGATTGTACCCACATTGCGCTGCGTGCTCCAATTGATGACTTGCCCTTCAGAAATCGCAAACATTTTCATAGCCTCAACGTGCAGTATGTTTGTGACGCACAGATGAGGATTATGCACGTGTGTGCGAATTTTGGAGGAGCTTGTCATGATGCCCGCATCCTCGCTCAGTCCTCCCTGTGGAGACCGTTTGAGGAAAGACAAATGCCCCCTGGTTATCTCGTTGGTGAGTATTTGTGCACAACATGGTTAATTAATTTGACAATTGCCACTGTAGTTTTAAAATGTTAGCGTAATGTTCAGCTATAGGATGCAATTTAACCATTTTTTTTTTATTTCCGCAAATGTCTAGTTTTAGTTCAATGCAG
This sequence comes from Bombina bombina, assembly GCF_027579735.1. NCBI lineage: Eukaryota > Metazoa > Chordata > Amphibia > Anura > Bombinatoridae > Bombina > Bombina bombina. The sequence goes on along the minus strand of NC_069502.1, from coordinate 297,493,542 downwards.
ATATGTAGCATGTCTTACCTTAAATGCTCAGATAGAGAATGCAATGTAACCATTTAGTTGCCATTTTACACAAGGTCTGGTTTAGGAGAAATACGCATATGTAGCATGTCTTAGCTGAAATGGGAAGATATTAGCTAATGCAATTTAACCATGTCATTGTCTCTTTCCGCTAAATGTCTACTTTTAGTTCAATGCAGATATGTAGCATGTCTTACCTTAAATGCTCAGATAGAGAATGCAATGTAACCATTTAGTTGCCATTTTACACAAGGTCTGGTTTAGGAGAAATACGCATATGTAGCATGTCTTAGATGAAATGGGAAGATATTAGCTAATGCAATTTAACCATGTCATTGTCTCTTTCCGCTAATATCTAGTTTTAGTTCAATGCAGATATGTAGCATGTCTTACCTTAAATGCTCAGATAGAGAATGCAATGTAACCATTTAGTTGCCATTTTACACAAGGTCTGGTTTAGGAGAAATACGCATATGTAGCATGTCTTAGCTGAAATGGGAAGATATTAGCTAATGCAATTTAACCATGTCATTGTCTCTTTCCGCTAATGTCTACTTTTAGTTCAATGCAGATATGTAGCATGTCTTACCTTTAATGCTCAGATAGAGAATGCAATGTAACCATTTAGTTGCCATTTTACACAAGGTCTGGTTTTGGAGAAATACGCATATGTAGCATGTCTTAGCTGAAATGGGAAGATATTAGCTAATGCAATTTAACCATGTCATTGTCTCTTTCCGCTAATATCTAGTTTTAGTTCAATGCAGATATGTAGCATGTCTTACCTTAAATGCTCAGATAGAAAATGCAATGTAACCATTTAGTTGCCATTTTACACAAGGTCTGGTTTTGGAGAAATACGCATATGTAGCATGTCTTAGATGAAATGGGAAGATATTAGCTAATGCAATTTAAGCATGTCATTGTCTCTTTCCGCTAATATCTAGTTTTAGTTCAATGCAGATATGTAGCATGTCTTACCTTAAATGCTCAGATAGAGAATGCAATGTAACCATTTAGTTGCCATTTTACACAAGGTCTGGTTTTGGAGAAATACGCATATGTAGCATGTCTTAGATGAAATGGGAAGATAGAGAATAATATTGAACTAGATTATTCTTTTAAAAAATAAACATTTGTTAGTGGATTATCGTGTACAAAAACTTTTATTGGACTCCAAATACTATTTTGAGGATTCATTTTGAATTATGTTCTGTTCATAATTTATAGGTGATTCTGGGTACATGAGCCGGCCATGGCTTATTACCCCCTTGCGTAGCCCAACTGATGTGTCTGAGGAGCACTACAATAGGGCTCATAAGAGAACCAGGGCGGTGGTTGAACGAATGTTCGGGCTCCTGAAGATGAGGTTCAGGTGCCTGGACAGGTCGGGAGGAGCCCTCCAGTACAACCCAAAGAAGGTGGCTAAGATCGTTATAGCCTGTAGTGTCCTGCATAATATTGCACAGCGGGCTGGGATGCTGCAGGGCGTTCAGGCGCACCGAAACCTTCTCAGAGATGAGGAGGATGATTCTGTTCTAGAGGGGCCATTCCGGGACGAGGGGCTCAATGTCAGAGCAGACATCATCAACTGCCACTTTAGACGGTAAATAATAGAAGTTAGACTGGAGTATTGTCAATAGATGTGAACTCTAGGGAAATGACAAGTAGAGAATTGTGCAAACATGTTATGATTGTTCATCAAATGCTATAAATGTGTTTCATTTATTAATATAGGTGATGCTCTGGTCATTGGGTCCTGTAGCGAGTCTTTGCCACCTGGTTTTTAAAGAGGACATCAGCTGGTAAGTATAAATGTATGGACTGTTGCTGGCATGAATTGTACACAAATACATCATATGGTATACATTTTCTAAACTAGTTTTTAGTTTACACATTACTTAAAATTTAAATACTCAGAAAGGGATCCTCTAGCATAACTATCCTCTAGCATGACTATGGTTCAATGTCACACATTAGAGGTTCGTTCTGCTCAATATGACTCTTCATCTTGATAGAACATAACACAAGATGCTACACACGCTTAGTAAGCTAGTGACAGAAATTGAGTAAGAAATGGGGGGTGGGAGAGGGGTACAGAACTGATTCACACACTTGTAGTAGTAATTTTAAAAAACAATTTTATGCCATTAGGGAGATGACTTCATGTAAAGACTGAAAAGGAAGAATTCAAAGAATGACAGTGAAGAATTCCCAGACTGACATTGGAAAAAGACCAGATTGAAATTGAAGAATACCAATGGGATCATGTCTGGCATTATCTTTCAAATCTGCTGACCTTGAAAACCATACAAAGACATGTTCACATGGTAAGTGCCAACTATTTGATAGAATAAGGCTGTGGAGGCATCCTATTGGAGACACTTAGATTATTTTCTAATTTTTAGATGGTATTTCACAGTCCTCTATTTTTGAAATGATGAATAAGACACCTATTGAAGATCAACTGTTTACCCCTGAATTGACTTTCAAAGACCATGCATTATCCAGGTTGGTTTACCAATGCATGCTAGTTAAGAATCACAGCAAGAATGTTGAATATTAGTAGCTTACATACATTAGTCATACTTTGTTCCTAATTAGATATTTAGAGATCACAATCAGACACTTAGATTATTTTCTAATTTTTAGATGGTATTTCACAGTCCTCTATTTTTGAAATGATGAATAAGACATCTATTGAAGATCAACTGTTTACCCCTGAATTGACTTTCAAAGACCATGCATTATCCAGGTTGGTTTACCAATGCATGCTAGTTAAGAATCACAGCAAGAATGTCGAATATTAGTAGCTTACATACATTAGTCATACTTTGTTCCTAATTAGATATTTAGGGATCACAATCAGACACTTAGCTTATTTTCTAATTTTTAGATGGTATTTCACAGTCCTCAATTTTTGAAATGATGAATAAGACACCTATTGAAGATCAACTGTTTACCCCTGAATTGACTTTCAAAGACCATGCATTATCCAGGTTGGTTTACCAATGCATGCTAGTTAAGGATCACATCAGCCAATCGGATTGAACTTGAATCTGATTGGCTGATTCAATCAGCCAATCAGATTTTTCTAACTTAATTCCGATTGGCTGATAGAATCCTATCAGCCAATCGGAATTCAGCGGACGCCATCTTGGATGACATCATTTAAAGGTACCTCATTCTTCGTTCAGTCGTTGGCCGGGATGGATGCTCCGCGGTGGCGGAGCGAAGAAAGAAGATTGAAGATGCCGCTTCATGGAAGATGCTGCCGGAAGGAAGAAGACTTTGCTGCCGCTTGGAGGAAGACGTCGCCGGGAGGAAGAATTCTTCTTTGCCGCTTGGAGGAAGACATCGCCGGAGGAAGAATTCTTCTTTGCCGCTTGGAGGAAGACATCGCCGGAGGAAGAATTCTTCTTTGCCGCTTGGAGCAAGACATCGCCCGGATCGGATGAGGAGTTCGGCCCGGTGTGGTGAAGACAAGGTAGGGAGATCTTCAGGGGGGTAGTGTTAGGCTTTTTTAAGGGGGGTTTGGGTGGGTTTAGAATAGGGGTTGTAATGGGGGGGTATTGTATATGTTTTTAAATGCAAAAGAGCTGAATACTTTGGGGCATGCCCCACAAAAGGCCCTTTTAAGGGCTGGTAAGGTAAAGAGCTTTGAACTTTTTTTAATTTAGAATAGGGCAGGGATTTTTTTTTATTTTGGGGGGCTTTATTATTTTATTAGGGGGCTTAGAATAGGTGTAATTAGCTTAAAAATCTTGTAATCTTTTTTTTTATTTTTTGTAATTTAGTGTTTGTTTTTTTTTGTAATTTAGTTTAGTTAATTTAATTGTATTTTTAGATAGATATTTGTAGTTTATTTAATTTATTGATAGTGTAGGTGTATTTGTAACTTAGGTTAGGATTTATTTTACAGGTAATTGGGTAATTATTTTAACTAGGTAGATATTAAATAGTTAATAACTATTTAATAGCTATTATACCTAGTTAAAATAATTAACAATTTACCTGGAAAATAAATATTAACCCTAACATAGCTACAATGTAATTATTAATTATATTGTAGCTATCTTAGGGTTTATTTTATAGGTAAGTATTTAGATTTAAATAGGAATATTTTAGTTTATAATATGAATTAGATTAATTTAATATAAATTTAGTTAGGGGTGTTAGGGTTAGATAGAGTTAATATAGTTAATATAAATACTATAGTAACTATATTAACCCTAATATAATTAGGGTTAATATAGTTAATATATATAATGTAATAACTATATTAACTATAATATACTTAGGGTTAATATAGATAATATAGCTGGCGGCGGGGTAGGTAGATTAAATTAGGGGTTAATAATTTTAATAGAGATGGCGGCGGTGTAAGGGGCTTACATTAGGGGTTAATAATTTTAATAGAGATGGCGGCGGTGTTAGGAGCTCACTTTAGGGGGTTATAGATTTAATATAGCTGGCGGCGGGGTACGGGAGCGGCGGTTTAGGGGTTAATAACTTTTTTTATTGTTAGGCTAGTGAGGGGGGATAGCGGATAGAGGGTTAGACGTGTCGGGCTATGTTTAGGAGGCGTGTTAGACAGTGCGGGTGATTTAGACTTTAGTCAGGTTTTATAGGCGCCGGCAGTTTCTAACGTGGCGCAAGTCACTGGCGACTCCAAAAATCTGTACTTACGCAGATTTCTGGACATCGCTGGTTTGTGAGACTTGCGTCACTTTAGCAAGTGATGGCGCCGCATATTGGATAGCTCAAGTTGCGAGCTGAAACTGCGGGCGACGCGGGTTCCCTCGCTTGCGCCGCAAACTGTGATCTATATCGGATCGCGCCCCTGATGACTTCCAGGAATATTTTTTTGTTTTTGTTAAAAAAACTTTTTATTTTTAAATGGTAATAATCAACATTTTATTATTAAATACCCTCTTTTGAACAGATTATAATAAATATCCATATAATCTGTCAATAAAAAACAATTTGACTCCCATGACTGGTAGTTGTCTATTTGACAAGCACATGCATAAGATCAAATTATGCATTCATTTTAGAAAATCCACTGATTCAGAGAATATTAAATTAAACTATCTTTTTTAAATTAATTGGGGAGTGAGATCCATCGATGCTTTTCTTGTGAAATTCTTAGATATTAAAATAATTTCGGATATGTTGTCAGAATTTGACATAAATTTTTTAGTTTCACTTTTAAGAAGGGGAAGTGGTTCACTTACATTAAAGTGACAGTGTTTTTGAATGTAAAATTAATTTTATAAGATCTTGTATCTTCCTTAGGTATCTAAAAACATTATTTTATTACATTTATAAATTAAAAAATGGTAGGTCATTTAACTTCATATTTTGCACAAGCTAGTTATTGGATGCCATGTTAATAGATTTTATTTTCTAGTGGAGTCATTTAAAGGGACATTTAACTATAGTTATTAATATTATGTAGTTTTAAAAATCTTACCTCTTGGGTTAGACATCACATATCTAAATATAATTTTCATTCCCCTTTAGTTTCTTTCGACAATGTTAAATCAACATTCCGAATGTTTTGGTCCTTAAAGAGACATTCACAAATTATATAGTGTATTGAATTTTAAAAATTCATAAAAGAATTTAAACATATTTAGAAAGTACTATAGAATTACATTCAGTCTTTAAATATACTTAGAAAAAGATACATCAATGCACATATCTTAGTCAATTACATAAGGCATCTATGTGCAACCAACAATCAGCCTCAAAATAGCCTATGTAGATATGTATTTAATCCAAGAATATATATAATTACAATCTAATGATTGAATAACAAAACATATTAAGTTGTTCAAATACTATAATCTTATCCAAAAAGCATAAATAACATTTAGCTTAATGTCCCTCTAAGCTGAAGACTGCGAAATACATCCATTACAATATATATTTCAGTCAGTGTGTAAAACAATCCAGAAGTTAATCTAAATATGCTTTACTCATATGTTATACTAATTTTGCAAAAGGAAGGTGCCTAGGTTTATGATTTTTCAAGCATTATTGTGAAATGTCTCCTTAAAGGGACATGAACTCAAAATATACTTAAAGGGAGACAGTTAAAAAATTAATGATTTATACATTCAGAACGAGTATTCTATTTTAAGCAACTTTATAAATTGTCTCATATTATCAATGTTCCTCGTGATGTTGTTATCATTACTTTAAAAATAAGGCATTAAATTGATAATTTATTTGCTTCAGTACTCTGGACAGATTTTTTTTTTTTTTGGTGGATTAATTTATCCAACAATCATCAAGGACAACCCAGGTTTTTCACCAAATTGTCCGTAGTATAAAATATAATTATTGATTTGCAAAGAAAGATAACATGATAATTCTTAACATTTGAGAATCGGATTAAATCATAAAGTTGCTTAACATTTCATGCTCAATCTGAATCACGAACGCTACATTTGTTTGGACAGTGTCCCTTTAAGAGATTTAAAGAGTGTATTTACTTCTCTTCTTATCTTGACATACTTTGCTTGAAAAGCATATCGAGATAGGCTCAGTAGATGAAGATTGGTGGATGCACAGAGATGCCTTATGTGATTGGCTCAACCATGTGCATTTAAATTTCTTATGTTGAGGATATCTAAATACAAAGATAAATTGAGTTACATTTTAAAGTCTAAACAATTTTCTATCTCTGCAGATCATTTGATACAATTGTTTGTTTGTAATGTCTATTTAAAAATAAAAACGCCATTGCATAATAACATATATGAGCAGTTCAGACAAATACAAGCTTGAGGTTTATTTACTAATAACAAACAAACCTGTAGTTTAACATCTATAAACAGATTATCCAAGTTACTGACATTATAACCTGAATTTGAACATTCAGAAATGTTGCGTGGGAAACGGATCTTGAAACACCAGATTTGCATCTTTAAACATTAGAGTCTAATGTCACGCAATAGCACACAATCAATGTGCATTATAAATACATTTAAGAGAGCAATGTCAATACTTCACAATAAGTCAACAAATTGATTTATGAACAATAAAGACATACAATATTAAATGTGTATTTGTATTAAAGAAACAGACCGTTATGAAACCGAAAAATGTCTACAACATTTAATAATCTGACAGTATTAGATTTTAAAGAGAATTTAAACATTAATATTTAACGGATCACGGATATTAAATCTGCGTAACACATATCCGCATGACAGGCCCATGAGTTACAAATACTTCTACATGAAAAATTAAGTAACAGCACCACCAGGAGGTATGTGTATGGAAGTTGCTAAGATATGAAACATTAAGGAACGGCCAATCAGAGTTCATCACACAAACACAACTTGAGTCAGGATGGTCTCACAGACATTCTAACAATATTTCAAACTTTTATCCAATCAGATGTACAGATAACTTGTCCCATGGTGCATCTCATATTTACTTCACCATATAAAAGTCCATTACACGTTGCCATCTTTGTCAGTTCTCTAATGCCTGATGGTATATTATTCTATCTACAAACATCTCGGCAGGTATGAAACCTCCCAGGTTTACCAAGCAGGAGAGCGCTGCACTGGTCCACGCCGTCCAGGACCCAGCTGTTTGGGAACAAGAGGAGGTCGACAGATGCGCCTGTTAAGAAGGCCCTCTGGGAGTCTATCACCAATGCGGTTCAATTGGTGTGTGGCGTCCAGAGGACCCAGGATCAGATCATGAGGAGATTCGGAGATATGAGGTTGCGCTTGACAAAAAAAGTCAACCTCATAAGGGAGTGGGTACAAGCCCGTAAAAGAGGGGGCAAAAGAGAGGCCCCGCGGAAACTCTACCTACTCCCTTATGAGGTGACTTTATGCGAGCTCCTCACTCTCCGGGTCCCCAAAAGATTCAGATCCTCGCCATCCTCGGCCTCCTCTTCTTCCCTCCCAGCTGCTGGATCTGAAAGTCCTGACCCGGGGGCCAGGGCAGCTGCTTCTCCGTCCGGTGGCCTGGGAGGAGCTGATAGAGAATCTGAACCAGGTAACTATCCAACTTCATATAATATCTTAATATTTGATTATATTTTTAAAAAATGTGTATATAGTCAGATACTAAACCTATACAGATCTCACAACATACACTACATGTGATGTTTAGATATATGATTTTAGATTAGTGACACATGAAATAGGAATGATGTTTCTTGCGCTCTACAGAATATGCATCACAGAGCGAAAATGGAATTGCGCATACACGTTAACATGGGTTTGCTGTAAGTGGCATTGCTTTATACATGTTGGTCAAATGACGGATGCGTAATTCCACTTGGAATCATTGCACAATGATCGCGAAAATGGAATTGCGCATACACGTTAACATGGGTTTGCTGTAAGTGGCATTGCTTTATACATGTTGGTCAAATGACGGATGCGTAATTCCGCTTGGAATCATTGCGCAATGATCGCGAAAATGGAATTGCGCATACACGTTAACATGGGTTTGCTGTAAGTGGCATTGCTTTATACATGTTGGTCAAATGACGGATGCGTAATTCCGCTTGGAATCATTGCGCAATGATCGCAAAAATGGAATTGCGCATACACGTTAACATGGGTTTGCTGTAAGTGGCATTGCTTTACACATGTTGGTCAAAATGAAATGTGAATTATTATATATGTGAAGAATACAGTATTCTTATTTTCAATATTATACATAATAAAAAAAAAAAGCAGAATCAAAATAAATAATAACATATGCCCATCAATTGATGAGAATGAAATAACACAAAAAATTAATTAAAGCAAAAGTAAACAACACAACTGATTGAAAATAAGAGTACAGGATATATTTATCATGAATTTAATTGAGGAAACAATTAACTCATGGGACTACCAAAAGATTAATAGTTTTTAATTTATTTGCTAATAATGTAAAGATTTTAAACATGGCATGATTTGTATTAATGATATCCAATCCTTATTTAATATATTACAGATCTGGATGTTGGTGCTGGATCCTCAAGCCAGGGCTTGTCACAGTATGGTATGTCTCATTTTAATTGACATTTGTCTTAGAAACATGGACAGAACATTACATACTAAATTCACATTGTTCAATATTTATATGTATCTGCAAACTGGATTATTAAAATATTTACAAATAAGATTAAAAAATAAACAATATAGGATTACATTGTAAGACTACTCTGATTTTTTATCGAATTTAAGATATCCCATCTATTCTGGATGTCTTAATATTAATCTAAGATACTTTGAATGTCCAATTTATATTCTTCCCTTATGTATTGCTTAATCTTATTTGTATACATTTTTAAAAAATTCACACACTTTTGCATATGTTTTGATTTTAAAAATATAGATTCCATTTTTGAAATTGATCACGTCATTTAAGGGACATGCCAACTAAATTTTACATTGAATGTTTTTTAAACGTGATTTTATTGTTTTGTTTAAACATTTTATGAGCTACATTGGTTCAGTCTATTGTTTTAGTTCTTCTAAAAACATATTGATTTTGGTTTAGGTTAAACAATGCATTACTGGTATTATCCGGTTTTTTTTATGCATAAATTGTCATTTTGTCAAAAGTTAAAATAATGTGTTCAGATAACAGTAGTACATAGTTTCCAAAAGTATACAATTACACATTTAGAGCTTCATGTCCCTTTAATAGATGAAAATTAAATAATTCTTAGGATATCCTTAAATAACATATTAGATTGGAATTGCATGCTCAATCCAATTCATTACATCAACATATGGAGTAGAGAATTCATTAACACCAACATTGTCAAATCAATATATTTTTATATTAAAGGGACACTGAGCTAAAATTATTAATGTTGTCATTCAGATAGAGCATGCAATATTAATCAACATTTAAATATAATACTATAATCATATGTGAAATATTCTATTGCTAAATGTATTTTAAAATCAAGAATGTACGTTTATCTGCAGCTCAATTTTGGTTGACCAACCTGGGTTTTTATTGATGATTGGTGGATACCTTCAACAAACAATATTTATTGAATCCAATATTGCTTATCTGCCTTTAAGATTAAAATGTAGCAACATTAAAATTATAATAGGAGTCAATGTAAAATCATTTGGAACAGTTTGAACAGTGAAATCAATGATTGAATTAAATCATGTCAGTGTCCCTTTAATAAACAATAGATTCATTAATCCTTACATTCTTTGGATTAGACAATATTGATATATAATTCACATATTCACTGTTGGAGTTACTTTATAGATATAAGCATACTCTAACAGCACCATGATTACATATTTGTACTAATCAATTTGGTTTGGTATTGTGATCAATATGTGTTGTGTCCTAAACAAGATTACTGTACATTGCACAAATGGCTCGATGTGCCACATGTCTTTGTTTATATTTGTCAACAGCTGTTATTCAAAATGTGGTTTGTGTGTATTCTTTTAAGAACATTGATCAATGGGTATATTTAGATATGCAATAGCATCGTATGAGATGAGTTTGATGTCTAATATAGTCAGAAATTAAACATATGTTCAATACATCATTTTTGACAGAATCCCCTTGATTCAATCAAGCATTTTTTTTTGCTAATGACTGCTCTATTCTTCACATTTTCAAGTTGATTATTCTTATAAATCGATACAGATGTGATTTAGTGCTATCCCAAATGTGTTCACTAATATATATCTATATCATTCATAGAGAGAGTTGGTGTGGGGAGCCCAGAGGAATCCAGCACCGACACAGAGCTGCCTTTGCGGTGTTCTGGTAAGTCTATTGACTCATTTATATGTCATTGAAGGTGTATTGGTAATCAATATTATGAGCATGATTCTGATGAAGCATAACATTTGAAACAAACATATAATTTACTCCTCTGATTATATATTAATTTTATTTGAATATTGAAAGATTAAGAATTAAAACTTTCTTAGTCTACACCTTTGTTATTCAGAAGATGTATAGCATATATTTGTTTCCATGTTCATTTTTGACAACAATCATCAAGTGATACACACATTAGAAATCTTAAATGTTCTATGTACTATGCTTTTATGATTTTAAAATTAATACAAACAATAAATTGAAAATATGAATCATTGAGAATAACAAATCTAATGTCATTTGTATGCTCCATCAAAATGATGTAAATCATAACTTTGGGTGTGTATATCTTTAATGCAACATTGATGTGTGTCTTTGATCAACAGTAACATATGTTATAATATCTGATCTTAACGTGTACACAACATGTTATGTTTTACAGAGATTGATTTAACATGTGGGACGGAGGAGGAAGAGGCTCCCTTGAAGTCTGATGGTATGTGAAATATATCTAACATGTTTCCAACATGTTGCTTTATTGGTAATCATTTTATTGAAGACATTCAAAGTCTAAAGCTTTTGCACTTTAAAAATGAATATTATTTGTCTGTTAAAATACACTACTGCCCCCTTTATATATCAGGCAGCATGAAGATATGCTTGGATTTGTTTAAATATTTGGATTTGAAATTTATGCCATCATGATGTCACATGCATATTCTAGGCCAAACCACAATAATAATTTTATAATTGTGCAGACAGTCATTGATATTCATCTGAGTGCCTATATGCATACCATATCCTCATGTCAGCATTGTTTAGAAATTCAAACACACTTCTAAGTATATTGCAAACATAATCAAGTTGAAATGCGTTAATTGGATTTCATGATGTATGAGATGTTAATATATGTATAATATTTATTTCAGATGGATCCTCCTCTTCTGGTCATCATTGTTCCTCCCCTGCACAGTCCCCTGCACAGTCCCCTGCCCAGTCCCCTGCCCAGCCCCCTGCCCAGCCCCCTGCCCAATCCCCTGCCCAGTCCCCTGCCCAGCCCCCTGCCCAGTCCCCTGCCCAGCCCCCTGCCCAGCCCCCTGCCCCTCCACAGACCACAGACCCTCCCGGCCCTTCCCATTTTTCCTATCCTGTCCCTCCCAAAAAACGCCCCTTTGTCCCCCTTCGCCGCTCTCCCTGTCTTTTGGCCCGTACCGCTACCCCAGCTGCCCAGCCCCCAACTCACCACTACCCAGCTGTACGGGCTACCCCAGAGCAGCAGCCCATCCCTCCCCAACCCAATCCCTCCCCAACCCAATCCCATCCCTCCCCCCTGTCTCAACCTTCATTGTCCTGGGTGTCGGATTGTCCTTCCCAGGCACAGCTGTAAGTATCATTCAAAATCAACATTATAAGATACTTAAAGGTACACTGAATGAAAATTTTTCTCTTGTGATTCAAATAGAGCATGCAATGTTAATCACATTTATAATTTAATACTCTTATCAATTATTCTTCATTCTCTTGCTATCTTTATTGAAACAAAGAAATGCCTTTTTTTTTTCTTTCCAAAAAAATCTGTACATCATTTCTTTATTGTTGGATGAATGTATCCATCAATCAGCAGGGACAACCAAAGTTGATAACCAAAAATGGCCTGCCCTATAAACTTACATTCTTGCATTTAAAATATAGCTTGAGAATTCAAACATTTAAAGAATACGAGAAATTAATAATTCTATTTAATGTCATGCTCTATCTGAATCAGTAACTAAAATATTTAGGTTTACTGTCCCTTTAATTTGATATCACTACATATACCAATCACCACTATTTGGATCCAAAAATGTATGTACAAATGTTCATACATTATCTCTTGTATAACCCAGTGGGAATGTAATTTCTTCTGGTTGCTATGTTTACACAGCTTGTCCTCAACACCAAAATGTTTAAGGATAGGTGTGCCTACCACAGTATAACTAAAATCTTAAAATTGCTAATGTAAGTACAATGTAAATCCTTTAACAAGATTTTAGACACTCAAGCTGTAAAAGTGGATCATCAAAAACCAATTAAAGGGGACAACATGTTGGATTAAAATGTCCATTTAATGGTTTAGGTCTGTCTGAATAACATATTTCATGTGTAAATAATCAATGTCAACAAATTAATGTAAAAAATTATTTGTCTTTATGATGACAATGTATATTTGCTTTTTATTTTGTCTGTTGTGTAATTTTCATTAATATTTGATTTTTTCTTTATTTTAGGCTGTGACTCAACATGGCTCACACTCGAAGGTCTAGCACGCATAGAGCAGGCCATGTTGATGAACGCAGCTGTCCTGAGAGGGATGGCTGACACCATGCAGGCCCAGCTGCAGGTTCAGCATATGACTCTACGTCAGATGAGGCACTGGAACTCAATGCTTGAATCTGTAGCTGGACATGCACAGGACGATGAAGGGGATGACCAGTAAGTGGAGGATCTGGAGATGCTCCAAGGGCGCAGATAAGAATCCTCCGTCCACATGTTGATTTTTTTTTATGGTTGCCATTTGGCCTTTTTTTTCTGTTTATTGTTGTGCCTGTTGCACTCTTTTACCTTGTCATATGTCTCCAATGGGGCTATGCTGGCCCTTGGCAACTCTCTTCATGGACTGTGATGCACTCTGTTACCTTGTCATATGGCTCCAATGGGGCTATGCTGGCCCTTGGCAACTCTCTTCATGGACTGTGATGCACTGTGTTACCTTGTCATATGGCTCCAATGGGGCTATGCTGGCCCTTGGCAACTCTCTACATGGACTGTGATGCACTCTGTTACCTTGTCATATGGCTCCAATGGGGCTATGCTGGCCCTTGGCAACTCTCTTCATGGACTGTGATGCACTCTGTTACCTTGTCATATGTCTCCAATGGGGCTATGCTGGCCCTTGGCAACTCTCTTCATGGACTGTGATGCACTGTGTTACCTTGTCATATGGCTCCAATGGGGCTATGCTGGCCCTTGGCAACTCTCTTCATGGACTGTGATGCACTCTGTTACCTTGTCATATGGCTCCAATGGGGCTATGCTGGCCCTTGGCAACTCTCTTCAGGGACTGTGATGCACTCTGTTACCTTGTCATATGTCTCCAATGGGGCTATGCTGGCCCTTGGCAACTCTCTTCATGGACTGTGATGCACTCTGTTACCTTGTCATATGGCTCCAATGGGGCTATGCTGGCCCTTGGCAACTCTCTTCATGGACTGTGATGCACTCTGTTACCTTGTCATATGTCTCCAATGGGGCTATGCTGGCCCTTGGCAACTCTCTTCATGGACTGTGATGCACTCTGTTACCTTGTCATATGGCTCCAATTTTCCTGATCTTTACCAGATTATTTATAAACGTTGTTGATGTTTTCTGACATACTAATAAAAGACATGTCATTGCACGATTCTTTGTCCTCCTTATTCATGTCATTGATTGAAATCTCTAGTTTATCTGGTTGATCCTTAAAGGGACCTACCAAAAATAATGGTGTTTCCTGAATCATATATGTAATACAATTGTAAATGACTTTAAGATTAACATCTCCAATGTAATTTTATTATTTGTCTTTATATATTTTTCTGAAAGCTTTATCATTGCATGATTATGATTAGCATAGTAATTCTTTTATATATGTATATATAGATTGTTATTTGTGTATATATATGTATATTTCAAATTTCACATCCATGTGTGTATTTATAAACTCTGCATGAATTGATGCACCTTAAACAAATGATCTGAGGATTGATACAATGATATAATCCCTGTAAAGTGTTCATTTTATTGAAATAGTATTGTCTCTGTGTATCCTCTTTTTAAAAATAAAAATCATGTCCCTTTAAGTGATGCTGAGCACAATTGTTAATGAATGGATTTCAATTTCTAAAGCGTTTTTGTCCTTTTTACATGAACAAGGACATATAATCTTATTAATAAACAATCTTATTGTAATGTTGACAGCACATGTATTTCATTTTCTATTCTATCTTATTGTAAAAGTGTAACCAAATCAATCTCTGTGTGTAATGCGCATATTTTAGATGAGGAATATGTTTGTAAAAATATTTTAAACAAATACTTCTCCCATATATGGCTATAGGTAGGCTGACCATATTTCAACTTGAATAAATGACACGTTTGATCAATACATGTGTCATTATTGTTATTACAAAACAATCTAAACATATCTTAAAACATTAATGGCATATGTATTTCTCATGTGTATCTTTTAAATGTTAAAGATATACACCATAGCTATAGTTAAAGGGACAGTCAAGTCCGAAAAGATGATTCATGATTTTGTGACATTCCTAGATAGCAATCTAGACACATACTAGTTACTAAAATATAAATACGTTTCTTATTGATATGCCAAGCTGTCAACTGAGTCCTTGTATTGGCTGCAGTTTTTCAGCGATCTCGGATGCGCCATGTTGCTTAAGACGTCACCTGCCAGGCTGTCCAATGATTCCTTGTATTGACTGACGTTTTTACGCGATCAAGGATGCGCCTTTTTTTGGTTTGCGTTCTTACGTGATCAAGAATGCGCCTTTTATTGGATTGCGTTCTTACGTGATCAAGGAAGCGCCATGTTAATTAAGACGTCACATGCAAAGGTAAAAAAACGTCTGATTGTATTACGTAGTCCCACAATATTTGTTTGTGCACGTTACACACGTTTGTGAATGAGAAGACAAGTTTAAAAACATGGCGAATATGGATTGTTTGCATCATGTTACATTGTTGGCCCATAGCTAATAAAGACCACCACATTCTCTTTTGCTGGATGTCTGGTTGAATAAACAAACGAAAGCAAAATGTTTTCATGCATAAGATATTTCGAGGCAAGTGCAATTCTCTATAGTCCATGTTGTTTAATATGTTTGTCAACAATATGTTCCTTTTTATGAAAAATGACTGTTGTGTTTAATGTTAAAGATATCTAATTCATAAATATGCGCTATTGTGTTAGAATAAAGTAATCAATATGCATTTATCTTTATCATATGCTAAATATATGATGCCGACTTCTTCTAAATGTAATTTCGTTGTATATTTTATTAAAGGTTCATTAGACACTCACATTAAAAACCAAATTATTTTATTTGGTCTCTAGTTATATAGTCCATTGTTTAACAAATACACGTCTCATTTTGCTTCTGTTCAAATTAAACTCGCCAAGCCTCAAAGTTTCATGTGAGTACCATCTCCAGCTTTCTCCTGTTTGTGTAAAGGGTCTTTTCATATGTTAATGATGGGGTATTGTCTTGTTTTACGGTTGTAATGGGGGTTCATCTATATTTTCAATAGAGATAACCCGATTTTCTTAGAAAGTGTTTAAAGCTTTGTAATATTGATATCAGTATATCTTAATCTTGTTGTTTCTAGTAGTGTCTATTACATGCAGTTCTGTGAAAAAGATAGTATACTGTCCCTTTAATGCAAATGTTGATTTTTGTATCATGTATGAGTTCCACATTGGTTAATCTCCAAATATATTATTGTTAGCATATTCCCCCCCCCCACTCCTAAAAGGACTTTTAACCATATTCATTGTTAAAATTAATGTCTTTTTTTGTAATATCAATGATATCAAAGGTTTCTCACCAATTAATCATTTTTCTGTGTTTATTTTAATTTGCTAGCTAAACCTATGAGGTTCGTGTGCTCATTTCTTAGGGCTTGAAGAGTGCATGTAATCATTATGCAATTTGACCACTAGAGGGCATTTGGATAGCATTTGTATATCTAAAACCTTGAGCTCATACAGCATATTTACCATGTATTGATCATTGATGTCTAAAATGTTGTTATGTCAGAACAACAAATAAGTGGTCATTTTTCATAGGCATAGATACAAGGGTAAGCACATAAGTCACACGTATTTCTCTATGTTTTGTTGTTTCCAACTTGATAATGCGTAATACAGTGTTTTCTTTGTAATCAATAATTCTGACTGTCCCTTTAAGCTGTGTTATTGGCATTCAAACAGTAATATGCCATCATGGATAATTGTAATGGTAATTTTGTTTGCGATTCGGGAAACAGTTTGGACATCACATCACAGAAACCAATCAATATCATGAACAAGGATAGGTATGTGATGTGTTTTTCACACACTTATAACCCACACTCTGCAAACAATCTGCCTCCATGGACCCGGGCACATAGAAGTAGATTATATACAGAGTGTGGTCCACAAGTGTATGAAAACCACATCATCACATACCTATCCATTACACATTAAATAAAAAAAAAAATTAAACATGAAAACAAATACTTACTTCCTCTTCCTTCCCCTCTTCCCACGGGGCTGAGGCTCTGGGAGGGTCAACTGCCGACTCCGACGAGTTCTCATTGGAGATGTTGTGGGAAGAGTGGAAGGAAGAGTACTGGGATGACCAAGGTGAGGAGGAGGAGCTGGGCCGGCAGGAGGAGATGGCCCGGCAGGAGAAGATGGGCCGGCAGGAGAAGATGGCCCGGCAGGAGAAGATGGGCAAGCAGGAGAAGATGGCCCGGCAGGAGAAGATGGCCCGGCAGCAGGAGGCCCAGCAGCAGGAGGCCCAGCAGATGGCAGCCCAGGAGCAGGAGGCCCAGCAGATGGCGGCCCAGGAGCAGGAGGCCCAGGAGCAGGAGGCAGACCAGCAGGCAGACCAGCATGCGCCTCCCGGAAGAAATTAAACATCTCTTGTTGGAGTCTAAAGGTTCTGTTTTGGGCTTCTTCTATTCGAGTAAGGAGGTGTATGATTTGGGTTTGTCCTTCAATGATTTGGGTTTGTCCTTCAATGATTTTGTTTTGTCCTTCAATGATTCTAGTTCTGCCTTCTATATTTTGTATCCGGGAGTTACGCATCTGGTCAATGTAGTCTAGTAGAACCCGCACCTCCGCTATTTCATCTTGTTGTGCACGGCGGGGTGCCCGTGCACGGCGGCCTGCTGGTGCACGGCGGCCTGCTGGTCCTTGAGGGGCCTCTGCTTCCGTGGCATCTTCCTCTGCTTCCGGGGCCTCTTCGTCAAGGGGGGCCTCTTCCCTCCGAGGTGAAGATTCATCCCCACCACTCTCATCCTGGGGAAAAGGAGGAGCCGGTAGTTGCTATGCTGCCTCCTCCCCAGACTCTGTATATTTGAAAAAGAAATAAATGTATATATTAGCATATTTCAAAATAAAGCTATAAATTACTTAGCTTACGATACAATTACAAATGCAGCCTCATAAATCCACTTTGAAATCTAACAATCAATACGATTTCCGCATTTTCTAAACCGTGTTTGTGATATCTCTGGTCAATCTGAATGTTTTTGCGTTTGTTTTCAGTCTGTTTAAATGCACACCTAACCTATAGCCTAGATACTAATGTAACCGCAAAGTAATTGTGAATGCGTGTAAACAACGTAATAGCATTAATCTGATCCTTAAAGGGACATGAAACCCAATGTTTTATCTTTCATGATTTCGAAGCATACAATTATAATCAACTTTCTAATGTACTTTTCTTATCTATTTTGCTTCATTCTCTGGATATTCTTTGCTGAAAAGCATATCTAGATATACTTAGAAGCTGCTGATTGGTAGCTGAATATAGCTGCCTCCTGTGATTGGTTCACCGTGTGCATGGCTATTTCTTCATTAAAGTATATCTAAAGAATGAATCAAATTAGGTAATATAAGTAAATTGGAATGTTGTTTAAAATTGTATTCTCTACCTTAATCATGAAAGTAAAGGTTTGCGTATAGTGTCCCTTGAAATACATTAGTATGTTAATTTATTCTTAAATGAGCTTACCGTCAGATGAGAATGGCAGGTTCCCGGTATCAATTCCTCCGATACCGACTATATCCACCTCGGAGATGCTGGGACGCAACATTTCCTCCCATCGGCAGTAATCGATTTCCAGTGCAGGGCCGCCACCGGTTCCTGCGGCATGTCGGGCCTCCAGGCTTAACTTTTTCTTAAGATCCATCTTGCAGTCCCGGTATCGATGTTTAATAGAGTCCATATCTCTGTTCCGGCCACCCACTGCATTGACTGCATTCCTTATCTCATGCCAGAGCTTCCTCTTCTCAGTCGGGGTGGTCTTCTGATGCTGCAGCCTCCTATACCTGGCCATATAGGCTTCTACGAGGGCCTCCTTCTCCTCCATCGAAAACCTCGCCTCCCTAGTCGCCTTGGCCTTCCCCTGTGAAGATGCCCTCTGTTTCCCGGACTGTGAAGCCCTACTCTGTCCGCCACTGGGCCCAGCCACTTGTTCATCTTGAACCAAGTGGCTGGGTCCACCCACTGCTTCCACCCCCACTTCCTGCCCCCCTTCCTGCCCCCCTTCCTGTCCTGTTGCTCTCCCCCTCCCTCTCCTCCCCCCTCTACCTCTCCCCTGCCTGCCCTCCACCTCTTCCCTAAACTAAACCCCAACTAAGCAAACAAAAAGTGAGTGTGATCAAATGAAAGGGGGTCAAAATAAAGAACTAAAAAGACCAAAATAAGTGCTGAAAGTGTGAAAGGGATATAAATAAAAGAGGGTAAGGAGTATTTAAATGAACAAAATGAAGAAGAAGACTAAAAGGAGGATATGTAAACTAAATGTAACTAGGGGATGGGGATGGGGTATGGGATAAGAGTAAATGGGATTACAGGGAATGGGAGTACAGGGAATGGGGTATGGAGTGTAGTATGAGAGGGTATGGGGTATGGAGTGTATGTAGTGTTATTGATAAGTGTATGTATGTATTGAATGTGTTTGCGTGTAAATGTGTTAAGTGTACAGAAAAAGCACTCGCACACTCACCCAAACCAACTGTCGTTCACTAACTCACACTAGCACTAACTCTAACTCACACTAGCACTAACTCTCTAACTCACACTAGCACTACCTCTCTAACTCCCACTACCACTACCTCTCTAACTCCCACTACCACTACCTCTCTAACTCCCACTACCACTAACTCTCTAACTCACACTACCACTAACTCTCTAACTCCCACTACCACTAACTCTCACTACCACTAACTGACTCACAATAATGCACAAAATCTCTAAGCTCCAATCTCCAAAAACCCACCATCAACACAGTGAAAGAAGCCATGCTTGTGTGGTGCTTATATACCCTGTGTAAATGTTTAATGATGTACCGGTTTGAGGTTGTAAATTGTGTTCAGGTGTGCTTTATTAGTAATTATTATTTGTGCAATGTGTATTAGGTGTGTGAATGTGCGCATGCTCATTTGGAGTTAGTATTTGTGGAATGTGTAGAATGCAATGATGTCATAGTGCTCGTTTTCTATAACATTGTCCAATAGTATTATGTTTAAATGTTAATTTTCGATGGTGTGGTATTAGTGAAGTGTTGTATATGTATGTTTGTCCTAATATATAGTAATATTGAATGCGATTATTTTGCTAGTGTATGTTTTTGTATTTTTTTCCTTGTTGTTATTTTCCGTATTTCCGCATCTTAAAGTATATGCGTATTCCCTGTATTTTATTTAAATAAAATTCCCCCTGCTTCTGAATGTGTAATGCTTATGTGCTTTGTTTAGTGATTGTTGTTGTGACATTTGCGGCATGTTATTGTTGTGCATGATGTGGTATGCGTCATATGACAGAGCTGTTCGTATTTCTCACGAGATCGAGTGTTAGATGAAAAAAGCGTGTTTGTTTTCATTTCCATTGATCTCTATGGGAGACTGTCTAACGCGGGCAGGATTCCGCGTGTGAAATACACGCTGTTAGGAGTATCGTTAGATGTTTTTTTTAACTCTAAATACCGGAGTTAAACAATGCCGTGCGTTAGACATAAACCACGCGTAGCGTTAGCACCCCATCTACCGCCAAACTCCAAATCTAGCCGTTAGGGTTTATTTTACAGGTAAGTATTTAGTTTTAAATAGAAATAATTTATTAAAGTATAGTGTAGTGTTAGGTGTAATTGTAACTTAGGTTAGTTTTTATTTTACAGGTTAATTTTTCTTTATTTTAACTAGGTAGCTATTAAATAGTTAATAACTATTTAATAGCTATTGTACCTAGTTAAAATAAATTGAAAGTTCCCTGTAAAATAAAAATAAATCCTAAAATATAGCTACAATATAATTATTATTTATATTGTAGCTATATTAGGGTTTATTTTAAAGGTAAGTATTTAGTTTTAAATAGGATTAACTTAGTTAATAAGAGAAATATTATTTAGATTTATGTAATTAATATTTAAGTTAGGGGGGTGTTAGGGTTAGTGTTAGACTTAGGTTTAGGGGTTAATAATTTTATTACAGTGGTGACGGTGTAGTGGGGGCAGGATAGGGGTTAATAAATTTATTATAGGTGGCGACGGTGTAGGGGGGGCAGAATAGGGGTTAATAAGTTTAATATAGGTTGCGGTGGGGTCCGGGAGCGGCGGTTTAGGGGTTAAACTATTTATTTAGTTGCGACGAGGTCCGGGATCAGCAGGATAGGGGTTAATAACTTTATTATAGAGGGCGGCGGTATGGGGGGGCAGGATAGGGGTTAATAAGTTTAATATAGTTTGCGGCGGGGTCCGGGAGCGGCGGTTTAGGGGTTAAACTATTTATTTAGTTGTGGCGAGGTCCGGGATCAGCAGGATAGGGGTTAATAACTTTATTATAGAGGGCGGCGGTATAGGGGGGGCAGGATAGGTGTTACTAGGTATAATGTAGGTGGCGGCGGGGTCTAGGAGCAGCGGTTTAGGGGTTAATAACTTTATTGAGTTGCGGAGGGCTCCGGGGGCGCCGGTATAGGGGGTAGAACAGTGTAGTTAGTGTGGGTGCTTAGTGACAGGCTAGCAATAAAGCTGTCAAAAAGCCGAAGAGCAGCGAGATCGGATGAGTGATAACTCACAGTCCGCTGCTCATCACCCCGTACTTGGTGCGCGGCTTTTTGACAGCTTTTTTGATAACTTAGGCAAAATTTTGCAGGTCCACGGCGGCGATGGTAGGCGAGCTTAGGCGGGCGTATTGGGCCGGTGAAGGCAGGTAAAGTAGACACGTTGATAACTACCCCCCATGGTCTGTTGCTGGATTTAAAAGGGTTCTATTTTGTTCATTTAATCATTTATATTGTAATGTATTTATGTTGTGTTTTATGCAACTTGTGAAGAAGAGAACCGGGCTTGCATGGCTCTCCAGCACACTAAAAGTGAATACTGAAAAATGTTGTCCATACTTATTAATTTTGTGGTGTATTGGTTTGCATATTTTATTTATGGAAACAAAATGCATATCCCTATTTCATTACAAATTTGCAATTGTGACAAAACCGCACAATATATCAGCAGTTAAGCAATGTATTGCAAAATATTAACATATACATTAAAGCCTAGATTACAAGTGGAGTGCTGATATATTACTCAGTGGAGTGAAAAATATCACTTTCGCAAAATCGATATTTGCGCTCTACTTGCAATCTAGCCCTAAATGCTTTAAACCATTTTAACACTGTAATTTTATTAGCACCATTTTAATGGTTTAAAAAAATAAAGAAAACGAGATGTAAATGAGTGTGTGATGTGGTTCGAGCAAGTATATACCATATATACCCAATTATTCATTCTGAAAAATGAAGACAAACCAAATTTGTGTGTGGGGGGGGGGGGGGGTGGCTGCACAAGTCTAGTGAAAAATGCACTGTAGTGTCTTGCTATCTATTGAAAAACTATCTAAATAAGTATCTACGTAAGGAGGAGGAAGGTGGAATAAATAACAGTAATCCACAACATCAGTAAGGTACTTATTGTGATGTCAAGCAGTTAAAACTTATAGGCAAACATTGGAATATCATCTGGTACTTACTTGATGGAGCTGCTGTGCTGTACAAAAGAATCATTGCCACTTGAGTGACTCTTTAGACCATTGACATAATACTGTTTATGCATCTCACAATCGCAATGCCAAGTGATAGCTTTGGTTTGGCTAATCCACACATCTGAACCTCCACTACTGCCAAGGTAATGAATAGCACAAGCCCAAACTGTGCAGCTTGTTTGCTAGTAATGAATATTGGAATAAACAAACAAACAATAAACAAACAGTTCTAAGGCTGCAATTGTAGTGTAAAGTTAAAGGGATGTTAAACAGTAAATACATGCTTGACATATTGATGTATTCAAACTAAATATTAGTGTTAGAATAATATGTAAATGTATTTTCACAATTATATTTGTTGTTCAAATATTGACAATATGAGTGTAAAGGTTAAGTATCAATAAAGTTGTTTTAATTTAGTAATGTTTGAACTAGTTTTCTATTTATCTCTGTTTGCAAAACAAGGTTGTGTGGAAATCTATTTTAAATATCTTAAGTTCCACACAGCCTTTATTGGATAGTTTCTTTTATTGCCTTTCCAATTTACTTTTATAATCGAATTTGCTGTGTTCTCTTGGTATTCTTTGTTGAAAGCTAAACCTAGGTAGGCAGAAATGCATGGAACGCCCTTTGGCAAAATTTGCCTTTTCAGAATTTCACTAGGGATTTCGCAGTGCTGGAGGATCATTTTACATCATCTTGCCTGAACTTATAGGTGTATATTATCAGGCCCATAATCTGAAGTTAGACCTATAAGTAGCTTTGTTTGCAATTCATATATCCAAAATATCTAGCATTTTGAATTGGTCTTTATCTCTACATGGATGTCAGACCTTTTCAATAGCAATACATTTAAAGTGACATGAAACCCAAAATTTTTCTTTCATGATTCAGATAGAGCATACAATTTTTAAACCGATTTTTAATTTACTTAAATTAGCTAATTTACTTCATTCTCTTGGCATCCTTTGTTAAAAGCATATCTAGATAGGCTCAGTAGTGGAGCTAGTTGCTGACTAGTGGCTGCATTTGTATTGGTTTACAAATGTGTTCAGCTGGCTCTCAGTAGTGCATTGCTACTTTTTCAATAAAAGATACCAAGAAAATCAAGCTAAATTGATAGAAGTAAATTGGAAAATTGTTTAAAATGTTTATTCTGAACTTCCGGTGGGTGGCGAAACAAGATGGCCCCGACGTGTGTTGCTCTCTGTAAGATCTTGCTTTTTACAGTCGTGGTCATACCTAAAGCCGTCCTACCTTCCCTTAACAGAACAGCTGTTTGGGAGCCCTTTGGGATCAAGAAGGACACCTCTTGGCCACCAGGAAGCTAAATAATTGGAAAAATACCGGACGGTATGTGTTAAGGTACGAGGCCTGCCACGAGATACAGACATTTTCTTCATGCTATACACAATATTCTAAGCATGCTCGCCACAGAGAACAGTGTGACTACTAGTTGCTGCTCTATCAGCTTACCTCTTACCAGCATTTGATGCACTGGAAACAGCCACGCAGGGATTACTGATTCACTTGCACGCTTGCAAACCCACATACGCGCCAACTCTGCATTCTGATACTAATATGGTGGAACGTTCAATGGCTGGCACACCTATCAGTCCTCAAACTAAATAGCCCATTGGTAAATAAGATCGAGCACAGTGATCACCGCTTTATTTTATCTATTATGGCATCCACTACTGGTTTATTTATAGAAGGGAAAATCGGTATGAAAACAGAGGATGTGCCTTTACAATGGAATGAGATGCATTTTCCTACTGGTGCCGGCTGAACTTTAACTCACTTATGTCATAGGTTGCTACCCACCTTTTTGCTCCAAAGGACATTTCTTCAGTCTTTTATGGACTTTAATATTGGATACTGGCATTGTGGGTACCTCGGATTAGTAATCTCTATGACACTGAACATACTTAATCTTTATTGTTGTTAGTTAAATGATGACTACTTCACTTGTTGTCTCTCTGCTCTAATGTAATATTTGCATATTCTACTTTGTGCTAGACCTCATAATGAAACTCTGTTTGACCCAGTATCATTTGGCAGGGAACAATAGTTATCCTGATGACACTAAGGCATTAATTGTTCACCCATCTGCCTTATTTGTATCTATGTCCATAGCCTAAGCCCATTTTATATTTACTATTTTATACTTAAACCCGGATTAACTGATATACTGACCATAAATGTACCCTTCCATGGATCCCATGTATAACATAGAGAGTATATACAGTGTTCTGGTTACACAAGAGGAAAAATACCTCTCAGATCTTACACATTTCATTTACCAGATATTGTCAAGTTCTCTTGTTGCTTAAATCTTATTGTTTATTTAAATGGAAAATGAGGAACTACTTTGTTTCAATTAGAAAAACGTCACAATATCCAATTTGTCACATTAATATTTATTTATACTAATTCAGCATCTGGTGTCTATTGCTTTTAATCTAGTTACACACGGCTATTATAACTCTGTGTATATAGACAACCAGATTAAATAATCAAACTAATGCCTGATATTAGAGTTACATTTCAATAATTGAAATTGATTCCTTTTACTATGACGGAGTCTTGCATAAGGCAAATAACCTGTAGATGCCTTAACTAATAACGGAATTCAGACAATTTTTCACAGATCGCAGATATATAGACACCTTACACTATTTTTATTACAAATGAATACTTTCAATTTCTGGCCATTACTATATCTTGCTATTACTTAACACAATATGTGTACCAATCTCCTATACCCCATTGTAAATTGTGCCCCTTATATACTAACCCGGTATCACTTTATAATGAAGGATCAAACTTGCAGTCGGTATCTTATGACATTAGGTTTATGACTCTTACACACAGGTACTTTGGCATTGGGCAGTCAAGCTCTAATTGGTTAACCAGAACTTTTATGTCTAATATAGGTGGTTGCCTTTTGGTTTAACTTGGTCAAGATATCATAATAAGCTTCCCCTATATGGTGTTGCAAATATTTTTTCTAATTGTAGATTTTTATTGTTTTATAGTATGAGGATTATATCTCTAATAATGTATATCTTTTTTCTGGCCACTCATAAAAGTTTCAAAAGCGGGATCTGACGAAAAGAGGTCATATACCTGAATTAGTCTGATTTATATTTGATAGTGTCACAATATTGTTGTCTTATTTATGATAGCCTTGGAACCTCAGTATTGTTAGGCTAAAGAAAAACTTAAGAGCTATAACTGTCAAGGTTAGGTTTATAGTTCTGTTTGGTTGTTTTTTTTTTATTTTTGTTTTTTTAATGTTTTATTTTGTTCTCTGTTATGTTTTTAATTATAAAAAACCCCACAAAGTGGTTACATAAGATGTATATATAACGATGTATCATCTATTTGACACATCTCAAATTTTGGTACTAGAACACATATTTTATGTTAACCTTGTATACTCAAACTACAGTGTAAAACTGCAATATCGCAATACTTAACTACTCTCGCCCAGCGCGGCATAACGATATGTACACTTTATCTATGGTGTATATGCTGGTATATCAAGTATTTGAAATGTCTTACATTTTGGTATTAGAATGCATATTTTATGTTAACATTGTATACTTAAACTACATTGTAATACTGTGTTGCAGCAGAACTTTTCTTTTCTCGCCCTGCGTGGCATAATGACATGTACACTATTTTTGTACCCATTGTTGGCCATAAATAAAATATTTAAAACAAATGTTTAATCTATCTGAATCATGAAGGACAATTTTCTGGTTTTATATTCCTTTAAATCTTTAAATATTCTGATTCTGAATGTAAATAAAATGTATTGCTAGAGGCACAGTAGAACTGCTGTTTTTTATATCTAATACATGTTCTCTCATCCTAACCTCTTAACCACATGAAGTGCAAGCCACTAGATATATAACATATGCAAAGGTGCAATTTCATACAGATTAATACAAGTTGAATTGAATTATTTACCTACAATCATTGTCCTGCACACTTTTGCCATTGTCCTGCTACCCCACTTTCACATTCCTTTCCTTTGGAGTGAAGCTTAGAATTTTTAGCAATAATATTTAATTGTTTCAAGATGGGATAGAGAGAACATGTTCCTATTTCTCTTGTAAATAAATCTGCAACCAATCGGCTAGATTACGAGTTGTTCGGTAAGCTTAAAAAGCAGCGTTCATGGGTCCTAACACTGCTTTATTACGCCCACTGGTATTACGAGTCTTGCAGGTATAGGTGTACCGTACACTTTTTTGGCCTTACCACAAACCAACTTACGTAAATTTCGTAAAGCCTTTTTTCTATGGGACTTCCATAGCGCCAGTATTACAAGTTTGTCCTGGGAGGCCAAAAAGTGAGCGGTACACCCTCTACCGCCAAGATTCCTAATGCATTTTAAAGTCGGTAGTTATGAGTTTTATGTTACAACGCCGTAACATAAAACTCATAACTAAAGTGCTACAAAGTACACTAACACCCATAAACCACCTATTAACCCCTAAGCTGAGGCCCTCCCGCATTGCAAACACTAAAACAAAAATATTAACCACTAATCTGCCGCTCCGGACATCGCCGCACTATAATAAACATATTAACCCCTAAACCACTGTACTCCCGCCTCGCAAATACTAGTTAAATATTATTAACCCCTAATCTGCTGTCCCTAACATCACCTCCACCTACCTACATTTATCAACCCCTAATCTGCCTCACCAACGTCGCCGCCACTATATTAAATTTATTAACCCCAAAATCTAAGTGTAACCCTAACCCTAACACCCCCTAACTTAAATATAATTTAAATCAATCTAAATAAAACCTACTATTATCACCTAAATAATTCCTATTTAAAACTAAATACTTACCTGTAAAATAAACCCTAAGCTAACTACAATATAACTAATAGTTAAATTGTAGCAAGCTTAGGGTTCATTTTTATTTTACAGGCAAGTTTGTATTTATTTTAACTAGGTAGAATAGTTATTAAATAGATATTAACTATTTAATAACTACCTAGCTAAAATAAATACAAATTTACCTGTAAAATAAATCCTAACCTAAGTTACACTAACACCTAACACTACACTATAATTAAATAAATTACCTAAATTAAATACAATTAAATAAATTAAATTAAATAAGCTAAATTACAAAAAAACCCACACTAAATTACAGAAAATAAAAAACAAATTACAAGATCTTTAAACTAACTACACCTAATCTAAGAGCCCTATCAAAGTAAAAAAGCCCCCCCAAAATAAATAAAAACCTAGCCTAAACTAAACTATCAATAGCCCTTAAAAGGGCCTTTTGCTGGGCATTGCCCAAATAAATTAGCTCTTTTACACATAACCCCCCAACAGTAAAACCCCCCACCCACACAACCAACCCCCCCCCAAAAAAAAGCCTAACATAAAAACCTAAGCTCCCCATTGCCCTGAAAAGGGCATTTGGATGAGCATTTAGCTCTATTGTGGAGTGGATCCATCTTCAAGACATCCGGCGCGGAGCATCGTCTTCTTCCGACGGACTAATGATGAATGAATGAATGTTCCTTTAAATGACATCATCCAAGACGCGTCCCATGTCGGAAGGATGAAGATAGAAGATGCCATCTGGATGAAGACTTCTGCCAGTCTGAAGGACCACTTCTGCCCGTCTGGAAGATCACTTCTGCCGGCTTCGTTGAGGACATCTTGCCGCTTGGATGAAGACTTCTCCCGGTAAGTGAATCTTCGGAGGTTAGTGTTAGGATTTTTTAAGGGTGTATTGGGTGGGTTTTATTTTTAGGTTAGGGCTTTGGGCAGCAATAGAGCTAAATGCCCTTTTAAGGGCAATGCCCATCCAAATGCCCTTTTCAGGGCAATGGGGAGCTTAGATTTTTTTAGTTAGGCTTTTATTTGGGGGTTTGGTTGTGTGGGTGGTGGGTTTTACTGTTGGGGGGGTTGTGTGTATTTTTTTTACAGGTAAAAGGGCTGATTTCTTTGGGGCAATGCCCCGCAAAAGGCCCTTTAAAGGGCTATTGATAGTTTAGTTTAGGCTAGGGTTTTTTTTTTATTTTGGGGGGCTTTTTTATTTCAATAGGGCTATTAGATTAGGTGTAATTAGTTTAAAGATCTTGTAATTTGTTTTTTATTTTCTGTAATTTAGTTTTTTTTGTAATTTAGCTATTTTTTTTTATTTATTTAATTGTATTTACTTATTGTAGGGTTAGGTTATGTGTTAGTGTAACTTAGGTTAGGTTTTATTTTACAGGTAAATTTGTATTTATTTTAGCTAGGCAGTTATTAAATAGCTAACTATTTAATAACTATTCTGCCTAGTTAAAATAAATACAAACTTGCCTGTAAAATAAAAATAAACCCTAAGATAGCTACAATGTAACTATTGGTTATATTGTAGCTATCTTAGGGTTTATTTTATTGGTAAGTATTTAGTTTTAAATAGGAATAATTTAGGTGATAATAGTAGGTTTTATTTAGCTTTATTTAAATTATATTTAAGTTAGGGGGTGTTAGGGTTAGACTTAGATTTAGAGGTTAATAAATTTAATATAGTGGCGGCGACGTTGGGGGTGGCAGATTAGGGGTTAATAAATGTAGGTAGGTGGCGGCGATGTTAGGGAAAGCAGATTAGGGGTTAATGATTTTTAACTAATGTTTGCGAGGCGGGAGTGCGGCGGATTAGGGGTTAATATGTTTATTATAATGGCGACGATGTCGGGAGCGGCAGATTAGGGGTTAATAAGTATAATGTTGGTGTCAGCGATGTCAGGGGCGGCAGATTAGGGGTTGATAAGTGTAAAATTAGGGGTGTTTAGACTCGGGGTTCATGTTAGGGTGTTAGGTGTAAACATAACTTTTATTTCCCCATAGGAATCAATGGGGCTGCGTTACTGAGATTTGCACTGCTTTTTTGCAGGTGTTAGACTTTTTCTCAGCTGGCTCTCCCCATTGATGTCTATGGGGAAGTCTTGCATGAGCACTTACAACCAGCTCTCCGCTGACTTAAGCAGCGCTGGTATTGGAGTGCGGTATGGAGCACAATTTTGCTCTACGCTCACTTCTTGCCTTTTAACGCCGGGTTTGTAAAAACCTCATACCAGCCCTGTAGGTAAGTGAGCGGTGACAATAACGTGGATGTTAGCAACGCACCCCTCTTACCGCAAAACTCGTAATCTGGCCGAATGTGTGCTAATTAAACCATCTACTATCCAATGACAGAAGTGGAAAGTGTCTGTTTCATTTTGCAGAATTAATTTTACTAGTTTGTGATAAATCAACTATCTACTACCCAATGGCAAAAGTGTATTTGTTTCATTTTGAAAATGTCATTATAATATTCACTTTAATTAGTCACACTTACCCACAAAGTGACAAATTCTTTCAAAGTTATCCTAACCTTTTGCTTTTTTTTAAAAAAAACTCTGCTATAATGTAAATCTATCTAATTTACCTACCTCTTACCAAGCTTTTTTCATACAGTTTTTTGAAAAACCTCTGTTTGTCAGGTGTGACAAAAAAGCGTCCTGTGAAAGTCCTCTTGAGGGGCCCACACAAAATAAAATCAAACAATAATGTCCAAATTAAAAAATGAATGACAACAAAATAGAAAAAAAAATAAAAAATATAACAAGTCTACAAAAGGCTATGAAAATCACGTCAAATTGTCAGCTCCAATTCTATCCTCTGGCTATAGGAAACAGTGCACTACAAAACAAAAACAAAGAAGGGCACCGCCTAGCATAAAACCATCAATAACATTCTCTTAAAAAGAGGAAGGCTCAAGATGAGCTACATTCTCAGATAATGCTATGCAGGCTGGGATTCTCAGTACCCAGCTAACAGTAAGAAAGAAGACCAAAGTCAGAGAAAATATCTTAGTGGTAAGTGAACAACACTATAATAATATATACAACCTCTTCTCATCCAGACAAATAGGGACAATTTTTCAGAAACTCATTAAAAGGAAACTAAACCCAAAGTATTTATTTGAAAAAGCAGGAATAAAAGCTTTGGAGCCAGTCCATTTTAGTTTCAGAACCTGGGTTGCACTTGCTGATTGGATGGCTAAATGTAGCCACCAATCAGCAAGCCCTACCCAGGGTACTGAACCAAAAATAGTCCGTCTCCAAAGCTTTCATTCCTGCTTTTCCAAATAAAGATACCAAAAGATTGAAGAAAATTGATAATAGGAGTAAATTAGAAAGTTTCTAAAATGTGCATGCTCTATCTGAATCGTGAAACCAAATATTTGGGTTTACTACTATCCCTTTAAGGTGCAAGGCATCCCATATTAATAATATATCCCAGTGTGTAATGTTACCTAAATTGTTGCACTAATCCATCAATTTATGAGGAGACTAAGATAACATTAAAACTATATCCACTTATTGTACAAAAATGTAAAAGACACTTTCAGTCAAGCGGGCCTCAGTCGTGTCCACTGGCGCGTTTCACTTCCGCTTTATAAAAAATAACAGAAAGATTTATCAGAAAGTATATTTTTTTTAAATTAATTATCTAATTACTTAATTAATTCATTGATAAATGTATTTATTTTATCATTGACATATTTATATCCATGATCTTATCCATATAGTGAAACAGTAGAATACTATGGCCATTATATACAACATACATTTTAAACCATTAAACAGTTGGCCTGCAGAGAAATTAATTTCCTTTTCATTCTTTTTTTATAAATTTCTTTTCCTATCTCTTTTTTACTTAGTTATGACTCAGATTACTTTAACACAGTGTTTCTTATCAGTACATCTAGAGTTATAACATTTTTTGGAATTAGCCCTAACCACAACACATAAATAATATTGATTTAAAATGTGCATATTAATTGAAAATTTTAATACACTCATGCATATTCCAGATCTTGACACATTTGCATTGGTTGTATAAATCAAAATAAAGAAACAACAGAAATCAGATATATGTTTCTGTTTTCAGGGATTTAGTTTAACATTTACTATGTCTGAATGCAGATGTGATAAATCTTTAGCACTGTAAGGGCAACCCAGATTAATGAAAACAAGTTTTAGAAAACATATATATGTATGCGCATTCTTGTAGTTGTTAAAGACAAAAGCAAGTCAATATATTATATTTCAAAATATGATAAGGTAAATTATGTTCACGAGTCCCCCTCTCAACATCTGACTTAATTTTATATCCAGTTTGTTTTACCTATTTCACCAAGACACCCATTACTTTATACATATTAAAGGGACAGAAAAGTCAAAATTAAACTTTCATGATTCAGACAGAGCATGACATTTTAAACAAATTGCCCATTTAATTATATTACCAGTTTTAGTTTGTTCTCTTGGTATTCTTTGATTAAGAACATACCTAGGAAGATTTAAATGGACATTAAACCCATTTATTTTCTTTCATGATTTAGAAAGAGCATGCCATTTTAAACAACTGTCTAATTTACTTATATTATCTAATTTGCTTAATTCTCTTGATATCCTTTGCTGAAAAGCATATCTAGATAGGCTCAGTAGTCGCTGATTGGTGGATGCATATAGATGCCTCGTGTGTTTGACTCACCCATGTGCCTTGCTATTTCTTCAACAAAGGCTTTTTAAAGAATAAAACAAAATAGATAATATAATTAAATTCGAATGTTGTTTAAAATTGAATTTGAATTAAATTTTAGACAGATTTTCGAAGTCATCAAACAAGATTTCAAACGTTGGAAAGGACTTCCTATCTCATTAATAGGAAGAGCTCATCTAAATGATGATCTTCCCGAAGTTGTTATACCCAATGAATATGATTCTGATTATGATTCATAAAAGTGATGTTGATTAATAAGATGTTTAACTTCTTCCTGTGGGAAGGGAAAAATTTTGAATTAGCTTAAAAAAACTGCAGATGAAGAGGGAAAATGGTGGACTAGGCATTCCATATATTCACTATTATAATCTTGCAGCGCTGACAAAGGTAGCAGTAGATTGGCTCCTAGCCACAGAGCAGTTTAGCGTTAAGTCATTTGATTCATTTTTACTAGATGGTATAGCACTAGCCTCTTTGTTACATCAAAAATGTTATGATATCCTAGCTGTAATTAGAAATAACATCATGTATGAAAGTATACTCAGGGCATGGCATAAAGTACAGAAGATTATGGGGGCTCAGCAGTACCACTATTTTTACCCATAATGGGGAACCCGTGGTTTTTACCAGGCATGACCTTAGGATATTTTAAAGTGTGGCACAAGGCACATATAAAAACAACAGGAGATATAATAAATTTATCACAAAGAAAAATAATATCTTTTGAAGAGTTACAACGGAAGATTCAGATACCAGATTCTCACTATTTTGCTGATTCTCAAATTACTCATTATATTAAGGATTTATTGTAAAAGCACCCCACTGTGTGGGAAGTTCATTGCTTGGTTAAAACTATTTTAATATTCAAGAAAGGGAAGTATACTTATTCTCTGATTTACGAAGCTCTGATGAACTCAGTTAAGGGCAAGATAATGTCTAAACTCATAGAATCTTGGAATAAGAAGGTAGAAGAAGGGGTTTCTATAGAAAAGGTGCATAAAACTTATTCATCAAGTGACATGTGATTGCATACCTTAGGGAGTCACAAACTATCGGCTAGATTACGAGTTTTGCGTCATGAGGGGTGCGATGCTAACTTGCACGTTATTGTCACCGCTCACTTCCCTACAGCGCTGGTATTAAAGGTTTTCATAAACCCGACATTATCAGGCAAGTAGTGAACGTAGAGCAAAATTGAGCTCCATACCGCACTCCAATACCAGCGCTGCTGAAAGCTGCAGTGAGCTGGTTTTACATGCTCATGCACGATTTCCCCATAGACATCAATGGGGAGAGCCGGCTGAAAAAAAGTCTAACACCTGCAAAAAAGCAGTGTAAAGCTCAGTAACGCAGCCCCATTGATTCCTATGGGGAAACAAAATTTATGTTTACACCTAACACCCTAACATAAACCCTGAGTCTAAATACCCCTAATCTTACACTTATTAACCCCTATTCTGCCACCCCGACATCGCCGACACCTACATTATACTTATTAACCCCTAATCTGCCACTCCGGACATCGCCGCCACTATAATAAACATATTAACCCCTAAACCGATGCACTCCCGCATCGCAAACACTAGTTAAATATTATTAACCCCTAATCTGCCGCCCCTAACATCGCCGCCACCTACCTACATTTATTAACCCCTAATCTGCCGCACCCAAATAAATCTAAATAAAACTTACTATTATTACCTATATAATTCCTATTTAAAACTAAAAGTTTGTATTTATTTTAACTAGGTAGAATAGTTACTAAATAGTTATTAACTATTTACTACCTAGCTAAAATAAATACAAATTTACCTGTAAAATAAAACCTAACCTGAGTTACACTAACACCTAACCTTACACTACAATTAAATAAATTACCTGAATTAAATACAATTACCTAAATTACAAAAAAAAACGCTACATTTTCCAATCAGCCAATAGAAATCAAGCTCAATCCTATTCGCTGATTGGATCAGCCAATAGGATTGAAGCTCTATCCCATTGGATGATTGCATCAGCCAATAGGATTTTTTCACCTTTAATTCCGATAGGCTGATAGAATTCTATCAGCCAATCGGAATTCAAGGGACGCCATCTTGGATGACATCACTTAAAGGATCCTTTATTCGGGAAGAAGACTTCGATTAAAGAGGATGCTCCACACCAGATGTCTTGAAGATGGACCCGCTCCGTGCCAGATGGATGAAGATAGAAGATGCAGTCTGGATGAAGACTTCTGCCCGTCTGGAGGACCACTTCTGCCGGCTTGGATGAAGACCTCTCCCGGGTTCGTTGAGGATTTCTTGCCGCTTGGAGGAAGACTTCTCCCGGCTTCGTTGAGGATGGATGTTCGATCTTCAAAACTGTAAGTGGATCTTCAGGGGTTAGTGTTAGGTTTTTTTAAGGGTTTATTGGGTGGGTTTTATTTTTAGATTAGGT
This sequence comes from Bombina bombina, assembly GCF_027579735.1. Lineage (NCBI taxonomy): Eukaryota > Metazoa > Chordata > Amphibia > Anura > Bombinatoridae > Bombina > Bombina bombina. The sequence continues at coordinate 297,458,814 of NC_069502.1, read as the reverse complement.
TTGGGCAATTGAAAAAGACCTAAATGCCCTTTTAAGGGCAATGCCCATCCAAATGCCATTTTCAGGGCAATGGGGAGCTTAGGTTTTTTTTAGTTAGGATTTTATTTGGGGGGGTTGGTTGTGTGGGTGGTGGCGGGTTTTACTGTTGGGGGGTGTTTGTATTTTTTTTTTTAAAGGTAAAAGAGCTGATTTCTTTGGTGCAATGCCCTGCAAAAGGCCCTTTTAAGGGCTATGTTTAGGCTAGGGTTTTTTTTATTTTGGGGGGGGGCTTTTTTATTTTGATAGGGCTATTAGATTAGGTGTAATTAGTTTAAATATTTGATCATTTTTTTTTTATTTTGTGTATTTAATTTAGGTAATTTATTTAATTGTAGTGTAAGGTTAGGTGTTAGTGTAATGCAGGTTAAGTTTTATTTTACAGGTAAACTTTATTTAGTTTAGCTAGGTAGTTAGTAAATATTTAATAACTATTTACTAACTAGTCTACCTAGTTAAAATAAATACAAATTTACCTGTAAAATAAAAATAAACCCTAAGCTAGTTACAATGTAACTATTAGTTATATTGTAGCTAGCTTAGGGTTTATTTTATTGGTAAGTATTTAGTTTTAAATAGCAATTATTTAGGTAATGATAGTAATTTTTATTTAGATTTATTTAATTATATTTAAGTTAGGGGGTGTTAGGGTTAGGGTTAGATTTAGGTTTGGGGTTAATACATTTAGTATAGTGGCAGCGACGTTGGGGCGGCAGATTAGGGGTTAATAAATGTAGGTAGGTGGTGGTGATGTTAGGGGCGGCAGATTAGGGGTTAATAATATTTAACTAGTGTTTGCGATGCGGGAGTGTGGCGGTTTAGGGGTTAATATGTTTATTATAGTGGCAGCGATGTTGGGAGCGGCAGATTAGGGGTTAATAATTTTATTTTAGTGTTTTTGATGCGGGAGGGCCTTGGTTTAGGGGTTAATAGGTAGTTTATGGGTGTTAGTGTACTTTTTAACACTTTAGTTATGAGTTTTATGCTACAGCTTTGTAGCGTAAAACTCATAACTACTGACATTAGATGGCGTTACGAATCTTGCGGGATAGGCTGTACCGCACACTTTTTGGCCTCCCAGAAAAAGCTTGTAATATCAGCGCTATGGAAGTCCCATTGAAAAAAGACTTTACGCAAATTGCGTAAGTTAATTTGCGTTAAGGCAAAAAAAAGTGTGCGATGCTCCGAAACCTGCAAGACTCGTAATACCAGCAGTAGTGAAAAAGCAGCGTTATGAGCCTTAACACTGCTTTTTCACTCATACCGCAAAACTCATAATCTAGCCGTAAAATAGTACACAAATTTTATGTGACCCAAGGAATGTCAGTAAGTGGTTTATTTGCAAGAATGAATGCATTAAATGCAAACTGAGTAACCCAAATCTTAAACCTTACTTATGGAATTTCCCAAGGATCAATTAACTTTGGGCTAAAATTAGCTTTTGGGTGTCTAAAGCGTTGAAGTTAAACTTTAGAAATATACAGTAACTTTGGAGAATACGTCAGTAAAAAGGAAATTTGACTGTTTTCTGGTAATGGTGCTAATGTTAATGAGGAAATGTATTCTGAAATCCTGGCTCTCAGTGCACTTCTAGTATTAAAGAGCTTTTAGAGACCCTAAAAAAACAAGTGACTATTGAAGTGTTTGATGTTCTGTACGAAAAAATACAAAGGATAGAAAATGGCATAGCTTTATTAAAGTTTTAGAGATCTCAGTACAGAAAATAATATTGGCACCATTAATAGGTGACACAAGCATACAGATATATGAAAGTAGGGGGAAAGAGTTGGATTTGAATTGTATAATTTGATCTGATGTGGAAACTTAAAGGGACACTGTACCCAATTTTTTTCTTTCATGATTCAGATAGAGCATGACATTTTAAGCAACTTTCTAATTTACTCCTATTATCAAATTTTCTTCATTCTCTTGGTATCTTTATTTTAAATGCAAGAATGTAAGTTTAGATGCCGGCCCATTTTTGGGGAACAACCTGGGTTGTCCTTGCTGATTGGTGGATAAATTCACCCACCAATAAAAAAGTGCTGTCCAGAGTTCTGAATGCCAAAAAAAGCTTAGATGCCTTCTTTTTCAAATAAAGATAGAAAGAAAACAAAGAAAAATTGATAATAGGAGTAAATTAGAAAGTTGCTTAAAATTGCATGCTCTATCTGAATCACGAAAGAAAAATTTTGGGTTCAGTGTCCCTTTAATAAGATAGAAAGTTACTTGTACAATTTACATCATGTTTTGCAATTGTAATGTTTTGTGGACATTGTCTTGGTGAATTTGTATAGGGTATGAAAACCTGTAATATGTTTGTGATGTTTTTTCTAAAAATCCTATGGTAAGATGTGTCTCACTTGCATTTGCTACGTAAAAGCACAGTATTGATGTTTATGTATTATTACTGCTTGGAATAAAAATAAAATATAAAATAAAATAAAAATTTTTTTTTGGGGTTTCATGTCCCTTCAAGAGCAACAAGCTGTTGATTGGTGGCTGCACCTATATGGCTCTTGTTACTGGCTTGCCCAATGTGTTCAGCTAGCTCCCAGTAGGGCACTGCTCCTGAGTTAACTCTTCAACAAAAAATACCAAGAGAATAAAGCAAGTTTGATCATGAAAGTAAACTGGAAAGTTGTTTAAAATTCTATGCTCTAAAAGAACCGTGGAAGCTTCATTTTGACTATACTGTCCCTTTAAATGGACATAGTCAATTTGCGTAATTCCTTTGGTAGATTTTACCCCTACAATTCTGCCATGCCACACTTTAACTGACACATAAATGAATGGAAACCATCATCTGTAATATTTCACCATGTACATTTATTCTATACCTCTAAAAGTTTCCCAGAAGTCCATGTTCTCTTTAAACTGTATTTGAATCAGAGCAATTTTTTTTAAAGTGTAGTGAATACCGCACAACATTTATCAGAGGCATTCCTACTGGTATTTTTTAGAACCAAAAAAGCGAAATCTGTAACATTGGTTTACAAAATGCTCCAAACTATCTTAACCAGTCATTTGAATTGCAGGATTTTTTACCTTTTACTTAGCATGGGATAATTTTAGTGAACCAAACAGCTCAAAAGATAAATAACCTATGATAATATTACTCATTTATGTCCCAATGCGGCAATGCTCTAAATCAGTGATGGCCAACTTCTGATACAGGGGGGCCATAGATCAATATTGTAGAACTTTTATTAGCCACTTTTAAATTTATAGTTATTAACCACACATTATGGGTTCCATTTATCAAATGAAGGTCGGACGGGGTTTGCTGTCATGAAACCTCGTCTGCCTCTGCCTATCCTTCCTGCTTGTTATATGCCGCCCACTGCTCCTGCACAGCCAACCACGTGTAAGATGGAGCTGTCAATCATCTCAGTTAGATCTGATCTGGATGATTGAAATATTCCACACTTTAGGTGGCAGAGAAGTTAAAGGGGCATTACAGCCAGATTTGCAATCTACAAAGATACATTTCAGTTTTGAATAGAAGCATTTTTGTAATATACATGTAATAGCAAAAATCCTTCTAAATAAAAGTTGTAGCTGTTTCAAAAGTGTATTTAAGTATGCACTGTGCACAAGCTATTTTATTGACCCTTGGTAGAGGGCAGGACAGACATTTACAAATGTCTATTTAATAGACATACATGATGTCTCGTAAGAAAGATCTGCAGGAAACATCTAGCAATTGTGCTGTTTAATTGTTTGGTTTTTCTTCATACTTACATTTTCATGATTCTAAGTTACAGTCATTTCATCTTCATACATTTGTGATCAGGATTTAACAGGTTGCTGTTCTGTCTTATTTATTGGGAACCAAGATCTTTTGCATAGCTTTTTTATAGTAAACATAAGTCCCAAAAATTAGGTTTTCTTAATGAATTGACAATTAAAAAAAATATTAATTTTGACATATTAAAAGTGCTAAATACGGGGGCGGAGCCAACTCTGTAGCTGAACGGTCACACATTTCAGCAGCTCCGGCTATACTATACATAAAACGCAAACTTGGTGGCCGTTCAAGCTCAAATATTTGGCCATCATTGAAGGCCAGTAAGCGCAGACGACCTACAGAGCTAACTTTAAAGAGAGCAATATTAGATTGACGGGGCCTTACGATCCTGGTGCGTACACTGCTGACAGCAGGCCTTGGGAGCAGCCATCTTTTGGCCCAAGTGGCAACTGCTGTAGAGAACGTGACTGACCTAAGGCTATTGCTATACCTTCAGGATGGACATCTACTACACTGCCTAACAATGGAGACTACAGAGTACATTATGGAGGAGATGCATATTTTTATGGAAGGGTGCCGCAATGTGTTTGAGTACTTATTCATAACGATGCCCCAGCAGGCAGAAGCAGCATCTACGGAACATGCTGCCCACACACCCATCTTCATAACTGCTCCCAAGGGAAGTGACGCTCTGGGGCCCCAACGTTCACCACCTACTTGGCATTGACTACGGAACAATTTGAGAACGGAACATACAAAAGCAGCAACTTGCATGAATGGGACTGATGCTGAAGACAAAGCATCTAAAGTAGAGCGCTTAAACCCCCCCAAGCATTATGAGCATCACCTACATAGCATCAGATACAGCGGATCGCAGTTTTCCAGTAAGTCACCAAGCATCTTCTACTGCAGCCCGCAGTGGAGTGTGGGGACAGTTGCATGCAGTTCGGATCAGTGGAGCAGCAGTCGTAGACGACTCTTACATCATATTGTCAGGTCTCTCCTTACAACCGAGCTGTTTTTCTTCAGCACTGCTCGCATACCAAAGTTCAGAATCTCGATGTGGTAGGCCAGAGAATATGTCCAGCCTTGCGATCTGGTGTGGGGTAAAGGATCCATACACAGCGTCACAGCATTATCTCCCACCCAGATTGAAACTTGACAGAGAGATTGTGTGTGAAAATGGACCTCATGCTTTAGTTGTACAAAACTGCTTTACTAGTGTCTTATTATAGACTAGCAACCTTATGTCCCCCTTAGACTGTGTAATCCTATACTTTATTTTAGAAGCCTGCCACTTATCATAATAAAATCTATCATGTCAGAGAATCTACTGACTCTAGACCACTGGTTGCATATAGTTCTCCAGAAAGCCCCAATTAGACTAGTATTCAAGACTAGAGAGGGGTCTTCTATGTAGCGATATTCCATCACGCTTTGTCCTACTATAACAGACTGCTTGCGGCCGGAGCAGATGTCTGAGTCCATAAAGTAAGCTATTTTCTCTATATATGTGTAAACCCCTCATCAAGCTATCTTGGTACCCTAGGAGCCACCTTTGGAAAAAATGTGACTTAACAGTGTACAGCCGAGCTATACAAAACTCTAGCATACTTAAGCCATTTCTTATTGCTGTACACTATCTTGAAACTTTGAGGTCTATAGGGAATGTAACTGGCGCGCTTCTATTAACATTGTACATGTTTTTTGATTGTTCTTGTGCTAGTCATTGTTATTTCTCATCTTTAGTGTGTGACATAATATGCAAACTTTATCACCTGATGACATGGCCATTGTTGTACTATGACACATAGCTTTGCTGTGAAACATTTGCTATATTGCTAGTGTGGGCACTACTATTATCATTTATGTTCTCCCTACACATAATATCCTCAACGCGCTACATATCCCATGTCTACACAAATGGTTTAGAACTTAAAGTTCCACTATACCAGGCAGGACACTAGTCCAGCATGTAACCAACCTATTTATGCTTCCCCTCTAGTAACTCACATGCTTGCGAGATGTTCTATATGGATAGGTCGCCTTGCAATATTGTAGCTTGTTTATTTTTGAGCCATGATGCAATAAGTCATTATGTCTTTATATGGAGGCATGATTTTTAGTACATGCTATCCACCATACTTAAATGACCACCACCCCCCCATCCCCATATAATACGCCTCCTAGTTAAGGAGGATTAACTACGCTGTTCTGTGTACACAGATACATTTCAGTCTGCTAAGCTTGCATAACTTTGCTGCAACACAAGTGGACAGCTCTGCCTACTGGCTATTTTAAATAATGCACTGCTTTTCAATAGCAGTCACATGACTGAAAAAGGTGGTTATTCAGAAACTGCTTAAATTGAAAAATGCTAAATACTAGACATGTAAATGCCAGAAAATGTCGTTTCAGACAAAATATATGGTTCGGATATTCAAGGAATCCTTCGTTAACTGCACTATTTGGATTTTGTTGTGTTTAACAAAATTACAATTTTCGTTTTCGTTTTAAACATTTACATTGGTTTTTGTTAAATAAATGTAAAATTTTGGAAGTTACTGGTGACAAGTTCACCTGTAGCTAAAATGACTTACCTTAACGTGCTCTGGAGAATGCGCTATCCTGATTCTCTTCTTGCCAGAGCCCAGCCGCGCTTATACCTGGCTTACGATCTGGGGTCCAAGGACTGGACACCTAACGCGCTAAGCCTCCTGTTAGCGCAGCCAGGGCTCTTGCAAGAAGAGGATTGGGTTACTATACTCTCCAGTGCAATAAGGTAAGTATTTAACACTTAAAAAAAAATTTAAAGAAATTAATGAATACTGAGGGATTTTGTCAATATTTTTAATTTTTATTCATTTTAGTCGGTGTATCCAAAAACGATGCTTAGTACACCCATTGTGCCTCTATAAAAATGGCATTCAGATTCTTTAAACACTACTCTATATCCAATTGGGAAAACATTTGAACCCCATTATCCCATTTAGGATTTCAGCTATCAGCATCCATTATTGGCATTTCAAAGTGCCGCTGTGGGAAATTGGAGATTGAATATTGTGAAAGTTAACAATTGTGTTTGATTGAGAAAGATTAAAATAACAAAAAAATGGGCTTTCCCAGTTTTCCAATTTCTAGGGGGAAATAAAAGATTGCAATCGATCCCTGTGTGTTTAACCCCTGCAAAGTCATCTCCAGAGAAGCAATGCACTACTGGGAGCTAGCTGAATGCATTTGGTGAGCCAATGACAAGAGGTACATGTGTGTAGCAACCAATTACCAGCTAGTTCCCAGCAGTGAGCTGCTGCTCTTGAACCTATCTAGGTCTGCTTTTAAACCAATAATTAATACCAAGAGAACAAATTGAATATATAAAAACATTGAAAAATCTGTTTAATATTAAGCCTCCTCAGTGGGTCTCCCACTCTATATAAATCCCATGGTAGTCAAAGCAGTGAAGTTAAATATGAAGGAATATTTTATTTAAAAAAAAAATATATGAGTACATTTATTGTGGAAATATTTTGTTTGTTGTATTCTTTTTCTTAATTGCTTTTTAACTATACTGTGATAGGAGCATGCATCAGTTGCAAAACTCAAAATTTGCGTAAAGTTGTAGAATGCATCTACTATTTCAAAGGCTTTGAGCTAGATTACAAGTGGTGTGCTATTGTTAACATGAGTTTGCTATAAGCAATAGCGCAAATGCCCTAAATTCCATGCATATTTCATGCTGAAAGTAAATACGTTCGCTTAAAGGGACATTATACACTCATTTTTGCATATATGTTTTGCAGATCTATTTATATAGCCCAGAAAGTTTTATTTTTAAAAAAATGTATAGTTTTACTTATTTTTAAATAACATTGCTCTGATTTTCAGACTCCTAACCAAGCCCCAAAGTTTTATGTGAATACCGTCAGCTACCTTCTCCAGCTTGCTCCTGTTTGTATAAAGGGTCTTTTCATATGCAAAAGAAGGGGGAGGGGGGAGTGTCTTATTTCCCACTTGCAGTGGGCTTTCCAACTACCTTTTCAACAGAGCTAAACTGAGAGCTTCTAAGTAAGTCTTTAAACCGTTTTATACTGGATTTTTATATCAGTATCTGGGCATGTTGTTCTTTATAGTAGTGTCTATTACATGCAGTTATATGAAAATGAGTGTATACTGTCCCTTTAAGCGCAATCTAAATTTGCATTTAGTGGTTTGGCGCAACTAAAGACCTAGAGGTCAATTTATCAAGCTCCATATGGAGCTTGATACCCCATGTTTCCGGCGAGCCTTCAGGCTATAGACCGCTGCTCCATAACCTGTCTGCCTGCTCTGAGGCGGCGGATAGAATCAACACGATCGATAACGATCAGGTTGATTGACACCCCCTGATAGCAGGGGGCGGTATTGCACCAGCAGTTCACAAGAACTGCTGGTGCAATGATAAATGCCGATATGCAGCGGACATGATACGCTACATTGTATCATGTCCGCTCGCACATTCATAAATTGACCCCTTAGCATAAAGAGTAAGAGTAAAAATGTGCACCAAACACAAAATTAATAAATACAAAAAAAATGTTACACTCATATATAAACTATCTAATAAAATAATTTTTATTAATATTAATAAAAATATTTATAAGGGTTAAAAGTATATGGTATATGACAAGATCACACACACACACACACACACACACACATATATATATATATATATATAAAATATAATATATATATGTATACAGTCATGGCCAAAAATATTGGCACCCCTGCATTTCTGTCAGATAATACACCACTTCGCCCAGAAAATTGTTGTAATTACAAATGTTTAGGCATTTTCATGTTTATTTCTTTTGTTGGTATTGGTATGACAAAAAAGTGGGGAGAAAAAAGCCAAATCTGACAAATTCCACGCAAAACTCCAAAAATGGACTGGACAAAATTATTGGCACCTTCTCAAAATTGTTTTAAATAGTTGCTTTCCAAGTTTGTGATGCTCCTGTAATTTGTAATTAAACTCACCTGTATCAATTAATAGGTGTTGACAATATAGAAATCACTCCGACAACCAGTTAAAATGGTGAAAAATTTTCTCAACCTTTCTGTTGTGTGTCTCTGTGTGCCACACTGAGCATGAAGAAGAGAAAGAGCAGTAAAGAATTGTCTGAGGATTTGACAACTAAAATTGTGGAAAAGCATGGACAATCTCAAGGTTAAAAGTCCATCTGGGGGGGGCGGAGCTAGCCTAGAAGTCGAGCAGTCGTACTTTTCTACAGCTCCTGAGATACACACATATAACTTTATCAATTCGACCGCTCGGCATGATATACCACCAACACATTGCAAGTTAGAGTGACCAGGGAGTTCTGCCAACAAACCCGGACTTTGGAGAAGTCCTAGAAGGGAATGAGAGCTCCAATATCTTCGTTCTGCTCTTGGCAGCGAAGACACAGTAGCGGCCATCTTTGGACACGTGTGAGAACATCGGATCACTAATTATGGAGCTGACTGCCACTTGTGCAGGGAGAACAACTCTACCCCAGGCAGCGACATAGAGTCGTTTTTTGCAGGTTGCACAATTATACCTGCTCTCTCCTGGGAGCGCTGTGACAGATACCAGGCAGACCTGGTGGACACGCCACAAAGCACAGCTACAACCTCCTCCATTACAGCTCACATTGCAGTCTCGCAAGCTATCAGCTCCGATGCCTTGTCTGAAGTCCTGGATGAGCTCTGCTGTGGACCACTTGCCATGAGTTGTACAACTTCAGCTAAGTACATCCTGCAAAGAGGGTATGAGCCTAACGAAACCCCTGGAGCACTTGGTTCTAGAAATCATAGTAGGCCTGCAACCCGAGCACATTGCAGATTTACCCATAGGCTGTGAGATGCAGCAACAGGTTACAAGACCTTATAACTCTCAAACACTGAAAATAAATGGCAGCATAATCCTATGTCCTAAGAAGGAGAGAGCTAACCAGAAGGATACACGGAACAAACTACAACAAAAGAAGACAGCCACTATTCTACCATAGTTGGGCACATTTGTACCCGACAATCACAGAACTGACACCACATTGCCTTAGGACTCATAGAGGGACATCCCAAACATTACGGAACACTGACCGCATATTTAATCAAGACTCAGTGGAGACATACACACACACATCAGGAAAGCAGGAGTTGGGTAAAACATCCGTACCCCTAGACAGTATTTATGCAACTAGGGGTTGTGTTTATCTATATTGTCTAGCTACATTATTCTCACTGTTGAACTTAACTAGATCTTTATCTTGAAACAAATGGTACCCTAAATGACGGTCTAATATTCTGAGTATTGGGGAATCATACCCTGTTTCATGAGCCTAACAAATATTCTCGTGTTATGCTTATTATACCTAGCATTAGTCTAATATTACTAGTTACCTGAACATGTTTACCATCGTTTGGCAGCTCTCTTTATCTGAGTTAAAAGGTTTAGTTAAAATTGTTTACATCCATCCCTATGCATAGCTATATTTGCCTAGCTAAACTAATCCTCTAGTGACACATTGATGATTAATTACAGCTTGCATATCAGGGTTCAAAATATCATCTGCCCCAACTCCAAGTGAATTTATTTCCTATTATCTTACTACTGCCTCATATAGCTGCTTGGGGACAAATATATTTTATAGTATAGGGTGCAACTGCTCACACATCATTAGCTAATCCTATATATCTTTATCTGACATTGTTGCATGCAGTAACCCAGGCATATCTTAAGGTACTATTTGCACCTCAAAATCACCTGTTAGTATATTTCAAGATGCCATAATTACTTATAACCAGCCTTTATTATGTAGCCAGTCCTGAAAGGGCCGAACTTATACACACAGCCTCATGGATGTTTATAATGTTTAGTCTACATATCTATTACTTATTTGGAGACAGTCACGTTTTGTTTCACTGTTTTATTACCATTGTTATGACTGTGTATTATGCTTAAGTATTTGTATTAAGCGATATATTTTCCTTACTGTCCTACATTAGTTATAGCCCTGATTGAGCGTCTAGACTAGGTAATACATTGTGTAGCTCTAGGTTAAATAACAAATAGTCTTTCTACCTTGCCACTAATATCTACCTTTAGAAATAACCACCCCTCTATTCATACCATTTACCCTCTTCCCACTCCCCTGGCTAATCTACAGTCCTATTATAGAAGGCTCCGCCCCTCCTCCTCCATCTTCCCCTATAATTTGAGTGGCTCTCGCCCGCTGATCTCTCTCCTCTCCCCTATACACTATGGCTCAAGAGTGGCCATCACAAAAGCCAACTCCCCCCATCTTGTTATCATTGGATTAGAAGGTCATAGAGTATCCCCACTGTAGATGTGGGGATTATCTGCCATTTAATATAACATAAACTGAAGTTCCATTTTGTTAAACCCAAACCCTTTTCTTTTACTTTATCAAGACATGAAATGTGATATCATTTATACAGGCTTATCTCACACTGTAGATACCATTTTCTTCATACAAAAGCATTAAACCAATACATATTTTTTTATACCCCTTGGTGGTAGCTCCTATCTCTTCCTAGTCAAATACTTGTATTATTACCTATACAACTTCCTATATAAGAACATAGATTTGATATGTGGAGCTGCAACCTTTGTTCTGTTTTATTGGATAATCTTCGTGTGACATCAATGTATATCATGCTCTGATGTAATTATTGTTGATGGGCAAATTCTGTATATTACTTTTCCTTGAAACTGCAATAAAAAATTGTTTAAAAAAAAAAGTCCATCTCGAGAGATCTTAATGTTCCTGTGTCCACTGTGGGCAACATTGTTAAGAAGTTTACAGCCCATGTCACTGTAGCTAATCTCCCTGGACTTGGACGAAAGAGAAAAATTGATCAAAGATTGCAACGAAGGAGTGTTCAAATGGTGGATAAAGAACCTTGATCAACTTCCAGACAAATTCAAGCTTACCTTCAGGCACAGGAGACAAATGTGTCAGCTCGCACTATACGTCACCATCTGAATGAAAAGGGACGCTATGGTAGGAGACCTAGGAGGACCCCACTTCTGATACAGAAACATAAAAAAAAGCCAGATTGGAGTTTGCCAAAACTTACCTGAGGAAGCCAAAATCCTGTTGGGAGAATGTGCTGTAGACAAAACAAAATTACAGCTTTTTGGTAAAGCCCATCATTCTACTGTTTTCAGAAAAAGAAATGAGGCTTTTAAGGAAAATAATACAGTCCCTACAGTCAAACATGATGGAGGTTCACTGATGTTTTGGGGTTACTTTGCTGTTTCAGGCACTGGATGACTTGACTGTGTACATGGCATTATGAAATCTGAAGACTACCAAATAATTCTGTGGTGCAATGTAGGGCCCAATGTCAGAAAGTTGGGTCTCCGTCAGAGGTCATGGGTCTTATAGCAGAACAATGACCCAAAACACAAGTCAAAAAGCACCCAGAAATTGCTTAAGACAAAGTGCTGGAGAGTACTAAACTGGCCAGCAATGAGTCCAGATCTAAACCCCACAGAGTGCCTGTGGAAAGATCTCAAAACAGCAGTTGGAAAATGTTTTGCATGAGAGAGAGAGAGATTTAAAAATAAGTTTTTCTTCTATGTGAAGAAGATTGGAATATAAAGTATTCCTAACTACCTTCTGGTTAAGTGCTGTAGGTCTAACACAGTGTCGTGTTAGCTCGCCAGCAATAAGTGTTAGATATTTGGAGAGAAGAAGTTAATGCGGTCTTGATATCCAAAGTCCTGAAGTTAGCGCTTATCATTTTTTGCTCGCAAACAATTTACTTTCAACTTGTAATACGCACAATAACATGCACGCTTTAAAAGTTTACTTCCAGCGGTGTTTGCGTGTGAGCGAAAATGCTAAATAACGTACCACTTGTAATCTGGCCCTATATATTTTATATGTACTTATTTTCTGCATTAATTGAAAAATGATGCAACAGTAAACCAAAATGTAATTGTATCTTCCTTTTTCAGTTACTAAATTTGATTAATTTATGTACAGGCCATGTTGGAGGGTGTAGCACGAAATGCATGTCGCCTAAGTGTGATGTCAGGCGCAAATCCGTATGCACAGCAGGAGCCGGCCAGGCTGAAAGTTTGCTTAAGGTATTTGGGAATCACTTATCACACTGGGACTGCAAAGTGATACAATAAGGAAATTTCTAAAGCAGGACTCATCTGCTAACAGGGTGAGATTGTTTCTTGCCACAAATAAGCCAAACTGGTGACCACCTCTCTGTGCAGTTAAAACGTTTTGGGAACTACAATCACATTGCAAGTAACCATCATTTGCCATAGATTTTATAGTTCTATAATACAGATTGACTCCAAGTCTTTTTATAACAGAGTTATGTTAGTTCTATAATGTTTTAATTTACAGTACATTTTTTAATACATTTTGTATATTTACATTTGTTTTTTTTGTGGTCTGGGGCTACTCTATATCAAGATTATAATTATTATATTCCCTTACTAGAGGGGAATTAACCCTAAGCATACTTTCTGAATTTGTCGTTTTCATATTTTTATTATTTTTTCTTTTGTAGAAGTGCCACCTTTTTATTATTGTGTCTATCTATCTATCTATCTATCTATCTATCTATCGATCTATCACCTGTCTCTCTGTCTCTCTTTCTATCTATCTATCTATCTGTTGAGATATATATATATATATATATATATATATATATATATATATTATATATATATATATATATATATATATACAGGGAGTGCAGAATTATTAGGCAAATGAGTATTTTGACCACATCATCCTCTTTATGCATGTTGTCTTACTCCAAGCTGTATAGGCTCGAAAGCCTACTACCAATTAAGCATATTAGGTGATGTGCATCTCTGTAATGAGAAGGGGTGTGGTCTAATGACATCAACACCCTATATCAGGTGTGCATAATTATTAGGCAACTTCCTTTCCTTTGGCAAAATGGGTCAAAAGAAGGACTTGACAGGCTCAGAAAAGTCAAAAATAGTGAGATATCTTGCAGAGGGATGCAGCACTCTTAAAATTGCAAAGCTTCTGAAGCGTGATCATCGAACAATCAAGCGTTTCATTCAAAATAGTCAACAGGGTCGTAAGAAGCGTGTGGAAAAACCAAGGCGCAAAATAACTGCCCATGAACTGAGAAAAGTCAAGCGTGCAGCTGCCAAGATGCCACTTGCCACCAGTTTGGCCATATTTCAGAGCTGCAACATCACTGGAGTGCCCAAAAGCACAAGGTGTGCAATACTCAGAGACATGGCCAAGGTAAGAAAGGCTGAAAGACGACCACCATTGAACAAGACACACAAGCTGAAACGTCAAGACTGGGCCAAGAAATATCTCAAGACTGATTTTTCTAAGGTTTTATGGACTGATGAAATGAGAGTGAGTCTTGATGGGCCAGATGGATGGGCCCGTGGCTGGATTAGTAAAGGGCAGAGAGCTCCAGTCCGACTCAGACGCCAGCAAGGTGGAGGTAGAGTACTGGTTTGGGCTGGTATCATCAAAGATGAGCTTGTGGGGCCTTTTCGGGTTGAGGATGGAGTCAAGCTCAACTCCCAGTCCTACTGCCAGTTTCTGGAAGACACCTTCTTCAAGCAGTGGTACAGGAAGAAGTCTGCATCCTTCAAGAAAAACATGATTTTCATGCAGGACAATGCCTAATCACACGCGTCCAAGTACTCCACAGCGTGGCTGGCAAGAAAGAGTATAAAAGAAGAAAATTTAATGACATGGCCTCCTTGTTCACCTGATCTGAACCCTATTGAGAACCTGTGGTCCATCATCAAATGTGAGATTTACAAGGAGGGAAAACAGTACACCTCTCTGAACAGTGTCTGGGAGGCTGTTGTTGCTGCTGCACGCAATGTTGATGGTGAACAGATCAAAACACTGACAGAATCCATGGATGGCAGGATTTTGAGTGTCCTTGCAAAGAAAGGTGGCTATATTGGTCACTGATTTGTTTTTGTTTTGTTTTTGAATGTCAGAAATGTATATTTGTGAATGTTGAGATGTTATATTGGTTTCACTGGTAAAAATAAATAATTGAAATGGGTATATATTTGTTTTTTGTTAAGTTGCCTAATAATTATGCACAGTAATAGTCACCTGCACACACAGATATCCCCCTAAAATAGCTATAACTAAAAACAAACTAAAAACTACTTCCAAAACTATTCAGCTTTGATATTAATGAGTTTTTTGGGTTCATTGAGAACATGGTTGTTGTTCAATAATAAAATTAATCCTCAAAAATACAACTTGCCTAATAATTCTGCACTCCCTGTATATATGTGTGTGTGCGTGTGTGTGCGCATGTGTTTATCTCCTACAATTCCTTGGTCTCCTGAACAAAATGTTTGGGTATAGATTACAGGTGGAGAGTATTTTACATTAACAGTAGTATTATGAAACTGCTACAACTGCAACCATAAATATATTACAAACATCTGCATGCTATCAATAAAGTTAAAAGTAAAGTTTCCCCACTCTGCATTATTATCATTCTAGTGCAACTTACTAGATTTGAAAGTAAATTTCATATTAATGAATTTCATGTTGGTAAATATTTCCCGTGTTAATGTGATTATCAATTGAGTGCATGAGGCCGAATTATCAAGCTCCGAATGGAGCTTGATGCCCCTGTTTTCTCACGAGCCTTCAGGCTCCCCGCAAACAGCAGTTATGAAGCAGCAGTCTAAAGACTGCTGTTAAATAACTTGTCCGCCTGCTCTGAGACTGCGGAGATCAATCCGCCCGATCCTATACTATCGGGCTGATTGACACCACCTGCTAGCGGCCAATCTGCACGGGGTGGCATTGCACAAGCAGTTCACAAGAACAGCTTGTGCAATGATAAAAGCTGACAGCGTATGCTGTCGGCATTTATCGATGTGCGGCAGACATGATACGCTACATCATATCATGTCCGCTCGCACTTTCATAATTAACCATAGATTTTTATTATGAGTGGGTGTTTCAGTTTTCCGCTCATCATTAGCAACATTAGTTACAAGTGATCTTGTTTGCACTTTTTGTGGTAAAGCTACGCCTTGATCTTTGTGGAGGGAAGCACAGAAAAGAATATTATTAAAATACATTCAGTTAAAACAAAAAAAGACTAAAAGCTCTTTTCACAGAGGCGTGACATTTCTTAGCAAAGATAGGGTTAAATAAATTGTGGTACAAGACAATGTAAAACCATCAATCTATCAAGACTTCTTAGCTTTATACAGAGTAATTGTAATTCAGAACAATAAATAAAACGCAGTTACTCTTTATGATTCTGTGTTTCTGCAAACATTCCTAATCTGTTTCTTTTTTCTTTTGTTTTTCAGCACAAAAAAAGAAATTGGAATTTTTCATTGGTCAGTCGTGTTATATTTATTGTAGCTCTGTGGTGCATAGAAAGATAGTTCTTTTTTATGCTGTGGAAAATACTAATATTTGTTAGTAGTCTGAAAGGTTTTGTTTTGATTTATGTGCACAAAAAATGTATGACTTGAACAATGTCATGAAAGGTATTCTTATGTAAATATGTGCTTTACAATTCTGAATAGCATCTGCAGATACAGAGAAGAAAAATGACAGAGCCTTAAAAAACTTTTGTGGAATTTGTTGAGCAAGATAATTCTATTAAAATATGCAACTATTCTAGGTTGTATTTACTGTAGTTTTGAAGAAGAATCTGATATTTTAAAGTACTTGAAAACATGGCCTTGAGTTAATGTTTTTTTTAGGCGCTGTTGCAACTGTAGGAACACTATACATCCCCCATTTGTAGACCATGGCCTCTATTTAACAAAGTCTGGCGGACCTGATCCGACAGTGTGGATCAGGTCCGCCAGACCTCGCTAAATGTGGAGAGCAATACGCTGGTGCAACGCCGCCCCCTGCAGACTCGCGGCGCCAGCAGGGAGGTGTCAATCAACCCCATCATACTCGATTTGGTTGATTTCCGGTGATGTCTGTCCGCCTGCTCTCCGTATTCAGCATTGCACTAGCAGCTCACAAGAGCTGCTGGTGCAATGCCGCCCCCTGCAGACTCGCGGCCAATGGGCCGCCAGCAGGGAGGTGTCAATCAACCCGATCACACTCGATTGGGTTGATTTCCGGCGATGTCTTTGTGACCGCTGCTTCATAACTGCTGTTTCTGGCGAGTCTGAAGAAACAGAGCTTGATAGATCGGCCCCCATGGGTTTACAGTTTATCTTTTGCAAATGTAAATCAAGCACTGCAGGAAGGAAAATATTTTTTATACCTTTGAAAAATAAATTGTTACTTTGTCAAATATCCTTTGAAAAGAGGCAGAAAAGACACGTAACTTTGAACAAAAATTGTTAATATTGCAGGTTATGTTTTTTTTAAATGCTTGTTAGATTAGAAATGTCAAACTTCAGTGGAAGCTTCCTATGAACTCTATTAGAAGAAAAGAGAGATTGGGTTGTTTTGAATTAATTTTGCTTGGTCTTGTCTTTAGATAAATATAAAAAGTACAATAAATATGTAAAATAGTCTTCCATAAAAGTCATAAGGGACAAATTATTGAGGAAAATTAATTTTCATATCCTTTAAATTGTCTTGTGTGTTGCTTATGAGAATGCAAATAGTACAACAATACAATTAAAGTAACTCTACAGCAAAGCATAAGCGAGGTAGTCAGATTTTATTTTGCATGCATATTAGTTGCATTGGATTGGTATTTTGGTACTTATTTGCTGTTATATGAGGAATAATAAAGGCTGGTGAGTTGTTTTGTTAGTACTAGAGCTGTGATATGATGGAAATGTACCTTGTGAGATTCTGAGCTGATATGTACACAGACCACATTGTGGGTGATAAATATGAAATTGTTTTGGTACAACCTTAATTTCTCTTGGCAATATGCAGTTTTAATAAATAATATGATTAATAATTGGAGTTTTGGTTAATTATAATGACATGGAGAGCATGATAGTGTTTAATGATGAGATGCTGCCCATTTAGGACAATGTGACTTGTTCAGTGAGACAGCTAGTTTTATATATACCTGTAAGTTCTTTAGGGATATGATTTTCAAGTCTTGATAAATATCATAACAATATCACCATAAGTCAGGAGACAAAAATAGTGGGTAACTATTCTGAGTAAGGCTGCTGATTGTTTTTTTATTTCATTACAAAGGAATAATCTTTGATATGATGTGATCAATGATACTGTTGATAATGTCAACTATAGGGGTGTGTCTGATTTTTTTTGTTGGTATGTGAAAAATATTTAATTATATTACATTTTGTTTCTTTCAGATCTCATGTGGCATTTAAAGGGACAGTATTTATTGGAGATGTGCATTTGGCTTCAGACAAATACAAATGTATTCAAATAAAGCCAATTTGTCAATTTGGACGATAACATAACAGCTAAATTATCATTGGGCATAAAAGATAAAGAATGATTGATTGCTTGGCCAAACTGATTTGTACATCCATTTGTGCTGTTTGGCGCCAAAAATAAGTGCAGGAAGGACAGGAAAAGGGGGAAGGAGCTATATCGTCTGGCTAATGAGCTCTTTTGTTTTTAATGATGTACAAGGGTCTGACCCTTCATGTGTCCATCATCACCTGTCTAATCCTGCCATAGTATTACTAATGTTTGATGTTAGGGACAGCCAGTCATGAACTAATGCTAAATCGTGACTTTAGCCATACAGGCTTGTCAAATCAAGACTTAACCTAGCATAAGGTCAGCTAACTCAGCTATTTGTAATCACTTTGACTAGAGTTATTGGAGCGTACAATTGTGTACCTCAGTGAGCTATTTATTGGCTCCAATTCAATCAGCCAATTATACATTCTGTTAAAATACATTTTCATTTAATTGTTCAGATTCTATAATGTAAGAATTTTTTTTAAAATGAGTTGTATATATTTGTTTTTCCCATTGTAAATAACAGTAATAAATCTAAACTGAATATGATGCCAAAACAAATGCACACATGGACAATATTCAGCCAAACTGAATGTTGTGAAAAATACATAGCAAAACTTTCTGACGAATAATTTTTTCACCCATAGAAATCTCAAATGCTTGTATAAATGTTAATCAATCTTAATGAAACAACTTTGCAATATAGTTTCATTTTTTTTTTAACCGTTTTCTGGTAATTTAGCTTTGAAAATTGTGTATTTTCTAATTCTCAGAACTTGAAAGGCACCCTACAACTTCCCAAGGCTAAACCTGCTTTATATATTTCCCTAATTGGCTGTAACTGATAACAACTACAAAAAAATTGCATATGATCCATTATGACTGTGGCTAGACTTATTGTCTATAATCTCAAGATGGAATTGGTTGCTTCAAATAAGGCAAATGGTGAGTGGGCTTTTGCTTTTGAAAAGCAATTGCAATAAAAAGGATGATAATTTATTTTAAAGCTTGATAGACTTGGCTGATATGTTATTCTACAACAACACAGAAATGTCTTGTAATGACAAGATGTTTAATGTCACTTTACCATGTTTTTGTTAGAAATGCTACAGTTCTTGACCCCCCATAAATTCCACTCAAATTCATAGACACCAAGAAAATGGTTATAAAGGTTGCAGCTTTCTATAATAAATACACAATAAAAATATAGCTACAACATTACCAAATAAACAGTTAAATATTTACATAAAAACTCTAAGGCGCTTGCCCAGCGATAAAATATGCCCTCCCTTTCCATCAAGAAAAGCACATACACTTGTACAAAATTCTCCCAGGCCAACCAAAGGTCAGATTACGAGTTGAGCACAAAATATCACTTACGCTGGAGGGCGGAGCTAGCCAGCCAGGAAGATGGCCGCGGCTTACTAGAGCTCCTGTGCCCAATCTGGCTGAGAGGCGATTAAAATCAAGCCCAGCGACAACAAAGGAGTCACAAGTGCGTAAGACCATAGCACAATAAGCACAGCTCCTGAATTCGGCTGAATTGTGAGTCATCGGTATCCCGGAGCGATGTGAACAGTGCCTGAGGCGCACTCCACCCACGCCAGTATGTCCGTTCTGGAGCACAACCACGCTGCACACCGGGCCCTGCAACCACATGCCTCAACGGGTCAGCGGTAAGACAGTCTGAAAAATTGCTATCTGTGAGATAACACGCAAGGGTCTGTAAAAAGCAATTATCACGCAGCCCATTTTATCGCTCATGCTGCACTGAGAAGGGGCGCAGTAGGCCGCGCTTCATAAAGATTACCTCCCCTAGCGCTTCAGAGGTGAAGAACGGGGAAAGCAGTATCATTTATACATTTCTGGGATATAAACCCCTCTAATCCCCCCCTTCCCTCGATGGCTGGCCAATTTTATTATTAGTAGAGACAAAAGGGAGGATACACAAAGCACGCACACTCATGAGCCCACGTGAAGGAGCATAAATCTCAAGAATTAGCCTACAACAGAAAAATGATAGGGGTCTGGTGGCCTCACGCTTTTGAGCCTATGCTATAATCAAACTGCACAGACAAGGCCTTCATCTCCCTACAGCACAAAACAGGAATAAAGGGAAAGTCATCAGCATAGTGGCCTTTTTCTACATATATTTTTCCTTATTCTGCACCTGACCTGCCTTTAATTATTCCGGAGACTCACTAATAAGCATACACCTGCAGTTCCTAAAGATTTCATTTAAAAGCAATTAGGCAAGATCTGAGCAGAGCAACTGAGCACACAAGATTCAATCATGTCACCCAAAAAGCTTAGCAAAAAGGGTTTAGGCCCCAAGCCACGTGGCCACACAACTCCATCTGTTAACAGCTACTTTAAATCAGTAGAAAATCAAGCTGCTGCTACCAGTATTACAGAGGACCCTGAATCACTCGCTGCATCTTCTTCGTCAGAATCTGACACGGAGACTATAACTGACACTATCACAATACCAAAAGCTCTGTTTGAATCTCTCCCTTCAAAAAAAGACTTTTCTACCTTAATCTCACAAGTAAAGCAGTGCATTAAAGAGGAAATCAGTGATCTTAAAAGGGAAATGGGAGAGATCGGACACAGGGTAGAAGCAGTGGAGAGTACACAGGATGCTCATGCCTCAGCAATAACAGACCTTCACAACATTATTCTTAAACAGCACGGGGAGATCCATGACTTGGAAGAAAATATGGACGACGCAGAGAATAGAGGCAGAAGGCACAACATTAGAATAAGGGGCATTCCCGAAGCTATCCCGACTACCGACCTAGATCAATATCTACAAGACCTCTTTAATTTCTTAAAGCAAACAGAGCCTCCTGCAAAAATAGACATTGATAGAGCTCATAGGGCTCTGAGGCCAAGACCCTTGGACTCGCAGCCCCCAAGAGACGTGATTGTCCGCATTACAAACTTCAAGGAAAAGGAAGATATTATGAAGCAGGCTCGGGAGAAACAACCCATAAAATATGAGAATGCAGAACTACAATTCTACGCAGATCTCTCCCAAAGGACCCTTGCCAAAAGAAAGGAATTTAAACCGTTCACCTTATCACTTCGAAAGATGAACATCCCTTACAGATGGGGATTCCCCTTCCACCTAATAATCCTAAGGCAAGGAAAAAGATACTCATGTTCTTCACTGGAAGACATCCCAAAGATATGCACAGAATTAGACATTCCAACCCCAGAAGGGGTGAAAACACAGGCTACTCAGGAACAATCAAGCTCAGAGACCAACGGTGGTCCTTTGCCACAGAGGAAAGAGTGGCAACAAGTTCAGCCTAAGAAGACTCGTCGACCCAGCACACACAGTCAACCACAACTGAAAGAAAAGGGTTGATTGAGACTGTTTGAATGGTATCCTTTTTTGTTGTCTTGCAATGCAATCTTTATATAAAAATTCTTTGTCTAGATGCTGTAGGGGTAGGTCCCCCCCTAGTATACTTAAGCATGTCGTGAGACATAGGTAACACCCAACATACGGGTAGGGGCCATATAAAGTTCTTACTGTTAGAAGATAAATTTCAGACACATGTTTGTAGAGTTAATAAATTAAAATCTGACTAAGTTTACTTAGACTTAATAATGTTTAACAATTACATGTTTAATCTCACAAAACTAGAAGTTGAGCCATGTTAGGCTTATTGTAAGATTATCCAGTTCTCTCAGCCAGACGGGAGAACTAGTCTCCCTTAGTGTTGATGTTGCAACAAGCGCTCCTCCTGCTCAGAGGTAGCGCTTGGAATGTTAAATTGTTAATTGTAATTTTCTTTTTCTACTTTGCTTTTTTTGTTTATGTTTTTGTTTATATTTTTCTACACAGAGTGCAGTACCCGGGTTTTCATCTTGGTGAGTGTGGCAGGAAATCTCATTTCACTCACATAATTTCTGTCAAAAAGCACAGGTATGAGTAGGAATAACACACAGGATGTAATCATCCTCACCCAAAATGTTAAGGGCTTCAATAGTCCAAATAAGCGCAGAATGGCCTTACTAGACCTACACAAGAAAGGGGGGCATATCCTAATGTTACAAGAGACACATTTTAAGTCTGGTCATGTTCCTAAGTTTTTTTCTTCTAACTACCCCTTGCACTTCCACAGTTCCAACCCATCCAAAAAAATCAATGGTGTCAGCATTTTGATACATAGGTCCATTGCTTTCACTAAAACCCACATAGAACATGATAAAGATGGTAGATTCTTATGCGTTACAGGTCTTCTTTTTGGAAAACCTGTTACATTAGTGAATGTTTATGCCCCAAATAGATCCCAAAGCTCGTTCATTAATACTACTACCAATACCATCCTGTCACATATTAAAGGATCTTTAATCCTAGCGGGAGATCTCAATGTACCCCTAAATCCTAAAATGGATTGTACCAACCCAGACACAAGAATTAAAATACCCAAAATGCAAACTATTTGGCAGAATCTCAAATTGCTAGGGGTACATGATACATGGAGGTACATGAACCCACAGAGAAGGGATTTTACCTTTTTCTCAAACCCAAATAGGTGTTACTCCAGGTTAGATTACATTTTAATTGACCACTTAGTACTCTCCTACATGAAACGGCTTTGTGCCGTTTAGGGAAGCAAAAGACAACACAGTGAAAGTCCTAAATCTATTAGAGTACGTGCAATCGGCAGACATCCCGACTCTATTTGTATCCACCGATGCCGAGAAGGCATTTGACAGACTTGACTGGACCTACTTACAGATGACTCTCAGACAGTACAACTTTCCCAATCACTTTATACAAAAAATAATGGCTCTTTATACCACCCCTTCGGCACAGATCAGGGTAAATGGGACCTTGTCCGAACACTTTGAAATTAGAAATGGATCCAGACAGGGCTGCCCCCTCTCACCTTTACTATTCATTCTCTCCCTAGAACCCCTAGCAATCAAACTCAGATCAAACAGCAACATTAAGGGAATACAGATAGGACCAAGGAACCATAAGCTGGCCATTTACGCGGACGACTTGTTACTTACACTGACTGATCCGTTAGAATCTATCTCTCATGCCCTATTGGAACTTGACTCTTTTGGTAAGGTGTCTAATTTCTCAGTCAACACGTCAAAATCTGAATTCCTGCCAGTGAGGGTACCTCATCTGGTTCTAGAAGCTATTAAGACACAATGCCCCCTTAAAATGCAGACCAAATGCCTTAAATACCTAGGTATCTATCTTACTCCAGACAGACAATTCACACGTAAATATAACTATGAGAAATTGATTACTGAATTTCAATCACTAACTTCCTCCTGGCTTTTAAAAAATGTCTCTTGGCTGGGCAGGATCCAGGAAGCGAAAATGGTGTTATTGCCCAAAGCATTATACATATTACAAACTGTCCCCATTCAAAACATTTCTAGAGAGATTAATATATTACAAAAAATAATGAATGACTATATCTGGAGGCGCAGACCTCCACGTATTAGTAAAAGCACGATTCATAAACTCACGACACAAGGAGGTTTGGGTGTTCCCCACCTTAGCTCCTACAAGTTAGCTATCTCACTTCAAAGAGTAGTGGATTGGTGCAGATACGAGATTGATCAATCCAAGGGTTGGGTACAGATAGAAACATCTCTAGCGGGCACTGATACCATTGGCAGTTTGTGTTGGAACCCCTCAGCTGTGAAAAGTCCAACAATGTCCCAATTATGTATTACTAATGAAACTTGGAAAGATTGGCTATCTGTCCTTAAAACACATCCGAAAATCTCCACTAAATTCTCTCCGCTCACGAATCTACTATCAAACCCCGAATTTCCCCCAGGTTTACAAATAGAAAGAAACACAAACACAAACTCCCCTTTGAGTGCACAGATCCAAATTCACACTAGACAAACATCAACTAATGACAAAGCAGCAAATTGACCTATTATCTCCCCCCTTTTTCACCTCCTGGTTCAACTACCATCAGGCTAGACACTTCATCCTCTCACATAAATACAAAGCGCACTTTACACGTCCACTTACACAATTTGAACAAGCCTGCTCAAATGGATCAGAAAACTTGAGATCAATCTCCTCACTGTATAAATTAGTATTAGAAAATAGATTCGACAAACTGCCTTCATATACAATAGGGTGGGATAGAGAACTGGCAGTACACCCCCCCCCCACAGAATGGCTTTCTAGATTCAAAAGACTGTCACAGTCAGCACATTCTTCTAGAGCAAAAGAAACAAATATTAAAATCTGCATGCGCTGGTGTATGACTCCATCAAGACTGAAACGAATATATAAAAATAGTCCAGGTAAATGCTGGAGGGGGTGTGAACAAGAGGGTAACTTGAAACATATCTGGTGGGAATGTGATCCAATTAGACAGTTTTGGCTTGAGATCTTTAAAGATGTCAATAAGGTTCTATCCACTCAATTAACCCCTGGTCCGGAGCTGATATTGCTTCAAGGATCTCCCCAGGTAGCATGCAAGCTACGCAAACAGTTATTCCAAATCATGATAAACACAGCAAAACAAATGATACCCAGATATTGGAAATCAGCCGCAATCCCAAGTATCAGTGAATGGAGAAAGCTTGTCAGCACAGACCTAATCTTAGAAAGATTCTACTATCTTAGGCCTAGATTTAGAGTTCGGCGGTAGCCGTGAAAACCAGCGTTAGAGGCTCCTAACGCTGGTTTTAGGCTACCGCCGGTATTTGGAGTCAGTGATTAAAGGGTCTAACGCTCACTTTTCAGCCGCGACTTTTCCATACCGCAGATCCCCTTACGTCAATTGCGTATCCTATCTTTTCAATGGGATCTTTCTAACGCCGGTATTTAGAGTCGTTTCTGAAGTGAGCGTTAGAGCTCTAATGACAAAACTCCAGCCGCCTGAAAATAGCAGGAGTTAAGAGCTTTCTGGGCTAACGCCGGTTCATAAAGCTCTTAACTACTGTACCCTAAAGTACACTAACACCCATAAACTACCTATGTACCCCTAAACCGAGGTCCCCCCACATCGCCGCCACTTGATTAAAAATTTTTAACCCCTAATCTGCCGACCGCCACCTACGTTATACTTATGTACCCCTAATCTGCTGCCCCTAACCCCGCCGACCCCTGTATTATATTTATTAACCCCTAATCTGCCCCCCACAACGTCGCCGCCAGCTACTTACAATAATTAACCCCTAATCTTCCGACCGCAAAGCGCCGCCACCTACGTTATCCTTATGTACCCCTAATCTGCTGCCCCTAACACCGCCGACCCCTATATTATATTTATTAACCCCTAATCTGCCCCCCACAACGTCGCCGCCAGCTACTTACAATAATTAACCCCTAATCTTCCGACCGCAAAGCGCCGCCACCTATGTTATCCTTAGGTACCCCTAATCTGCTGCCCCTAACACCGCCGACCCCTATATTATATTTATTAACCCCTAATCTGCCCCCTCAACGTCGCCGACACCTGCCTACACTTATTAACCCCTAATCTGCCGAGCGGACCTGAGCGCTACTATAATAAAGTTATTAACCCCTAACCCGCCTCACTAACCCTATCATAAATAGTATTAACCCCTAATCTGCCCTCCCTAACATCGCTGACACCTACCTTCAATTATTAACCCCTAATCTGACGACCGGAGCTCACCGCTACTATAATAAATGGATTAACCCCTAAAGCTAAGTCTAACCCTAACACTAACACCCCCCTAAGTTAAATATAATTTAAATCTAACGAAATTAATTAACTCTTATTAAATAAATTATTCCTATTTAAAGATAAATACTTACCTGTAAAATAAATCCTAATATAGCTACAATATAAATTATAATTATATTGTAGCTATTTTAGGATTAATATTTATTTTACAGGCAATTTTGTAATTATTTTAACCAGGTACAATAGCTATTAAATAGTTAAGAACTATTTAATAGTTACCTAGTTAAAATAATAACAAATTTACCTGTAAAATAAATCCTAACCTAAGTTATAATTAAACCTAACACTACCCTATCAATAAATTAATTAAATAAACTACCTACAATTACCTACAATTAACCTAACACTACACTATCAATAAATAAATTAAATACAATTGCTACAAATAACTACAATTACATAAACTAATTAAAGTACAAAAAATAAAAAAGAACTAAGTTACAAAAAATAAAAAAATATTTACAAACATAAGAAAAATATTACAACAATTTTAAACTAATTACACCTACTCTAAGCCCCCTAATAAAATAACAAAGCCCCCAAAATAAAAAATTCCCTACCCTATTCTAAATTAATAAAGTTAAAAGCTCTTTTACCTTACCAGCCCTGAACAGGGCCCTTTGCGGGGCATGCCCCAAGAAAATCAGCTCTTTTGCCTGTAAAAAAAAACATACAATACCCCCCCCAACATTACAACCCACCACCCACATACCCCTAATCTAACCCAAACCCCCCTTAAATAAACCTAACACTAAGCCCCTGAAGATCTTCCTACCTTGTCTTCACCATCCAGGTTCACCGATCCGTCCTGAAGAGCTCCTCCGATGTCCTGATCCAAGCCCAAGCGGGGGGCTGAAGAGGTCCATGATCCGGTCAAAGTCTTCATCCAAGCGGGGCAGAAGAGGATCTTCCATCCGATTGAAGTCTTCAACCAGGCGGCATCTTCTATGGTCTTCCATCCGGAGCGAAGCGGCAGGATCCTGAAGACCTCCAGCGCGGAACATCCATCCGGCCCGACGACTGAACGACGAATGACGGTTCCTTTAAGGGACGTCATCCAAGATGGCGTCCCTCGAATTCCGATTGGCTGATAGGATTCTATCAGCCAATCGGAATTAAGGTAGGAATATTCTGATTGGCTGATGGAATCAGCCAATCAGAATCAAGTTCAATCCGATTGGCTGATCCGATCAGCCAATCAGATTGATCTCGCATTCTATTGGCTGATCGGAACAGCCAATAGAATGCGAGCTCAATCTGATTGGCTGATTGGATCAGCCAATCGGATTGAACTTGATTCTGATTGGCTGATTCCATCAGCCAATCAGAATATTCCTACCTTAATTCCGATTGGCTGATAGAATCCTATCAGCCAATCGGAATTCAAGGGACGCCATCTTGGATGACGTCCCTTAAAGGAACCGTCATTCGTCGGGAGACGCCGGAAGAAGAGGATGGATCCGCGTCGGCTGCTTCAAGATGGACCCGCTCCGCACCGGATGCAAGAAGATCGAAGATGCCGCTTGGAGAAGATGTTTGCCGGTCTGGATGTCCTCTTCTTGCCGGATAGGAGGAAGACTTTGGAGCCTCTTCTGGACCTCTTCAGCACCGGATGCCAGGACGGATCGGTGATACCTGGATGGTGAAGACAAGGTAGGAAGATCTTCAGGGGCTTAGTGTTAGGTTTATTTAAGGGGGGTTTGGGTTAGATTAGGGGTATGTGGGTGGTGGGTTGTAATGTTGGGGGGGGGTATTGTATGTTTTTTTTTACAGGCAAAAGAGCTGATTTTCTTGGGGCATGCCCCGCAAAGGGCCCTGTTCAGGGCTGGTAAGGTAAAAGAGCTTTTACATTTATTAATTTAGAATAGGGTAGGGAATTTTTTATTTTGGGGGTCTTTGTTATTTTATTAGGGGGCTTAGAGTAGGTGTAATTAGTTTAAAATTGTTGTAATATTTTTCTGATGTTTGTAAATATTTTTTTATTTTTTGTAACTTAGTTCTTTTTTATTTTTTGTACTTTAGTTAGTTTATGTAATTGTAGTTATTTGTAGCAATTGTATTTAATTTATTTATTGATAGTGTAGTGTTAGGTTAATTGTAGGTAATTGTAGGTAGTTTATTTAATTCATTTATTGATAGGGTAGTGTTAGGTTTAATTATAACTTAGGTTAGGATTTATTTTACAGGTAAATTTGTTATTATTTTAACTAGGTAACTATTAAATAGTTCTTAACTATTTAATAGCTATTGTACCTGGTTAAAATAATTACAAAGTTACCTGTAAAATAAATATTAATCCTAAAATAGCTACAATGTAATTATAATTTATATTGTAGCTATATTAGGATTTATTTTACAGGTAAGTATTTAGCTTTAAATAGGAATAATTTATTTAATAAGAGTTAATTTATTTCGTTAGATGTAAATTATATTTAAGTTAGGGGGGTGTTAGTGTTAGGGTTAGACTTAGCTTTAGGGGTTAATCCATTTATTATAGTAGCGGTGAGGTCCGGTCGTCAGATTAGAGGTTAATAATTGAAGTTAGGTGTCGGCGATGTTAGGGAGGGCAGATTAGGGGTTAATACTATTTATGATAGGGTTAGTGAGGCGGATTAAGGGGTTAATAACTTTATTATAGTAGCGCTCAGGTCCGCTCGGCAGATTAGGGGTTAATAAGTGTAGGCAGGTGTCGGCGACGTTGTGGGGGGCAGGTTAGGGGTTAATAAATATAATATAGGGGTCAGCGGTGTTAGGGGCAGCAGATTAGGGGTACATAGGGATAATGTAAGTTGCTGCGGTTTACGGAGCGGCAGATTAGGGGTTAAAAAAAATATGCAGGGGTCAGCGATAGCGGGAGCGGCAGATTAGGGGTTAATAAGTGTAAGGTTAGGGGTGTTTAGACTCGGGGTACATGTTAGAGTGTTAGGTGCAGACGTAGGAAGTGTTTCCCCATAGGAAACAATGGGGCTGCGTTAGGAGCTGAATGCTGCTTTTTTGCAGGTGTTAGGTTTTTTTTCAGCTCAAACAGCCCCATTGTTTCCTATGGGAGAATCGTGCACGAGCACGTTTTTGAGGCTGGCCGCGTCCGTAAGCAACTCTGGTATCGAGAGTTGCATTTGCGGTAAAAATGCTCTACGCTCCTTTTTTGGAGCCTAACGCAGCATTTGTTTGAACTCTCGATACCAGAGTTAAATTTATGGTGCGGCCAGAAAAAAGCCCGCGGAGCGTTAACAGCCCATCTACCGCCAAACTCCAAATCTAGGCCTTAGATCGGATAATCTAGATTTTTTCGATAATATGCTTTTTCTTTGGGAGTCCTTCATTCTAGCCTTGCCCAAATAGGGGATGCAGTTGTGCCTACCCTCAAATTCTTCTATATAAATTAATAACATACTCCTCAAGACTCCTGCCACACGTCACGCCGAACACTTTCTGATGTCCTGCCGCACTAGTTACCCGGGTACAATTACAATTACATTTACACTCAACCTTTTATATTCAACATTTTAATTTTTGTTTCAGTCCATTGAATTTATTTATTTCTATTTGTTTTATTTTTATTTTATGTTTTTATTTTTATTTTTATTATTGTTTCAAATGTTAGAGTCTATTATAACTCTGAAATAAGGTCCGATCGAAATCAGACCTGGCATTGTTCATTACCATCGAACTTTAAACTTTTACATATGTTGATGCTTGCCAGGATCATCTTTTTTGCTCTTATGAAAAGACTAAATATCACCTGGACTAGTCATTTGTAGACTAAGGAAGCCCATGACTTCCTCTACGTTTAAAAGATGCCATCTAATGTTTATGTATGAATCACACCATTTATTCTTTTTGGTCAATTGTATTATCATTTGCTTTTATTGTTATGTGAAACTCAAATAAAAACCAAATATATATAAAAAAAAAAAATATCACTTACGCTAAAATGATATTTGCACTAAAAAAAAATGTTTATACTTTATTTATAGACCAAATTCACTGGGGGGGGGACATACATTGTCAGCAAAAAAAAAAAAAAAAGCGAATTACAATATCCCAAAAGCCTTCAATAGATTCTTCAATATACAAATCAGAAACAATATACTTTCATATGTTTCAGAAAGTTAGACAAACAGATAAAAAGTTATCAAAATATATTTTAGCATCCTTTATTAGTCTGTTCCTCTTCCAGATTTACTTGACATACTTTTCAAGATTTATTATGAATGTAAATAGGGTATTTTCCCTTGTTTTTCTCCCTATATACCCATTAAATGAAAAAAAAAACCTGAAAAAACACATACACACCATTATTATTCTTTCTCTCCCAAACTAAAACCCCCAAACTCCACCTCCCCAGTTGCATTCTACAAATATCTAAGCCATCACAAAACCTCCTTGATAATTACCCAGAGATCATAAATTAGGGTAATAATAGTTTAAATTATATAATCTCTTTGAGCCCATCATTAGATGAATAAAGTTACCAAACGTGCGCTGGTATTATGCGTTATGTGCAATGCAAACACTTCCGAAGGCTCCAATGGGAGTCTCATTCTGATGCTGTCATAAATGGCACAGAATCTAAGCACAGCGAAGGGGGTAAGTAGTGCAGCGATGGGCAGCAGTGTGCTTATGACAATTGGTTGTTAACTTGACCTCTTTGTTCCAGAAAATATTAAGGCATACTTTGCCTTTAATAAGTGTAATTATGTTAAAGGGACACTGAGCCCAAATTTTTTTGTGTGATTCAGATAGAGCATGCAATTTTAAGCAACTCTCTAATTTACTCCTATTATCAATTTTTCTTCGTTCTCTTGCTATCTTTATTTGAAAAAGAAGGCATCAAAGCTAAGGAGCCAGCCAATTTTTGGTTTAGTAATCTGGAGAGCAGCTGTTTATTGGTGGTTGAATTTATCCACCAATCAACAAGAACAACCCAGGTTGTTTACCAAAAATGGTCTGGCATCTAAACTTAGATTCTTGCTTTTAAAATAAAGATAGCAAGAGAATAAAGAAAATAAAAACAATAATAATAATAATAGGAGTAAATTAGAAAGTTGCATAAAAGTGCATGCTCTATCTGAATCACACCAAAAAATGGGTTCATTGTCCCTTTAAGTATAATTGTGAGAAAAAGTATTTTTCATTGTTTATTGATGCCGTACCTTTATAAGTAACTGGTAACAAACTAATGGGAATAATTTGTTTACATTGTTTAAAAAAATAAATTAAAAGGGATTATAATACTTTAACCAAGCACTGTGAATACAATTTATAAAGGAACTGGACAAGCCTAAGAACAGATGCTGCTTGAGAAAAAGTATTTTTCCATTGTTCAATGATGCCGTGCTTTTATAAGTAACTAGTGAAAAACTTATGGAAATTATTTGTTTATATTGTTGCAAAACATAAATAAAAAGGGATTATAGTACTTCACCCAAGAGCTGTGGATACAATATATAAAGGGACTGGACTAGCCTAAGAACAAATGCCGCTTGAGAAAGTCCTATTAGATTACGGAGGGATAAAACTCGTATAGCGATCTTTGTACATGCCCACCAAGCTGGTTTTAGCATCTGATGAAACATCTGTTGCTTTTGGATACATGCTAAGCTTAGCCTGACATAACCGCTGCCACATACATTCAAATGGTTAACCACAAGATGGCTCTTGTCATGGGTCTATCCGTAATATATAGATGACTAAATTGCATGAGGAACAATGGTCCAGTGAGTGTGTGTGACCAAGCTCTGGGAGGGCAGCCAAGTGGCAACTATATGGAGCCAATATGGTGAGTGAGTATGCATGCTGGTGAGGGTAAGAATGGGGAAACTTGATAATGAGTTAGATTACAAATTGAGCACTAATTGTTGAGCGCGAGCGATATCAGGTTTTTGCTAGTCAGAAATAGCACAAGTATTATGAGTTGAAAATCCGCTTGTTGGATTAGTGCGACTTGAGAGCTTGCGTAAAGGGTAGGGGAAGAAAGAAAGTTACATTAAATACAACTTAAATACTCTTAAACGTACAGTCACACTCATTTAAACACTATCTGATGCAAATTATTTATAAAGCAAATATTAAAAAAGTTATAAGAGCTCAAATATATATGGTATAAGGTGTTTAATAAAAAAAGAGCTGCAAAGGGCTTTAAACTACATATACATAAATAGACATGTCTAAATATGGGTATGTATGCATATATATGTATGTATAGATGTGTGTACATATGTATTTAAGCATTTATGTGTTTTACTGTATATGTGCTGTACATATTTAACATTCCAATGTTCTTCATAAAGTACTTTTTATTGCAAATACATATTTCTATCTATATACACCTATACATATATATCTATTCCTATAGATATATAGGTATAGATATCTATTTTACATTACAGTATCATCTATATGTATATAAATATATATATAATAAAAATAAATATTTTTTTATGTAAAGAACATAGGAATGTAAATTATGTGTAATGCTCACAATTTAGCTCTAATGCAGTGTTGGGTTAGCACACATAAAGAATTACAATCTTCAATGACTGTTCTTTAAATATAAAATATTAAAAATCATTAGTACAAAATACACACACACACATATATATATATATATATATATATTCTACGGTTTATTTAGAAATGTATTACAGTATGTACAATACTTTTTATAATTTAAACCTAAATCATGAACCCCGATGCTCTTCACCTAGAAAATAAAAATAATAATATTGTAATTTTTATTTTTAAATATATATTTCTATATATACTGTATATGATACTGATAATGTAAAATATATATCTATACATATTAATCTATAGGAATAGATATAGAGGTATATATAGATATATAGAGAAATGTGTATTTACAATTAAAACTAAGTACATTTTTTTTATGTGAAGAACGTTGGAATGTGAAATATGTACAGTATATATACAGTAAAACCCATAAATACTTAAATACATATGTACATATATCTATACATATATGTGAGCTTGCCTGAAGCTTTCACTCAAGCAAAACTAGTTTACTTTAAACATGATTTAACTTGAGCAGTGTTATCCCTCAATATTTTTGCGTTCCACTTTTAATATAGGCCAACATGGGTTTTTTTCAAGCAATATATGTGTATTTTTTATAAATTATTTTGCACAAATAGGATAAATGTTTGTTAATACATGCATATTGCAAAATGTATTTTCTTCATTAAAAAGTCCCTTTAAAATAGGTCCTGATTCTGAATTCTTACATATTTTATGAATATTGTGGGCCCTGGTACAAGTAAATCTATTTTGCATATTTTTTGGCTATTGGTTGAATTAGACATTTCAATAATATTTTTTCAGTATAGCAAAGCAATTTGTTTTTTTTTTTTTATCAGAATGACAAAGTTAACTAAATGACTGTCTCTCTTCCAATTAAACTGACAATAAAGTAATGCTTAATCTAAAAGTCTAGAATTATTTCTATTAAGAAGGAAAGCTACATTCTTATTGAAAAATGTATACTTTGCAATGTATTTTCATTATTTATTTTGCCCCTTCTCATGTAATTTAGCTTTGAAAATTAAGCAATATCTAATTCTCAGAATTTGAAATGAACCCTGCAGACTTCCCAAAGCTAACCTTGCTACATGTCTGTCCTTAAAGGGACATGAAACCCAACATTTGCCTTTCATGATTCAGATAGAGAATACAATTTTAAACAACTTTCCAATTTACTTCTATTATTTAATTTGCTTCCTTCTCATGTTATCGTTTGCTGAAAGGTTTATCTAGGCAAGTTCATGAGCAGCAGAGAAAATAGGTTCTAGCTGTTGATTGGTGGCTGCATATATATATTGAATGTGATTGGCTCACCCATGTGTTCAGTTAGAAACTAGTAGTGCATTGCTGCTCCTTCAACAAATGATACCAAGAGAATGAAACAGATTAGGTAATAGAAGTAAATTAGAAAGATGTTTAAAATTGTATTCTCTATCTGAATCATGAAAGAAAATTTTTGGGTTTCATGTACCTTTAATAAGCTTTTTCAGATAACAACTGCAAAATAATGCATTTCATACAAACTTTATGACCATGGTTAGTCTTGTTTTCTGCAGACTGAAGCCCAGATTGGCTCCCCCAAATAAGGCAAATGGTGGGTGGAATTAGGCTGTTGGAAAACAATTGCAGCAAAAAAACATGTTCATTTGTTTAAAAACAAATAGTTAATATTGACTGATGTTTTATTATACAGAAACACAACAGAAATGCCTTGTTTAGTGTCCATTTAAGATATTTTGTTATCTTATGTTTATTGCACAATGTGCAAATTTTGCTAATAAAATAATGTGTATAATATTTTATATTAGATTTTTCCTGCTCTCTCTCTTCTAATTACCTCTTGTTTATTTCCAGTATTACTTTCACTTTCTCACAGCTCATACAAATATAACATTGTTTCCAATTTGTAATATATGTTTTATTGATCTTGATGTTTCCTGTTGATCTCAATTGCTCTTTTATCTCTTTCCTATGTCATATATACACCGGGTCTTGTTCAATGCTACTTTCTTGAATCCCCTATGATAAATATATTGCATTTTTTAAAGCACACTGAGCAGCTGTTGCAGATAAGCGGTCATAGGCCCTAATGATCGAAAGTGCTGCTAGACGGTGATATATTCAAAATGGATCCAACGCAATGTCGGCAAAATATTCAAAAGTGCCTACATTTCTGTTTAATGGCAGTATCGCCAAGAGGTGTTTTACTATTGCAATGGGTGGTGATGCTGATGAAATATTCCAAGAAGCATCGTTCCCATCATTGGCGATGTAAAGTAAAGGATCCCTTTTAAATATATTGCACCAAGCCTAATAAATATACCTATGTACCCCTAAACAGACATAACCCACCACTGCAAGCTCTTCAATTCTTAACCCCTAAACCCTCAATAGCCCACCACAGTAAACTTCCTAACCTATTAATCCCTATACCGCCAATAGCCCACCACATTAAATTTACTAACCTATTCATCCCTATACTGCCATAACCCCCACCACAAACAGCCTCTAACCTATTAACCCCTATACCACCAATAGACCACCACAATAAACTTCCTAACCTATGTACCCCAATACTACAATAGCCAACTGCAAACATGTCCTTACCTATTAACCCCTATATCGCCATAGACCCCCCTCCGCAAACCCCCTAACCTATTAAGCCCTATATGAACAATAGCTCACCTATTTACCCAATACAACAATAGCCAACTGCAAACACTTCCCAACCCTTTTAACCCCGATACCACCAAAACACCCCACCTCAAACACCACATCACCTATTAACCCCTAAACTGCCACAAACACCCACTAATTTAATAATCCCTAAACCACCACAACTCGCTACAGCAAACACCCCCTGAACTATTAACCCCTAAGCCTTACATACTACTTAAATACCTAACAGTTGACACCCACCCTCCAAGACCTCTAACCTAATGCCCCCTAAGTTTAACAAAATAACAAACACTAGCATCACAAAAAATTAAAAAACACATTACAAAAAAAAAAGAAAAACAAAGCGCAGCCAAAAATAAAAAAAAACAAAGCAGTTATGCCTATCCTAAAACTGAAGTCCCCTTAAATATTTTTATTTTTTATTTTTTGTAATGTTAGTGTATGTTATTATGTGTATACTTAGAAGGTTTTAGGTCAGAGGACTTGGGGTATTAGCTGTTAGGTAGTAAAGTAGTGTAGGGCTAGTTTGCGATGGGGGTTTGTGGCGGTTTAGAGGTTAATAGGTTAAGGGGTTTCTTGCAGTGGGGATTGTGGCAGTTTAGGGGTTAATAATAGGTCAGGGGGTATTTTCTATTGGGGTATTGGTGGTTTAGTAATAATAGGTTATGGGTTATTAGGTTAATAGGGTATGGCAGATGAGGGGCTAATAGTGAAGTGGAGTTAGGATGCGCTGGGTTTGAGGGCATGTAAGGGGTTAATAGTTTAGCGGAGCAGTATATGTATATACAATGTTTAAATGATATGCACTTTCCTGTATAATTCATATTAATTTAAATATTGTATATATTTTACACATTTATTTTTCCCATGTTAAAAAAAAACGGGCTAGATTAAAATTGGAACACTAAATTATAAACACGATAATTAACCAGCCATTAAAAGTAGCTGGTTAATGCTACTACAAGCTGATATTAGGAGTAAATTAGAAAGTTGCTTAAAATTGCATGCTCTGTCTGAATTAGGAAAGAAAAAATTTGGGTTTAGTATCCCTTTAACACTCAAGCTGGAGCGTTAAATTATTCTCTACTTGTAAGCTGGCCCAATGTGTTTAATATCAATTTTAAAAAAGACTGTTTGGCCTTTCTTTTAACTTCAAGCATCAGCACGATATTCCTAAGGTTGCACAGTTGCTGACTGGTAAACACACTGTTCACTAGCTTGTCTGTCAGTCAAACTATTGCACAAGTACATTCTTACATTGGCCCTGGGGGAATCTTAGCGTTGCTCATTCCTGTGTTAAAAAAATGTTGTATAATAATATTCTGGCATTGTACAGCCCAAGCATACTATTGACTTTCATATCCCTTTGAAACCTAACTCACCTCATTAAAAGACAAAATAATTACAATTTAATTTTTTTTTTTGTAATTTTGGAAGAAACCCTAAAATTTACATCTAAAAGTAATTGTATATTACTTCCATTCTACCCTTAAAGAGTTAAATATTTATAACCATGTGGTTGAGATCAAATGTTATTAGTGCAATGATATGCCTGTTCTGTAGAATGAAATAATACTAAGCCTCAGCAGTATCTAGAATTAATGTAAACATAATAGTCACCGCCTTCTTAAAAATGCATGTTGATTATTTGAGTTTTATAAAATGTAGCCTAAAACCAATAAGAACAGTTTTATTTCATCTTAGCAATTAAAATTGCTTTAGTCCCCTGCTGTTTTAGATTGGCTGCATGAAATTGCTTTCATTATGTTTAAATACCCCACAGCAAAAAAGGACAGTGAAGCTATAAGTTCTTGGCATCTTTATTATTGTTATGCAATATATGATTTCATTGGTTACATTACTTTGAAAAAAAATTCTATTAAACTCTAAACTTTATGTACCAAATGTATTATAGAATTTGTCCATTTTGGCACTAAAATATAAAATAAAGGAACTTGAACCTAACAAAATAAATACGCAAGTATAGCAAATATCTACAAATAATGTTTAAGTACACTATCGGCTAGATTACGAGTTGTGCGGTAAGCTGAAAAAACAGCGTTAACAGCTGCCTTTTCACTACCGCTGGTATTACGAGTCTTACAGGTTTAGGGGCACCGCACACTTCTTTGGCCTTACCGCAAAACGACTTATGTAAACTTCGTAAACCCTTTTTTTCTATTCCATAGCACTGGTATTACGAGTCTGTCCTGGGAGGCCAAAGAGTGAGCGGTACAGCCTCTACCTCCAAGATTCATAACGCATTCTAAAGTCAGTAGTTATGAGTTTTACACTACAACGCTGTAGCATAAAATTCATAGCTAAAGTGCTAAAAAGTACACTAACCACACCATAAACTACCTATTAACCCCTAAACCGAGGCCCTCCCGCATCGCAAACACTATAATAAAATTTTTAACCCCTAATCTGCCACTCCGGACATCGCCGCCACTAGAATAAACATATTAACCCCTAAACTGCCGCACTCCCGCCTCGCAAAACACTAGTTAAATATTATTAACCCCTAATCTGCTGCCCCTAATTTCGCCGCCACCTACATTATTCTTATTAACCCCTAATATGCTGCTCCGGACACCGCCGTCATCTACATTATACTTATTAACCCCTAATCCCCAACATTGCCGACACCTACATTATATTGATTAACCCCTAATCTGCCACCCCCAATGTTGCCACAACCTACCTACACTTATTAACCCCCTAATCTGCCGGCCCCAACATTGCCGCCACTATATTAAATTTATTAACCCCTAAACCTAAGTCTAACCCTAACACCCCCTAACTTAAATATAATTTAAATAAATCTAAATAAAATTACTATCATTAACTAAATTATTCCTATTTAAAACTAAATACTTACCTATAAAATAAACCCTAAGATAGCTACAATAACTAATAGTTACATTGTAGCTAGCTTAGGGTTTATTTTTATTTTACAGGCAAGTTTGTATTTATTTTAACTAGGTAGAATAGTTATTAAATAGTTATTAACTATTTAATAACTACCTAGGTAAAATAAATACAAATTTACCTGTAAAATAAAATCGAACCTAAGTTACACTAACACTTAACACTACACTGCAATTAAATAAATTAACTAAATTAAAAACAATTAAATAAATTAAATTAAATGAGCTAAATTACAAAAAAAACAAAACACTAAATTACAGAAAATAAAAAACAAATTACAGATCTTTAAACTAATTACACCTAATCTAATAGCCCTATCATAAAAAAAGCCCCCCCCCAAAAAAAAATAAAATAAAGCCTAAACTAAACTATCAATAGCCCTTAAAAGGGCCTTTTGCGGGACATTGCCCTAAAGTAATCAGCTCTTTTACCTGTAAAAAAAAAATACAAACACTCCCCCCAACAGTAAAACCCACCACCCACACAACCAACCCCCCAAATAAAATACTAACTAAAAAAACCTAAGCTCCCCATTGCCCTGAAAAAAGGCATTTGGATGGGCATTGCCATTAAAAGTACATTTAGCTCTATTGCAGCCCAAATCCTTAGCCTAAAAAATAAACCCACCCAATACACCATTACAAAAACACTAGCCCCCTGAAGATCTACTTACAGTTCTGAAGACTGGACATCCATCCTCAAGGAAGCGGCAGAAGTCTACATCCAACCGGGGTGAAGTCCTCAACAAAGCCAGGAGAAGTCTTCATCCAAGCCGGGGTGAAGTGGTCCTCCAGACGGGCAGAAGTCTTCATCCAGACGGCATCTTCTATCTTCATCCATCCGACGCGGAGCAGGTTCATCTTCAATACATCTGACACGGAGCATCCTCTTCATCGTTGAGGACTTCGGCCCGGTTGGATGAAGACTTCTGCCGCTTCCTTGAGGATGGATGTCCGGTATTCAGAATTGTAAGTCGATCTTCAGGGGGTTAGTGTTAGGTTTTTTTAAGGGTGTATTGGATGGGTTTATTTTTAAGGTTAGGGATTTGGGCTGCAATAGAGATAAATGCCCTTTTAAGGGCAATGCCCATCCAAATGCCCTTTTCAGGGGAGCTTAGGTTTTTTTAGTTAATATTTTATTTGGGGGGGTTGGTTGTGTTGGTGGTGGGTTTTACTGTTGGGGGGTTGTTTGTATGTTTTTTTTTACAGGTAAAAGAGCTGATTACTTTGGGGCAATGCCCTGCAAAAGGCCCTTTTAAGGGCAATTGATAGTTTAGTTTAGGCTAGGGTTTTTTTTTATTTTGGGGGGCTTTTTTTATAGGGCTATTAGATTAGGTGTAATTAGTTTAAAGATCTGTAATTTGTTTTTTATTTTCTGTAATTTAGTGGGGGGTTTTTTGTACTTGAGCTAATTCTATTTTATTTATTTAATTGTATTTAATTTAGGTCATTTATTTAATTGTAGTGTTGGGTGTTAGTGTAACTTAGGTTAGGTTTTATTTTATAGGTACTTTTGTATTTATTTTAGCTAGGTAGTTATTAAATAGTTAATAACTATTTAATAACTATTCTACCTAGTTAAAATAAATACAAACTTGCCTGTAAAATAAAAATAAACCCTAAGATAGCTACAATGTAACTATTAGTTATATTGTAGCTAGTTTAGGGTTTATTTTACAGGTAAGTATTTAGTTTTAAATATGAATTATTTAGGTAATAATATTAATATTTATTTAGATTTATTGTAATTATATTTATGTTAGGGGGTGTTAGGTTTAGGGTTAGACTTAGGTTTAGGGGTCAATATATTTAGTATAGTGGCGGCGACGTTAGGGGTGGCAGATTAGGGGTTAATAAATGTAGGTAGGTGGAGGCGATGTTAGGGACGGCAGATTAGGGGTTAATAATATTTAAATAGTGTTTGCGAGGTGGGAGTGTGGCGGTTTAGGGGTTAATATGTTTATTATAGTGGCAGTGACATTGGGGGTGGCAGATTAGGGGTTAATTAATGTAGCTAGGTTGCAGCGACATTGGGGGAGGGAGATTAGGGGTTAATAAGTATAATGTAGGTGGCGGTGATGTCCGGAGTGATAGATTAGGGGTTAATAAATATAATTTAGGTGGCAACGATGTCGGGGGCGGCAGATTAGGGGTTAATAAGTGTAAGATTAGAGGTGTTTAGATTCGGGGTTTATGTTAGGGTGTTAGGTGTAAACATAACTTTTATTTCCCCATAGAAATCATTGGGGCTGCGTTACTGAGTTTTACGCTGCTTTTTTGCAGGTGTTAGACTTTTTCTCAGCCGGCTCTTCCCGTTGATGCCTATGGGGAAATTGTGCACGAGCACGTACGACCAGCTCACCGCTGACTTAAGCAGCGCTGGTATTGAAGTGCGGTATGGAGCTCAATTTTGCTCAACGCTCACTTCTTGCCTTTTAACACCGGGTTTTTAAAAACCCGCAATACCAGCGCTGCAGGTAAGTGAGCGGTGAGAGAAAACTGATTGTTAGCACCACATAGCTCCTAGCGCAAAACTCGTAATCTGGCCGTATGTTTCTCT
This sequence comes from Bombina bombina, assembly GCF_027579735.1. Taxonomy (NCBI): domain Eukaryota; kingdom Metazoa; phylum Chordata; class Amphibia; order Anura; family Bombinatoridae; genus Bombina; species Bombina bombina. The sequence continues at coordinate 297,418,147 of NC_069502.1, read as the reverse complement.
TTATGCTTAAATGATATTTTAGTAAACCCCATATGTCATTAAAATCTATGGAGAAATCTGACAAGCCTTTGACCAAAATATAGTACTACAGCCGCTCCTGATTGTATTTTTTTGTTTTTTAGTTTTTAGAGAAGTTTTTTTTATCTTGTTTATAAAATGTATCTGAACTTTGTCCTTGAAACACCCCATTAAAGGGACAAGAAACCCCAACATTTACTTTCATGGTTTTGACAGAACATATAATTTCAAACAAATTTTCAATTTACTTCAATTTTCAAATTTGCTTCATTATCTTGTTATCCTTTGCTGAAGGAACAGCATTGCACTACTGGCAGCTAGCTGAACACATCTAGTTAGCCAATCACAAGAGACCAATATGTGCAGGCACTAATCAGCAGTCAGCTCCCACTACAGTAGGATATCTGGGTATTCTTTTAACAAGGGGTATCAAGAGAAGAAGCACCACAAAGCAAATAATCCACTTCCTTGTTATTTCCCGACTTGACTACTGCAATAACCTACTTACTGGCCTTCCTCTTTCCTGCATAATCCACCTTTCCTGTCGCTCTGTATCTGCTGCACCTCCCTTCATTGGCTCCCCATTCATAGCCCCAATCAAATTCAAAATTCTTACCATTACATACAAAGCTCTCACCAGCGCCGCTCCCCACTACTTATTCTCTTTAATCAACAAGTATACTCCATCCCGCCTACTAAGATCCAACAATGACCTGCTCCTTGCATCTGCGACTATCACCTCTTCCCATGCTAGACTGCAGGACTTCTGTCGAGCAGCACCTACCCTCTGGAACACTCTCCCTCGTCCTGTCAGACTTTCCCCTAATCTTTCTTCTTTTAAATGCTCCCTGAAGATTTTTTTGTTCAGGGAAGCCTACCACCCAACTCAGTAATAAATTAATTTCACTTACCTAACATTTCCCTCATCTAACTCTGCATTAACATATTTCTCAATCTTGCAGTTCTTAACCTCCTACCCTTCTAGATTGTAAATTTCCATGGGAATAGGGCCCTCAATTCCTCCTGTATGTGTTTGTACAATTTTGTCTTTTCTCTTACATTGTTTTGTTTAAATGAATTGTACCCAAGTTCGATACCATTGTTTTATTTAAATGAATTGTACCCATGTACAGCGCTGCGAAATATGGTGGCGCTTCAAAAATAAAGTATAATAATAATATTAAATATAATTGCATTTAAAAGTGTCTTAAAATTACATGCTCTATCTGAATCGTGCAAGTTTAATTTGTAATTTTCTATTTCTTTAAGGGCTAGATTACGAGTGGGCGCTAACTGTTATGGGCAAGCAATAAGGGGCATATCGCTGTTCTTTGCACACATTATTATAAGTTGAAAATAAAAATAAACCTGTTCACTTGAACCCAATTTAAAGGGACACTGTACCCAAAAATTTTCTTTTGTGATTCAGATAGAGCATGCAATTTTAAGCAACTTTCTAATTTACTCCTATTATCAAATGTTCTTCGTTCTCTTGCTATATTTATATGAAAAAGAAGGCATCTAAACTTTTTTCTTGGTTCAGAACTCTGGACAGCAGTTTTTGATTGGTGGATGAATTTATCCACCAATCAGCAAGGACAACCTAGGTTGTTCACCAAAAATGGGCCGGCATCTAAACTTACATTCTTGCATTTCAAATAAAGATACCAAGAGAATAAAGAACATTTGATAATAGGAGTAAATTAGAAAGTTGCTTAAAATTGCATGCTCTATCTGAATCATGAAAGAGAATTTTTGGGTACAGTGTCCCTTTAATATATTGCACGTCAGGACAGTGCAACTTCAGAGCTCTGGTTAATAGAGATGTACAGTCAAGATATTTTCGCTGCGGATGAAATTTTCATTCCAAATATTCAGGGAAATTTGTTTCCCTGAATATTTGGTGGCTGCACAATTTATTTAGTTTAAGTAAGTAAGTAAAAAAAATAAGTAACCCCTTAAAAAAAAAAAAGTTAACGAAAGAATAATTTTGTCAGCATTTTTGTTTTCTTTAATTTTCCTTGTGCATTTATTGGGATATTTGAGTCAGCAAAATTGTAGGACCAGCACACCTTTAAATGTATAAATGTCCAGTAGACAACAAGGTGGGTGCAAACAAATATAGAGCCAAACCCCTAGGCTCCAAAGTAGTAGAATCCAGAAGAAAATGTTGCACTCTCAAATGTGGAAGTGAAGCTTGACAAAGGGGCAGGTGCCCCGAAACGTTGCTGTTCACCTAATAAAGGTTTTTGCACTTCCACATTTGAGAGTGCAACATTTTCTTTCTTCTGGATTCATTAGGATATTTGTTTAGTTAAAATGAAAATCCGATTTTCGTCACAAAAACGAATGCACATCTATACTGGTTAGCTGTTACACAAGTCAAAAAAGTTTGAAAAACAAGTCAAAAATACATTGCACAGTACAGTTAAACTAATTATAACACTGTTGAATCAAAAAATTATAAAAAAAAAATATTGCATAAAAGGGATCAAAGATATCAGGGGGCCGATTTATCAAGCTCCAGAACTTGTCCGCCTGCTCTGAGGCAGTGGACAGTTATCAACCCGATCAAATACGATCGGGTTGATTGACATCCCCTGCTAGCGGCCGCGAATCTGCAGGGGGCAGCATTGCACCAGCAGTTCACAAGAACTGCTGGTGCAATGATAAATGCCAACAGCGTATGCTGGTGGACATGATGCGCTACATTGTATCATGTCCGCTTGCACATTAATAAATATACCCCCAGGTCTCAGTTGTTAGGAAAAAAATGCATGTAAACGGGGGCCATTACACTAAAAACGACTACTGCTGTTTGTTTAGCATCTTAATTTTAGCAGTTCCTATGAGATATAGAACCATATGGGGGATATTAGTTCTATAGCTGAAATATTCTTGAGAGATGAATGCCTTAAAATTTAATATGTGTGGTTGTGATTGCTAGCTATGTACACCTCTACCTATCTGTGTGTGGGATTATTGCCTATATATCTACCCTTAATATATAAAGGGACCGATTTACTAAGTGCCGGGCTATAAGGTCTCACAAAATTTATAATTTATGAAACACAACTGCAGATTTTAAAAATAGAAATTATGTGGTTTGTTTCACTAAATAATATAAATCCACTATAGAGGAATGGATCCTTTCTATTTAGTGAATGTTAATCATAAATTAGTTGCCTTTGGAACGGTAAGCTGTTGTTTATTAAACAACAGATGAGGTCACAGATTCAGTGTATGTGGCAACACTTTACTCTCTTGTAAGGCAGTTCATATGATCACAAAACTTAGACTAAGAGGTTGATAGGAAGCGTAGTAAAAACAGCTCAGCTACTATTTCTGGAACTTAAGTACAAAGTCTTTTATACTGCAAGTCGTCCTCAATATAACAGATGCGGTGCAACTACTAGCGTAAGTGCCAACAAGCAGATATGTACCTGGTATCCAAATGAATGAAGACTGCAGACAGGGTGAGATTATCCGGCTCCTTGTTACACAAACTGCTGATCCGATCGGATGCGGTAGCTACCGGATATGACGTCAGAGTACTGACAGGGAATCCGGACTGGGAGGTCACAGTTAGAGGAGCTACGGCAAATAGTTAGATAGTCATAACTGAAATTGAATACACTGTTGTATTACGTTACTCCACTGTTAGATGAGAGTACTTCACGGCACAAGTTGATCTGAAAAGGTGGATAAAGCAGATGAAGTTCTTACCACACAATTAGGTTAGTGATTGATCCTAAAGAGGAAAACGAAAAGTTAAACAGTCTCTGTTTTGTAGATAGTAGTTAAAGAATCTGAGGTTTAGATTCCCAACAAGCTCAGGGAGACTTTCCAAAATACTAAGCAATGTCTGGGGCGTGAACTCCTGTAATAAAGGAGGAGACGCCAATCAAGACCTAGAGATGGCAAGCTGAGCTTTAAAGAGATAGTAACAGAATTCCTGACACGGGCAGACATGATTCACTGTAGCGAATCATGTTCGCCCGGCATCGCTAAATGCAGACAGCATACGCTGTTGGCATTTAACATTGAACAAGCATTTTGCAAGAAATGCTTGTGCAATGCCACCCCCCTGCACATCAGTGGCCAGTTGGCCGCAAGCAGGGGGTGTCAATCATCCCGATCGTATCGGATAGGGATGATTGCAGTCCTCAAAGGTGGTGGACGTGTTAAGGAGCAGCGGTCTTATGGCCGCTTATTCTTAAATTAAGTTTCCGGCGAGTCTGGAACTTCAGGGGTAGATTGCAGCATCCGCTGCTTGGTAAATCTACCCCATGGTATTAAGTTTTATACACCCTTCATCCAAATACTTTATTTCTGGCTTAATATAATTGTTGAAACTATTGCCTATACATGACTTATGAGTTATATTTCTGGCTATACACATGCCCTCTGATGTGATCACTAGCTATGCAGCTAAGTTGTGAGTGCTTGATCACTGGCTACACTTACTACCTCTAGTCAAATATAAAAAACCCAGACAAAAATAAAAAGATATCAAATAAGAATGGATTGGGTATATTATATTTCAATTAAAAGGTTATTTGAAATTTAGAAAGGGGAATCAGAGGAGATAGCACATCAAAACCAGTATCAACTCCCACCCATGAAATTTAATATTTTTAAAAGCTCTTTTGAGACACCCTAGGTTTTAATTTTGCTATTTTTCAGAAAGGAAAACTTTTTACAGTAGAGTTTAATTTCCCCAATGTTCAACATTAAAAATGAATTTCTTTGTGAAATACCAACTTCCATCTACTTAAAAATACATGAGAAAGCTTTCCACTATGAGAAAATGTTTCACTGCTGCAAAATAAATTGAAAATACTATACTTTGAGAATTTTACATAGATTGTATCTTCCAGAAAAAGCCTGTGGAATTATTTCCAGTCAACCATTGCACAAGGGAGTACAAAGGGTGCTTTACTGTTTAAAGTAACCCCTTATGTAGCATACAAAGGGTTCAATGATCTAAAGTTCTTCACTCAGATGAGAAAATCATCCTCCAGCACAGCAAAGTCCCTTATAGAATTCAAGAAAGGTACAGTTTGCTATACTTTTCTAAGAGGCTATAAGGGATCGAAACCTTTCATTAGTCCAAAAACAAATAATTACTTAGTTTAAGAATTAACAAATGTTTAAGCTATTTTTTTGTCTTGCTTTCAAGAAAAAAAAAAACATATATTTATGTATCCAGGCTAGCTGTGACAATAACTATTCAGGTTTACCTCTGTACTCTGATTAAGCCTTGACAAATATTACTGCAATGTTTTAATTAGCTTATTTTTTCCAGCAATATAACCACATTATAAGAACTAACTCAGATCATAACTAATACATATTTGTTTAGTATAAGTTTTTATACAATGTGCAATGTCACTGCTTGTTGTAAGAATTATTATTATTTTTTTACATAAAACTGTTCAGAGACAGACGATGAACTGATAGCATGGGCGCGATCAAATATACGGCACAGGTTTCGGCACAAGCGTGGGAATCTGCGCTGCCCGTAATTTCACCTTGCACATCGGGGTATTACATATACCTCGCTGGCAGTTCATAAAGTGCCGTAAGTCTGATAAACTAGGGATGTCCAGAAATGAGCGTACATACAAAGTTCTGGAGTCGCTAGTGACTTACGGCACTTTAAAAACTGCCGGCGCCTAAGAAAAGTAAAGAAAATAACAAATCTCCCGTAAAAGTCTAACATGCCTCCCAAAAATAAGCCCGACACGTAAAACCCCTATATCCGCAATCCCCCCCTCTCATTACTAATATTAAATGTATTAACCCCTAGACCGACAACCCCCCACAACGCAATATGCCTATTTAAAATATTAACCCCTATATCCGCCATCAAACCCACACCACAAGTAATAACTCAATTATTAACCCCTAAACCTAAGTCTAACCCTAACCCCCCTAACTTAAATATTATTTAAATAAATCTAAATAAATTTACTATTATTAACTAAATTATTCCTATTTAAAACTAAATACTTACCTATAAATTAAACCCTATCGGCTAGATTTAGAGTTTTCTCGGTAACGACCCGCGTAGCTAACGCTGGTTTTTTTCCCCCCGCACCTTTTAAATACCGCTGGTATTTAGAGTTCACAGAAGGGCTGCGTTAGGCTCCAAAAAGGGAGCGTATAGCATATTTACCGCCACTGCAACTCTCAATACCAGCGGTGCTTACGGACGCGGCCAGCTTCAAAAACGTGCTCGTGCACGATTTCCCCATAGGAAACAATAGGGCCATTTGAGCTGAAAAAAAACCTAACACCTGCAAAAAAGCAGCGTTCAGCTCCTAACGCAGCCCCATTGTTTCCTATGGGGAAACACTTCCTAAGTCTGCACCTAACACCCTAACATGTACCCCGAGTCTAAACACCCCTAATCTTACGCTTATTAACCCCTAATCTGCCACCCCCGCTATCGGTGACCCCTGCATATTTTTTTAACCCCTAATCTGCCGCTCCGTATACCGGCGCCACCTACGTTATCCCTATGTACCCCTAATCTGCTACCCCTAACACTGCCGACCCCTATATTATATTTATTAACCCCTAATCTGCCGCCCCCAACGTCGCCGCCACCTACCTACAATTATTAACCCCTAATCTGCCGACCGGACCTCACCGCTACTATAATAAAGTTATTAACCCCTAATCCGCCTCACTCCAGCCTCAATAACCCTATAATAAATAGTATTAACCCCTAATCTGCCCTCCTTAACATCGCCGACATCTAACTTCAAGTATTAACCCCTAATCTGCTGACCGGACCTCACCGCTACTCTAATAAATTTATTAACCCCTAAAGCTAAGTCTAACCCTAACACTAACACCCCCCTAAGTTAAATATAATTTTTATCTAACGAAATAAATTAACTCTTATTAAATAAATTATTCCTATTTAAAGCTAAATACTTACCTGTAAAATAAATCCTAATATAGCTACAATATAAATTATAATTATATTGTAGCTATTTTAGGATTAATATTTATTTTACAGGTAACTTTGTATTTATTTTAACTAGGTAGAATAGTTATTAAATAGTTATTAACTATTTAATAGCTACCTAGTTAAAATAAATACAAATTTACCTGTAAAATAAATTCTTCTGCCCGTCTGGAGGACCTCTTCTGCCCGGATCGGATGAAGACTTCTGCCCGGATCGGATGAAGACTTCTGCCCGGCTTGGTGAAGACGGCTCAAGGTAGGGTGATCTTCAAGGGGTTAGTGTTAGTTTTTTTTAAGGGGGGATTGGGTGGGTTTTAGAGTAAGGTTGGGTGTGTGGGTGGTGGGTTTTAATGTTGGGGGGGTTGTATTTCTTTTTTTACAGGTAAAAGAGCTGATTACTTTGGGGCAATGCCCCGCAAAAAGCCCTTTTAAGGGCTATTTGTAATTTAGTATAGGTTAGGGAATTTTATTATTTTGTGGGGCTTTTTTATTTTATTAGGGGGCTTAGATTAGGTGTAATTAGTTTAAACTTCTTGTAATTTTTTTATTTTCTGTAATTTAGTGTTTGTTTTTTGTACTTTAGTTTATTTTATTTAATTGTATTTAATGTTACGTAATTGTAGTTAATTAATTTAATTTATTTAATGATAGTGTAGTGTTAGGTGTAATTGTAACTTAGGTTAGGATTTATTTTACAGGTAAATTTGTATTTATTTTAACTAGGTAGCTATTAAATAGTTAATAACTATTTAATAACCATTGTACCTAGTTAAAATAAATACAAACTTGCCTGTAAAATGAAAATAAATCTTAAAATAGCTACAATGCAATTATTAATTATATTGTAGCTATCTTAGGGTTTATTTTATAGGTATTTAGTTTTAAATAGGAATAATTTAGTTAATAATAGTAATTTTATTTAGATTTATTTAAATAATATTTAAGTTAGGGGGGTGTTAGGGTTAGAGTTAGACAGGTTTAGGGGTTAATAACTTTATTATAGTGGCGGCAACGTTGGCGGCGGCAGATTAGGGGTTAATACATTTAATAGGCTATGTGGTCTATGGCGGTTTAGGGGTTAATACTTGAAAAGGTTTATTGCGTTGTGGGCTATGGCAATTTAGGGGTTAATACTAGAATAGGTTCATTGCGTTGTGGGCTATGGCGGTTTAGGGGTTAATATACTTTATTAGTTTTAGCGGTGGCGGATTGCGGTTGACAGATAGATAGACATTGAGCATGCGTTAGCTGTTAGTTTATTTTTGCAGGCATTTTCGGGAGTTACGGTGCTCCCATACTCAGCGCAAGGCATGCTACGGCTGCCTTTTATGGCGAGGTAAAAATGGAGTTAGATTTCTCCATTTTCGCCACGTAAGTCCTTGCGCTGGATATTGGATACCGATTTACAACGCGGTCCCATGTTAGCCTATGGGAGTAATAATTGCGAGCGACGGGTTAAATATACGCGCGTAACTTGTATGCTACTCCGTATATGTAATACCAAAATCGCATAAAATCTGGCACCGGAGGATTTTGCGGGCGACGTTGCATATGTAATGGGGCCCCATATTTTTAACTGGACAATGACAAACTGAGGACAAGACAAAATGTCAACTTGTGCACGCTATCTCTGTGGGAATAAACTTGTGTCCTTTGTTTTGGTTTACGTTAACAATACAAAGTGATCTGATTTAACAGCATTCCAGTGTTCTCCCTATTTCAGTGTTAATAGGTATATTTGTCACTCTCCCTGGCGTTTTGAATGTGAGATGCAAGCCCAGTGCAATATAGCATGAGAGTTTTGTTATGTGCTTTGTATTTTGTATTACCTTAGACTCCAGATTTTGGAGTACAGTGCAATCTTTCAAATATCATCTCCAGATAACTTGGTTCAGTTTTGAGTGATATGGGAAACACATTTTATGTGTTATCATAATCCAAAATGGATTCAGCTGCTAAAAACCCACAACCAGAAACAAGTTTTCAATAAAAATGTTAAGTACTTGTCATTTGGCAATAGAAACTAGTAATCCAATTGAAACTGACATATACTATTTACTTTCAAACCACATAAAATTAATGTCAAGCGCCCAGGCAAGGAGGAAGCTGTGCTGCACTTACAACTGGCTACATGCTTTCCAAGGCCAGGGACGTGCTGCTGGTGAGGCCAGTGTCAGGATACACACTGTTACCAAAGGATCCAATGTTGTCAGAATCAGGGGCTGCTCTAAGTAATCTAAGTGTAGCAAGGGTAACTATCTGGATTCTTTTTTGTGTCCATTATTTGATGTGCTTTTTTCCTATGCACTATCCATAGCATATTTTATATTCCTACTTGGAAGTGATCTTGGCCTTGTTCCTGGTGCCAGGCTAAATGGGAGGTGTTGGAAGTTCATCTCAGACTCCCTTTTAATGCTTGGTTATTCATATGGAGACTGAAGCATTCTTGTTCCTAGCCTGCTACCTTCATCTTAACTCTGGCAAAGTTTGTGGATTACTCTGAATGACCCTTCTACTAAGATCTGCTATCTGAGGACTGATTTACTGGTTAATTAAACTTGGATCTATGCCTTTACCTCTGTACCTGCTTTATCCCTATTCTTTGATACCTGGCTTTGGACAGCTTTTATGGATTTAACCTCTTGCTTAAGTGATCGCTTGCTATGCAGCTAGGTTGTGCATGCTTGATCACTGGCTATACCTACTAGTTCTGGTCAAATATGAAAACAGAAAAAAGATATCAAATAAGAATGGGTTGGGTATAATATATTTCAATTGGAAGGTTGTTTGAAATTAAGAAAGGGGAACTTCACTCTCTCCCCTACGTGAGTCTCTATCACAGAAAGCTTCATAACGTTCTATGGGACTCAGCTGTCATCGCTCTAGGACTTCCAGGTTCTGCCCTTCTTCTTAGAGTATTTAGTGAGTTTAGCCCCTGAACTATAAGTTATCTAAAATCATTCATTGGGCTATTAAAAAGACATTGGACTAGATTAAATGTGGAGCGCTAATTTAAGGTGCGCACATTAAATAATCAACCATTTCAAGTGCTTGGTTAATGCTACCAAAAAGTAGAACTTTGTGCTCATTGAAATTACCCAGTGAAATTATGTGTTAAACACATAAATATATATGTATTTATTCATATACATATATCTTTAAACTGTGCTGCCCAACGCAGTGCGACTTACCCCCTGTGCTGCACTAGGTTCTGTGCTGTGTTTATATCTATCAGAGCAAGGCTCCTATTGTAGCCTATGGAAGAACACTCTCATGAGCGCAAAGCTTCCGTGTAATGCAAATGCATGTGCCGGTATTACTGAGTGGAGAACAAATATTACAAAAGCGCAACTTTGCGCTCCACTCATAATCTAGGCCTAAATACTTTGTTGATGTAATAGAAAATTATTATTTATGTGTGGCAAAACCTTTTTTGTCCTCATTTACCTGTAATTTTAACTTATTTAACTCTAAAACATGTGAGTTTTCCAAATTCCATGATGTTCTATAAAGTAATTGACACCATGTTGAATTTGCCTTATGTAATCTCATCTGCTCAGTACATTTAGGGACAGGTAAAGAGTGCAAACAATGGCTGTGTGGAGGCTGCGTTGAAAGAGACTTAGTTTAAAAGGATATGAAACCCATTTTTTTTTCCCATTCATGATTCAGATAGAGCATGCTATTTTTAGCAACTTTATAATTTACTCCTATTATAATTTTTTTCCTAGTTCTTTTGTTATCTTTATTTAAAAAAGCAGAAATTTAAGATTAGATGCCGGCCCATTTTTAGTTCAGAACCTGGGTAGCACTTGCGGATTGGTGGCTAAATGCAGATAATAGAAGTAAATTGGAAAGTTGTTTAAAATTGTATGCTCTATATAAATCATGAAAGAAAAATCTTGGGTTCCATGTCCATTTAAGACAGCTGCTACTTAACTAGTGTTTCAAGACAGCTCCCACAACCCTGCAGTGCTCAGGCTCTGAAGCTTTATCTGCACCTTCATAAATGGAGACCACTATTCTGATTTAGGGCTGGATTGGGCCGCCGGGATACCGGGAAAAATCCGGGTGGACCGGCAGCTGGTGGGCCGGCAGGGGCAGCTGCCATGTGTGGAGAGCAGCGCGGCTGTTCAATAATATACACACATGGACCGAGGACTGTGTGTGCATTGTGAGTGATATCATGTGGGACTCAGTGGGCAGTTGTGATTTCTACCACATATTAGTAAATACTTTGTGATTAAATCTTTGCACTCAAATTGGTCATTGGAAGCTCAAATTTGTTCGCTCCCTTCATTAGCCAGTTTTTAAAAGGAACAGAAATTACTTTACTAGCACCGCCCACGGACAAAAACAAAACAAATGGCCTCTGTACCGTTCACGGGTGCCCCAATATCAGCACCCAGACAATATAGTTTCCCAAGTCCTGATTTCTCTGGGAGACATTGAAGTTGTTGTTTAAAATGCAAACTCTACAGGTCCGGGTCTTTGATTGATTGTGTCACACGCTGAAGGTCCTGATTGCAGGAACTAGTCACCTACAGTTGTGAATTCATCATTACTGTCAAGGTGAGAGGCAAATACTAATTGTACCACCGGTGTTCTAGTAAGAGGGCGAACTTTGAAAAGTGACATAGTTCGCTGTTTTCCAAAGTTCGCCCTCTTACTAGAACACTGGTCACAAATTTTCCGGATAGCACAGTGCACTTGTGTCACTGGGGGCGTGGACCGCATGAGGCTGGGGTGACAAGCTCAGGGACAGGAGGGGCCGTGTCGGTGACACCACACCACCAAAGGCTGGGAAGTCATAGGGAGGTCGGATCCCCCCGCTTTACTCCTGGACTACTTGTGAATTGCAGACTCCAGACTACCCTCCTCACCACAAGGCGCTGGGCATAGTTAACCAGAGATGGACAGTTTGACACAAAACATTTCCTGCAACTGGGTGAGTGTTTCACGATTTGATTGGATTCCTGCATATGCAACACAAATGGGGTCTGCTGTGCATGAGGCATACTGAGGTGATGTAACCCCTAAGAGCTCTGGTAGTGAAGGGTTAATAGACATTTGCTGCTGTAACAAGTTAATAGTGAGCTTTTTGTGTGGGCCAAACCAGATCTGGTGCAGTGAAGGGATTAAGTAGATATTGGCTAGGTATTTGTTAACCTCTTCAGCTGCTGCCTATATTGTCAACAATAGATTTACCTAGTGTCTATGACATTTACCCATTAACTCTTTGGTAACCAACTTGTATTTTTCTATTTTATTTGTTTTATATGCACCCTATCAAATGTTTTGTTTAGTTTGTATCAATCAGCAACTAAGCATGGATAATGCAGGCTTTAAAATAAAAAATAAAAAAATGCAAAAAACATAAATAAATAAAATATAAACCTAAGTTGCTTTAGTGACAGTTCTCAAGTGCAAGTTAATACTGTTATATCCTGTGCTTTGTAATGACATACTGGCATGGGATGTCTTTCTGACAAGCCAATAAAGTGGAGGAGGGGCTGGGGGCAGGGGATATTACTTCTTTCATTTCTATAATCCTATTGTGGGTCTGGAAAAGAGATCTAATGGTGGTGTCTAATTGGGGAAGGGGGCATAGGTTGGAAACAACGCACTTATCTTATGCTATCCATAAAAGCACATTCAGTTGAGATGTAACAGTCAGCGCCGGATTGGGCTGTGAGCTGGAGGGGGCAGTGCTGAGCTGGAGGGGTGGGGCTTAGCTGGAGGGGGCGGGGCTGGGCCAGGCCATTCAAGTTTCCAGGGCCGGTCTGATTTCCCAGTCTGTCACTGTTCTGATTCACAGCCAATCAGAAATTGTATCATCTAAACCAATATGTGTTACAGATGTGCTCTACTAACCCCATTTATCTTTAAAGGGATACAGAAAAAAATGTCATCTTGCAAGACAAAGTTATGTAAATTTTCTCATTTTTTTTCAATACAAATGAAGCACATGCAATTGTCTGTGTGTGTGTATGTATGTATGTATGTATATATATATATATATATATATATATATATATATATATATATATATATATATATATATATTCTCCAAAGTAGACAATAGCAACAGCACTTTTCTTTAAACACTTCTTCTTTATTAAAGTAACATTTTAGGATAAAATACAGCGACGTTTCGAGCCTCTTGGGCCCTTCCTCATCTCCCTTATGTACACCTGTGTATAGGGTGTGGCTTAGTTAATTACAGAATTTTACCTGCACTTAGCTCATGTTGGTATCCCCAACTGGTAAGGTTCTGACTAAACTTTTCAACTTTATTATTCAACTTTGTTATTATTTTTTAATAAACATTTATTTCTCAACACTTAAATGTATGCTTATGTGGTATGTCATATATGTTTCTTTATAATATATTACAAATAGACACATATCCACACTTTTTATACACAGGAATTTAAAAACAATTATAAAAACAAATGTAGATCATAATCCTTGTTTAATCCATTTGGATATAGTGTTTTCAGATTTTTTATCCACCATACTTCTTTCTTTTTAAGTAGCAACTCTCTATTGCCTCCTCTCCTTGGTTTAGGAATATGGTCAATGACCTGAAACCTTAACTGACTAACAGTGTGCCCTGCTGTTATAAAATGTGATGAGACAGGTAATGTCATATCCTTGCATCTTATAGAGGACGTGTGTGCACTTATTCTGTCCCTGATGGGGTTAATTGTCTCCCCTACATAGCCCCGCCCACATGGGCATTTCAAGATATATACAACATAATTAGTATCACAGGTGAAGAGGCCATTGATTTCTCTCTTTTTAGTGTCATTAATTTGTGCAACATTCTTACCCTTTATCATTGAGTTACATTGAGCACAATGTAGACAGGGGTATGATCCCTTATTTGCAGTTGTCAGATAGTTAACTGGATCTTTTTTATTACTGCCAATATCTGTTTTCACTACAAAATCTCTTATATTTTTACCCTTTTATATGAACTGAAGGGGGGTTGTTGAAATTCCCTAATGTTAGGGTTAGTCCTCTCCAATAGATACCAATGCTTTCTTATTATCTTAGAGATATCTTCACTGTACTGATTATATTTTGAAGTGAAAATCAGCTGATTTTTGATTTTATCTTTTTTAATCCCTATTCTCTCTTCCTTAACTGTCTGTTCACATTTCTCAATGATAGATATAGGATAGCCTCTATTGCAAAATTTCTTGGCCATTTGTTTCATTCTTTTTTCCTGCAATCTTGGTTCTTTTACATTTCTGGCTGTCCTTAAAAACTGGCTTTTGGGAATTGATTTAAACACTCGCTCAGGATGAAAACTTTCATAATGTAATATTGTGTTACGATCTGTTGGTTTACAATAAAGATCAGTAACCAAATTACCAGATTGTTTGTATACCCATGTATCCAAATAACTCACTCTATTTCTAGAATAATTAAGGGTAAATTTAAGGCAGCCTGTGCAGTGATTGAGTTCTTCAACAAACGACTCTAGGGACTCCTCTGTGCCCCTCCATATGCCAAAAATATAATCTATGAAACGTAGCCATACTTTACAGTTTGTTAAATAACTGTTATTAATATACACAAATTTCTTTTCATATTGGCTAACAAAAATATTGGCGTATGAAGGGGCCACATTGGAGCCCATAGCAGTTCCCTTCTTTTGTATATAGTATGCATCTTGAAATAAAAAATAATTTAGGTATAGAATGATGTTAAGCATTTCTTCTATGAAAGAACATTGTAAATTTGTAAATATTTCAGAGGTTTTTAATGCTTCAAGTACTGCCTGCATTGGCTAGAGATATTATCACTAAAGATTTAGCAACATTCTTAATAAAAAAAGACCCAATTACACCAGTGTTTTACACAACACCTAAAATTCATAAAAATGTAAAAGAGCCCCCTGGGAGGCCTATTGTGGCGAGTACAGAATCTGTATTTTCAAATGTTGCTATCTTTCTTGATAAGATTTTGAATCCTATTGCTAAGATCCAACAGTCTTTTCTTAAAGACACAGGGGATTTTTTGGGAAAAATTAAAGAGATCAAAATAGAAGACACTGATATCTTATTTTCCCTAGATATTGTCAGCCTATATACAGCTATCCCCCATGAGGCAGGGGTGCAGGCAGTACTTGAAGCATTAAAAACCTCTGAAATATATACAAATTTACAATGTTCTTTCATAGAAAAAATGATTAACATCATTCGATACCTAAATTATTTTTTATTTCAAGATGCATACTATATACAAAAGAAGGGAACTGCTATGGGCTCCAATGTGGCCCCTTCATATGCCAATATTTTTGTTAGCCAATATGAAAAGAAATTTGTGTATATTAATAACAATTATTTAACAAACTGTAAAGTATGGCTACGTTTCATAGATTATATTTTTGGCATATGGAGGGGCACAGAGGAGTCCCTAGAGTCGTTTGTTGAAGAACTCAATCACTGCACAGGCTGCCTTAAATTTACCCTTAATTATTCTAGAAATAGAGTGAGTTATTTGGATACATGGGTATACAAACAATCTGGTAATTTGGTTACTGATCTTTATTGTAAACCAACAGATCGTAACACAATATTACATTATGAAAGTTTTCATCCTGAGCGAGTGTTTAAATCAATTCCCAAAAGCCAGTTTTTAAGGACAGCCAGAAATTTAAAAGAACCAAGATTGCAGGAAAAAAGAATGAAACAAATGGCCAAGAAATTTTGCAATAGAGGCTATCCTATATCTATCATTGAGAAATGTGAACAGACAGTTAAGGAAGAGAGAATAGGGATTAAAAAAGATAAAATAAAAAATCAGATGATTTTCACTTCAGAATATAATCAGTACAGTGAAGATATCTCTAAGATAATAAGAAAGCATTGGTATCTATTGGAGAGGACTAACCCTAACATTAGGGAATTTCAACAACCCCCCATCAGTTCATATAAAAGGGTTAAAAATATAAGAGCTTTTGTAGTGAAAGCAGATATTGGCAGTAATAAAAAAGATCCAGTTAACTATCTGACAACTGCAAATAAGGGATCATATCCCTGTCTACATTGTGCTCAATGTAGCTCAATGATAAAGGGTAAGAATGTTGCACAAATTAATGACACTAAAAAGAGAGAAATCAATGGCCTCTTCACCTGTGATACTAATTATGTTATTATGTATATCTTGAAATGCCC
The DNA here is from genome assembly GCF_027579735.1 of Bombina bombina. NCBI lineage: Eukaryota > Metazoa > Chordata > Amphibia > Anura > Bombinatoridae > Bombina > Bombina bombina. The sequence goes on along the minus strand of NC_069502.1, from coordinate 297,401,956 downwards.
ATGTGGGCGGGGCTAAGTAGGGGAGACAATTAACCCCATCAGGGACAGAATAAGTGCACACAAGTCCTCTATAAGATGCAAGGATATGACATTACCTGTCTCATCACATTTTATAACAGCAGGGCACACTGTTAGTCAGTTAAGGTTTCAGGTCATAGACCATATTCCTAAACCAAGGAGAGGAGGCAATAGAGAGTTGCTACTTAAAAAGAAAGAAGTATGGTGGATAAAAAATCTGAAAACACTATATCCAAATGGATTAAACAAGGATTATGATCTACATTTGTTTTTATAATTGTTTTTAAATTCCTGTGTATAAAAAGTGTGGATATGTGTCTATTTGTAATATATTATAAAGAAACATATATGACATACCACATAAGCATACATTTAAGTGTTGAGAAATAAATGTTTATTAAAAAATAATAACAAAGTTGAATAATAAAGTTGAAAAGTTTAGTCAGAACCTTACCAGTTGGGGATACCAACATGAGCTAAGTGCAGGTAAAATTCTGTAATTAACTAAGCCACACCCTATACACAGGTGTACATAAGGGAGATGTTTGTTCTTAATCTATAGCATGAGGAAGGGCCCAAGAGGCTCGAAACGTTGCTGTATTTTATCCTAAAATATTACTTTAATAAAGAAGAAGTGTTTTAAAGAAAAGTGCTGTTGCCATTGTCTACTTTGGAAATTATATATGGGAGCATGGCAGGCCTCCCATGCAAACGTGCACTGCAAAGGTAAACCTACTAGAAGCTATACCCAGTGAAGGGGTACCCAAGAAAGTGCTGGACTTACCACTATATTTGGTTTTATATATATATATATATATATATATATATATATATATATATATATATATATATATATATATATATATATATATGTGTTGCTTGGGTGTTTCTTGATCTGCGCTATGTATGTTGCAAATGGTTATTTTGCTCTAATTAGTTCCTCCTGATATATTTCAATGGCAGCTAGTTTCTGAATATTCCACTATCATCAAATGGAATGTGAAGGAAAAAAGGTATGGAGTTGAGTTTCAGAGTTCAGCGCACATAGAATGGAGAAAAACAAAACCAAAACCAAATTATGGTGCAGTATGTCAGTACTAGGCAATCAAAAACTAAACGTGAGATTTAAATGTGCTCACCTTTTTTAACCTCAAACATGTGAGGTATGTTGGAAGCATGGAGGGGATGTAATCCCTATCTGTATTAAATATATTTCCAGCTGGTATGCAGAAACTTTTAGCAGGTGGAAATCTTGATATCCCTGGAGTAGAAATATGTTGGTATTTCAGACAAACTTCTCCTCTCTGGAGTTAGGTAGAGACACTTTAATTCTTTTTGCTGGATTTCTTTCCTTGTTGCTGTTTATTTCTTTTCCCCTTCTTTATACTTGAAAGGCTTCTCTTCTCTGGAGTATGGTATAAACTTTATGTATGCAAACCAATTAGTGCTCAGTTTACATACTATGAGATCAATTGTGGATATTAATTGCAGCACTCATGAGATGTGTATAAATGATGCTTGCAAGGACACAAAGTGAAATTTAAAATAAAAACACTTATTTTCTAATTTCCAATAAAAAATGATAAACAGAAATCCTCTTTGATAATAGTCCAGATCAAGGACAGAAATAGGTGAGCAGATGAAATATAGTATATTTCTCTAAATCCGGTAGTGAGTTTTTTTATATCAGGGCTGGTGCAAAAACAGCTTGCTGATAAAAATTAGTGATATTGTGGTATAGGATGCTGTAAGTACATGAACTGCTGTAAATACAGGTAGATGATGATTCCTTGTGGTTTTTTTGAGCTCAAAAAAAAATAAAAATTTTTTTATTGTTAGTGATATTGGAATTTTATCTATGTGTTTAGACATAAATCTGGTGGGGAATCCTTACGTATTTCCATAGGGGTAATCAAAGGTAATAAAGCTGCCTAAAATTACTGTCACCCTTTTGCCTAAAGTGACGGCTGCTTTACCTATGTGTTTATTTATTTTTTTGCATAAAAATATAATGAAATTAAAATAAGCAACCAATTTGGTTCTTATCACAGGTGGAGCCTGCTAAGAGCAGTTCTCTGGGGAGTACTAATTGCTTAGGTGATCCTCTACCTCACTTTACCTATGTGTTTATCTATAAAAATAATTTATTATTTTTATTATTTGATTAATGGATTAGGGAATGGATGGAGTTACCTTAAATGTCTGATCATGGACATAACTTTCTATGTGGAGGTATATTTGCTTAGGTGATCCTCTACCTCACTTTACCTATGTGTTTATCTATAAAAATAATTTATTATTTTTATTATTTGATTAGGGAATGGGGGAGTTACCTTAAATGTCTGACCATGGACATAACTTTCTATGTGGAGGTCTATTTGCTTAGGTGATCCTCTACCTCACTTTACCTATGTGTTTATCTTTAAAAATAATTTATTATTTGATTAATGGATTAGGGAATGGGGGGAGTTACCTTAAATGTCTGACCATGGTCATAACTTTCTATGTGGAGGTCTATTTGCTTAGGTGATCCTCTACCTAACTTTACCTATGTGTTAATCTATAAAATTTGAGAAACACAAATTATTATTTTTATTTATATTATTGGATTAGGGAATAGGTGGAGTTAACTTCAAAGTGTGACCCTGGACATAGCTTTTTATGTGGGAGGTCTATCTGCATAACTATGTTGTTTTACACAGATTTAACTATGTGTTTATTTGAAATGGGACATAGAGAATAATTTAGGTGTAGAAATACTTGGTAATATTAATCACAATATAAAGCTAATTAGTAAGACATAGGAGTGGATAGGAGAAAGTCAAACTGGGTCATTCTTGATTATTTAGAGAAATGCAGCCAGGTCTATGTCTTTGTTGAGACCTGTTGGTTGTAAAGTATTCAAACGGTGAATCCAATAGGTTTCTCTTTTTCTGAGCTGTAAAAGTCTTTCCTTCCCTTTAGAGGCTGAAATTTGTTCAATTGCTCTTACCGTAAATTCGTCACTATTTTTATTGTGATATTTTTCAAAGTGTTTGCCGATGCCGTATTCAGAATCGGCATCTTTGATGTTGTTTATGTGTTCCAGCACTCGTCACTTTAGGCTTCTCTTTGTTCGCCCTACGTAGAATTTTTTGCAAGAACACTCTAATAGATATACTATGTATTCTGATTTACAGTTTAGAAAACTTTCTATTGGTACTTGTTCATCTTTGTTGTGAATGATCCATTTATTTATTTCTTTGTTTTTGTTTGTGTGGCTGCAGCACACACAATTTTTTCTTCCACATTTAAAGAAACCTTTAATCGGTGGATTTCTTTCTTTAAGCTTTGTGTTCTTTAAAGCAGTTGGTGCCAGAATGTTTTTATACACTTACTTTTCCTATAAGTGACTTTTGGAGGTCCAATGATGTTTGCTAAAACTGGGTCCCTTTTTAGCACATCCCAGTGTTTGTTCAAGATTTTTTCTATTTGTTTGGCCCCTTCTGTATATGTGGTGATGTATCTGGTTGTTACACATTTGTTTTCCAACTCAGGGTTGGTGATTTTAGTTTCTAAAAGCGAATGTCTTGTGGAGTTCTTTACTTTTTCATAAGACTTTTCCACTATATTTTCTGTATAGCTTTTATCTTTAAATTTTTGTTTTAGGGTGTTTACTGCGTCTTCAAAATCACTATCCTTACTACAATTTCGCTTGATTCTTTGGAACTGGCCATATGGGATGTTGTTAATCCAGTTCGGATGATGACAGCTATCTGCGTGGAGGTAGCCATTAGTATCTGTTTTTTTAGTGTAATTTTTGGTGTGAATGGTGTTATTTTCACAATAGATGGTGATGTCTAAAAAGTCTAGTGTTTTGTCTCCCCAAGTTTTTGTTAGGGTGAGGTTCATGTTGTTAGAGTTGAGGTAATTAGTAAACTCATTAAATTCTGACTCTTCTCCTTCCCATATGATGATAATATCATCGATAAATCTCTTCCAAAATTTAATTTTAGGTTGATATTGGTTGTTTTCTGACACATATAACTTTTCAAATTTCCCCATTTATAAGTTTGCGAAATTGGGGGCAAATTTTGTGCCCATGGCAGTCCCCCATTTTTGGAGGTATATGGTTTTGTTGAAACAAAAGTAGTTTTTCCCCAGAATAAATTTAATGGCATTTCCAATGAATGCAATTTGGGTTTTATTCATCTAGCTAGCACTTTCTATAAACAACTGAGCGCTTTTTATCCCTTCTTCATGCGGTATGGCAGTGTATAGGGCTGTTACGTCTAGGGAGGCTAGATGGTAACTTTGTTTCCATTAAAAATCCTCTAATAAGGATAACAAATGGGGAGTATCCCTCAAAAAGGATTCTAATTTTGGTACTTCTGGCTGTAAAAAGTTATCAATGTATTCTGATAGGTGACTTGTTAAGCTGTTTATGCCAGATATTATAGGCCTCCCTGGGGGGTTGGTTTCATTTTTATCGCCCTGACTAAGGGCTATGGGGTTTTCTGATTCTTTTTTTGATTTAGCAAAATGTCTTTGAAGTGTTAGCTTCCGAACAAATTTAATAGTGTCTATGAATAAATCAAATGCATTTGGTTTGCTAGTAGGGGCAAAAGAAAAACCTTTTTTAAGTAATCTTTGTTCCTCTAGGGTTAAAGTCTGGCTAGATAAGTTAAAGATCTTAATATTCTCATTATCAACTGTATTAGTTTCAGTTTTTTTGTTAATTACCACTTTATTTTTTTCCCCTTGTTTCTTTTGTCCTCCTCTGCAACCTCTCTTTCTGTTTGGTCTAACTGTCTTTTTTGTGGTCTTAGTGGGTGGTTTAAATAGTTTGGGGATTCGAAAGTGGACTCTCTTCTTGCTCTTAGCTCTAAAAAATGATTGGGTCTAATTGATCCTGCATTTTCCCCCCTGTCTCTCATGTGATTTATATATAAATATACCTCCACATAGAAAGTTATGTCCAAGATCAGACATTTAAGGTAACTCCACCCATTCCTTAATCCAATAATCAAATAATAAAAATAAAAATAATAATTTGTGTTTCTCAAATTTTATGGATTAACACATAGGTAAATTTAGATAGAGGATCACCTAAGCAAATAGACCTCCACATAGAAAGTTATGTCCATGGTCAGACATTTAAGGTAACTCCCCCATTCCCTAATCCATTAATCAAATAATAAAAATAATAAATTATTTTTATAGATAAACACATAGGTAAAGTGAGGTAGAGGATCACCTAAGCAAATATACCTCCACATAGAAAGTTATGTCCATGATCAGACATTTAAGGTAACTCCACCCATTCCCTAATCCATTAATCAAATAATAAAAATAAAAATAATAAATTATTTTTATAGATAAACACATAGGTAAAGTGAGGTAGAGGATCACCTAAGCAAATATACCTCCACATAGAAAGTTATGTCCATGGTCAGACATTTAAGGTAACTCCACCCATTCCCTAATCCATTAATCAAATAATAAAAATTAATAAATTATTTTTATGCATAAACACATAGGTAAAGTGAGGTAGAGGATCACCTAAGCAATTAGTACTCCCCAGAGAACTGCTCTTAGCAGGCTCCACCTGTGATAAGAACCAAATTGGTTGCTTATTTTAATTTCATTATATTTTTATGTGAAAAAATAAACACATAGGTAAAGCAGCCGTCACTTTAGGCAAAAGGGTGACAGTAATTTTAGGCAGCTTTATTACCTTTGATTACCCCTATGGAAATACGTAAGGATTCCCCACCAGATTTATGTCTAAACACATAGATAAAATTCCAATATCACTAACAAGAAAAAAATGTTTTTTGTTTTGTTTTGTTTTGTTTCAAAATATGTGTAAGCCAGTCAGTAATCTGCTTCTAATTTATGTAGACTAATACAAATAAATCACACCAATCAATGAATATACAATAAGGTACCTGTATTCAATTAACAAATTAAGTTAAAGCCAATTATCTGCACTGAAACGCCATATAAGCGCTCCTCAGTGCTCTGTGGGCATACCCTCTGATGAAGTGAATGTAATTCACAAAACGCGTAAGGGCACGCCCACTTCTGACGTCACTTCCTGTCCAGGGAGACCAAGCTTCAAACACTTCAGCAACGGACCCTGTCACTGACAGGCTAAAGAATCCACATCCATCCGGATATTGTGAGCTATCTAGAGCTCAAAAAAAAACACAAGGAATCATCATCTAGCTGTATTTACAGCAGTTCATGTAACTATTTATTACGGTTTTCCATCATAAACACCAACTTATCCACCTGAACTCTGGGAGCTTTTCAGAGCTCAAAACCACCGCAAGGAATTTACCTCCAGCTGTACTTACAGCATCCTATACCACAATATCACTAATTTTTATCAGCAAGCTGTTTTTGCACCAGCCCTGATATAAAAAAACTCACTACCGGATTTAGAGAAATATACTATATATATTATATATATTATATATATAATATACTTGGTTTTGTTTTTGTTTTTCTCCATTCTATGTGCGCTGAACTCTGAAACTCAACTATATATATATATATATATATATATATATATATATATATATATATATATATATATATATATATATATATATATATATAAATGAGGGATTTTACATACTGTAGCTTTCATGACTAGCTTCCATTTAAAGACAAATCAATTTTCTTTCTTGTACTTAAATTGTCTGGACAGAATAAATGTCTCATGATCTCTTTAGAATCATTGTGTCTGGGTCTACTTCATTGTTCAAACCACACTATAAATTATTCCAAATTATATACCTTAAATCTCACTTTTCTTTTCAGTTTGCTGGAAAAAAAAAAAAAGCAATTTAATAATAGATGCTTCGCATGCTCTGATTTATCTGCAGTATAAAACAGCACTTTATCAGGATAAAATTGAAAAGTCTATACTGCGGAACAGGTATGTTTTGCTGATAAGACATCTGAGATAAATCATAAATCCAGAAACTAAACTAAAATATTACACTTCTTATTGGCTTTTACCTGAATTTATTTTGACCTATTCTAGCTGCAAATCTAGCTACTGCACCTAATACTACAAACTATATTTTTTCTAATAAACTTTCTCTGACTAACAAAGCACTGCTGATGTTTTTCCTACTCTGGAGAAAAACTGTGTGTGAATCAGAAGATAACCAACTAAAAAATCCAGATAATAACCTATACAAACAAAACTATAAATCCAATAACTTGGTTGAGTGCGTTGTTATAATTTTCATTGACACACTTTTTTTCTACTAAAGCAACAAGATGATATTTTCATTGCATCATTTATAGGTTTTCTATTTTTAAATCTTTATTAGAGTTGACAATAATGACACATTAAGAAATCCTCAAAGTAAAACAATATTAAACCTTATTTTTATTGTGTATTATTGATTGTATCAATGACATGACTAAGCATATGTATAACTAAATACTTTGCAGTTCAGTGTATACTTCTGGCTTTTTCATTAAAATCATATGTAAATCGGTTATATTCTTCAATAAGACTGTGAAAGTTTAATAGAGAAAATGTTCCAAAAAGTCAAGTCACTTTTAATATAAAATAAACACCTTAAAGGACCAGTCAACACAGTAGATTTGCATAATCAACAAATGCAAGATAACAAGACAATGCAACAGCACTTAGTCTGAACATCAAATGAGTAGTAGATTTTTTTCTGACAATTTTAAAAGTTATGTCTTTTTCCACTCCCCCTGTACCATGTGACAGCCATCAGCCAATCACAAATGCATACACGTACCATGTGACAGTCATCAGCCATTCACAAATGCATACACACTTATTCTTGCACATGCTCAGTAGGAGCTGGTGACTCAAAAAGTTTAAATATAAAAAGACTGTGCACATTTAGTTGAAGTGGAAGTAAATTGGAAAGTTGTTTAAAATGGCATGCTCTATCTGAATAATGAAAATTTCATTTTGATTGAGTGTCCCTTTAAGTATTAAAGATTATATATTAAGTGGTTTCAACGGTCCAACAAAATCTCCACAAAGACTCACTAACAATGCATTACACTGAAATAATTTTAAGCTTAAAACGGAAGATCATTTATATAAAACATTTTCATTTATTGCTGGAAGTTGCATGCGCATAGACACTCGGCCACTCGCCACATCTTGCCAAGGGAAGCTCAATGATTTGAGCACCATGCACTTTTCCCCACCAAATAAAATACCCAACCAAAATAAAAGAAATTAAATGCGTTTTCAATATTTCTGTCATTGTCATACAATCCTTTTTTTTTTAAAATTCATTTTATTACGGGTTAAGAAGCTGTTACAATACAATAAATAAAAATTGCCATATCTCGGTATAAACATAAAAAAGAGTAATCTACATAACAAAAAAAAAAAAAAAGAAAATACATATTCTTCGTTACAAACATAACCAATAAACAGAAATCAAATATACATAAAACCTCTCTTGTTTGTATTTATGTAGATCTCCACATCTATTGAAAGAAAACTTACAGGGAGTGCAGAATTATTAGGCAAGTTGTATTTTTGAGGATTAATTTTATTATTGAACAACAACCATGTTCTCAATGAACCCAAAAAACTCATTAAAATCAAAGCTGAATAGTTTTGGAAGTAGTTTTTAGTTTGTTTTTAGTTATAGCTATTTTAGGGGGATATCTGTGTGTGCAGGTGACTATTACTGTGCATAATTATTAGGCAACTTAACAAAAAACAAATATATACCCATTTCAATTATTTATTTTTGCCAGTGAAACCAATATAACATCTCAACATTCACAAATATACATTTCTGACATTCAAAAACAAAACAAAAACAAATCAGTGACCAATATAGCCACCTTTCTTTGCAAGGACACTCAAAAGCCTGCCATCCATGGATTCTGTCAGTGTTTTGATCTGTTCACCATCAACATTGCGTGCAGCAGCAACCACAGCCTCCCAGACAATGTTCAGAGAGGTGTACTGTTTTCCCTCCTTGTAAATCTCACATTTGATGATGGACCACAGGTTCTCAATGGGGTTCAGATCAGGTGAACAAGGAGGCCATGTCATTAGATTTTCTTCTTTTATACCCTTTCTTGCCAGCCATGCTGTGGAGTACTTGGACGCGTGTGATGGAGCATTGTCCTGCATGAAAATCATGTTTTTCTTGAAGGATGCAGACTTCTTCCTGTACCACTGCTTGAAGAAGGTGTCTTCCAGAAACTGGCAGTAGGACTGGGAGTTGAGCTTGACTCCATCCTCAACCCGAAAAGGCCCCACAAGCTCATCTTTGATGATACCAGCCCAAACCAGTACTCCACATCCACCTTGCTGGCGTCTGAGTCGGACTGGAGCTGTCTGCCCTTTACCAATCCAGCCACGGGCCCATCCATCTGGCCCATCAAGACTCACTCTCATTTCATCAGTCCATAAAACCTTAGAAAAATCAGTCTTGAGATATTTCTTGGCCCAGTCTTGACGTTTCAGCTTGTGTGTCTTGTTCAGTGGTGGTCGTCTTTCAGCCTTTCTTACCTTGGCCATGTCTCTGAGTATTGCATACCTTGTGCTTTTGGGCACTCCAGTGATGTTGCAGCTCTGAAATATGGCCAAACTGGTGGCAAGTGGCAACTTGGTAGCTGCACGCTTGACTTTTCTCAGTTCATGGGCAGTTATTTTGCGCCTTGGTTTTTCCACACGCTTCTTGCGACCCTGTTGACTATTTTGAATGAAACGCTTGATTGTTCGATGATCACGCTTCAGAAGCTTTGCAATTTTAAGAGTGCTGCATCCCTCTGCAAGATATCTCCCTATTTTTGACTTTTCTGAGCCTGTCAAGTCCTTATTTTGACCCATTTTGCCAAAGGAAAGGAAGTTGCCTAATAATTATGCACACCTGATATAGGGTGTTGATGTCATTAGACCACACCCCTTCTCATTACAGAGATGCACATCACCTAATATGCTTAATTGGTAGTAGGCTTTCGAGCCTATACAGCTTGGAGTAAGACAACATGCATAAAGAGGATGCTGTGGTCAAAATACTCATTTGCCTAATAATTCTGCACTCCCTGTATGAGCCTGTGTAATATGACAATAAGGGTTGGGAGTTGGCCGGTGTGTGCATATACCTTATCCACTAAAATAATTAAGTCCGGATAATCTTAAATCCTGATATACCAGATTATATGTCCGCACTTGGCCCCTGCTTCCCTTGTCATCTATCCTTAAGTCCTTGGCTACAAAATTAAAGAGATCCACTTTCTCTTGTCTACATTTTGAATGACTAAGCTTTGGAGTCTGGGATAAAGAACCTTGTACACACAGGGCAGCCACTAGACTTAACCATTGATCAGCCCCCCCCCCCCCCCCCCTTGACATGTGCAATTTTTGACCAAGTGACTAAAACGTATATGCATTTTATTCTTAAGTGTCTATTTAAACTTGGAAATGTTGTAAAGGTAGTAACATACAAACACACACACACACTCACACATAAGGATTCACATATAGACACTCTAGCAGGCACGCAAAGAAACACACTCAGACACAGACACCCAAACAGACACTCAGCACTTGATTACATTGACCTGACAAGTAATGAGGTAGACGACAGTTTTGTAAAAAAAGGAGATTTAGAAAACAAAATATGGAGTTCTGATTATCTTTTTGTAAAGGAAGATGCCAACTAAATGATGACAACAGCATGCAGTGGCTGAAAGGAAGGGCCCCGAACTGCCTAAACAATAATTTAAAGGTTAAATGGTGGATTGGTGACTTCCATAAAGGTCTCATTAGTCTCAAAGTCTGTAGAAAGATGTGAATAATTAGTAGTAAGGTCAAAATGTCCTAAAAAGGAACAGACAATGGACACACACACACGCAAACTCAAACTTGCACATACACCCAAGGAAACACTGACAGAGACAGCCTCAGAAAACACACAAAGACATACACACACAGACAGAGAGACAAGCACATAAAACACAGAAAGACATACATACACACACCCTCACTGAGACATCCACAGAAAACACACAAAGACATACACACACCCTCACAGAGACACCCACAGAAAACACACATCCTCACAGAGGCATCCACATAAAACACAGACATACATACATACACACACACCCTCACAGAGACATTCACAGAAAACACAGACATACACACCCACCCTCACAGAGGCATCCAGAGAATATACACAAAGGTAAACATACACACACCTTCACAGAGACACCCATAGAAAAAGCTCAAAGACATATGCACACACCCTCACAGACATCCACAGAAAATGCACAAAGACATACACACCCACCCTCACAGACATCCACAGAAAATGCACAAAGACATACACACCCACCCTCACAGAGAGACCCACAGAAAAAAAATACATACACACTCATAGAGACACAAACCAAAGCACAAAGACATAAACACAGACGCCCACATAAACACTCACAGGAGGAAACATGTATGCACCTTGCATCCCCTAAATCAACAGTGTGTGACAATCATGATAAAAAAAATCGCATAAATTAAGAGATCACTTTTTAAAGAATCATATTTGTAAATATGTAAACAAAAATAATTCTGTGAATTCAAAATTGTACATTAATGATCTGGGTAGATGGCTAGATGAAGAAAATAACTTTTAAAAGGTTGACATAGGTTTGTTTGTTTTTCCCCATTTTCCCCAACCAAGAGCACCACTTCAAATATAGTGTACAAATGTTCCCATCTGTCAGCTGTACTTATGGATTTTGAAAATGCTGTACTCTATATGGTCTTGGTGGAACCATAAGCTGTGCTACTCATACCGTTATATCTGGTTAAATGCAGGATTTAGGCTTGTTGGTATGTATTTCAAAATTAAGTCAGCTGTAGAGTAAACTCAACAGTTTTAAGTTAACGTGTCTCATTTCAAACACTGAGCAATCTTAGTCTGAGTGTATAACATTGTATGCAGATGTAAAAATCTTAGATAAAATGCCTCCTTGCATCTGGAAAGTCCTTGCATAGAGGGACAGTAAATTGGAATGTTATATATATATATATATATATATATATATATATATATATATATATATATATATATATATATATATATATATATATATATATATATATATATATATATATATATATATATATATATATATATATATATATATATATATATATATATATATACATATCTGCCAAAAGGGCACCTACCATTTGTGTATTGAGGAGGAAACATTTCTGCATGGTTTTAAATATAAAATTTCAACAGCATTGTCAAATAATCATAAATACACTGCTGCTTAAAAAAAAAATAATGTTTTTATGGACCCCTGGCCCCACCATACAACTACTACCACACTGAAGTTACAATCCGAAATTGCACAAAGAAATAAAAAACATTTGCTAAGTAAGTCCTACATCCTCTGCAAATGAAAGTGATCTGCCATCTGACTCAGGCACACACTGTACAAACAAAGTGCCAAGTCTGTCTCACACTGTACATAGTGGTTAAGTGCACACGCATAATTCCTCTCAAATGCTAATACTTTAATCCTTGTAATAACATTTCCCATGCTCAATTAGCACTCTGATGCAGTACCCACTGGTGGCTGCCAAAATTTGGAATGGGTAAACAAAACAATGGGGAAGAAAGGAGAGGAAGAAAGAAAAAAAAATGGCCTCCTGCAATGCAGATTCAGTTCATTGCCCCTCTTATCAATATGCTTTTCTTTATGATGTTGGTAGTGGAGGAGATGCTCCCCCCGTACTGGTTATGAGAATTCCTGATGGAGGGTGTGGACAGGCTGGCCGGTGGGCAACTCCCTGAAATCTTTTTTTTTTTTGTCATGCAATCCTAATTCATATATTTTTATAAATCAGATTGTAAGTATGAATTAGCCTAACCACCATACCAACTCATAGGAAGAAGAAGGGAAATATTGATATGGCATGTTCACATCACCACAGTTAGCAACTTTAACTATGCATCAGTCCAAAGAAATAATAGCAATTGACCTAGATTATATATATATATATATAGTTTTTTTGTGCAAAATGTTATATTCAACTTTAACCTGTGTTTGTTTTTCTTGCAGATGCCATTCTAAACCATTAAACTTATGTCTGTTTGAAGTAGTTAGCCAACCTGAGTTATGAATTATGTGTAATATCTGTAATATATTTCCTACATTTGACCTTGGTAAATAAATGATTACACAGGATTTATATTAAAAGGAACATAAGTAAAATAAATAAATAAAATCATAGTAAAGGAGAATACCATAAAAAATGGATCCATTATTAATGTAGTATAGCTGGTGTATTTCAATGCTATTTCATTGAAATTCTTAACATGCTCAGCCCATGATGATGTGTGTACTGTGTTCAGTCATCCCTTTACTTTCATTTTGTGCATATTTTTAATTACATTTTTTTTAACTTCTTTTTAATTACTTTTCATTACTTTTCATTTTTATAACTTCTGAATCCAACTGCAATCATAAACAAACAAGCTGTTTATTGTTTTATTTCTTCATGTCTTTAAAAATGCAATTTGATTATTAGTTTTAGAATTTAATATAAGTTAGACATTTTTGTATTAACTAAAACTTGAAAATTCTTAAGATCGATAGGCACAAAATACTTGTGAAATGCTAAGATATGCACCCTGAAACAGACCAAAATTAGTCAAAAGGTCAGATTAAATAATGTGAAAACTGATGCAAATAGAGATGATTTTGAATACTGCTCTTGATGGTTCTCAGAAGGACTTAAAACACCTCTTGTTTTTTGTATAAAACTTTGTCCCACACTCCCTAAAAAGGTCCAAAAGTAAATTCTGTAAACTGCAAATTACATAAATCAACCAGATGTTTTAGGCAATTTGCAACATTTTGAAAACAAAGGAGGCATATTTTGCTTTTTGGTCCCTCTAAGGAGTGTGGGGCAAAGTAAAATTTCTGCACAAAATGTGTTTAATGTCTCTTAAAGGGACACTAAACCCACAGATTTTCTTTCATGATTCAGGTAGAGAATACAATTTTAAGAAATATTCCAATTTACTTCTATTATATAATGTCCTTCATTCTTTAGATATCCTTTGTTGAAGAAATAGCAATGCACATGGGTGAGCCAATCACATGAGGCATCTGTGTGCAGCCACCAATCAGCAGCTACTGAGCCTATCTAGATATGCTTTTCAGCATAGGATATCAAGAGAATGAATCAAATTAGGTAATAGAAGTAAATTAGAAAGTTGTTTAAAATTACATGCTCTTTCTAAATCATAAAAGAAAAAATAGGGGGTTTATGATCCTTTAAACAAAAGCTATTTGATAAGTTTTGATAGTGAATATCCCTTCAAAATCCATGGAATTTGTTATAGATTGTAATGATGTAAAAATTGAAAATAACTTATTTCATTGCAAAAACCTATTCAAAGTGATTTTTTGGGTTAGATCATATAATCAGAAAACTGAGAATTATTAAAGGGACAGTTTACTTGAAAATGTTTATTGTATAAAAAGATAGAAGATTCTTTTATTACCATTTCCCCAGTTTTGCATAACCAACACTGTTATATTAATATGCTTTTTACAAACTTACATTTAGCCATTGAGTGCTGGTATACAGGAGCACAGTGTTATCTATAAGGCACACATGAACTAGCACTGTTTGGCTGCGAAAACCTAATAAAATATGCTGAGATAAGAGGTGGCCTGCTAGGGCTTAGAAACAGGCTGAGATTTAGAGGTTACATAATAATATATAGTATATTAATATAACAATGTTGGTTGTGCAAAGCTGGGGAATAGGTAGTAAAAAATCTTTTAAAACAATAAATAAAATAAAGAGCAGCTTAATGGAGGCTAGCTGAACATAGAAAATAAAATGTCACCGTTGTAACATGATGACCTTTAGTGTTGCTCAGAGACTCCACTGGGATGTGCATTGCTATAACAACATATGTTCACATTTTCAAAGTGAACCAGGGCCGCCATCAGGGGGTGACAGGGGTGACTCCTGTCAGGGGCCCAATGGGCTAGGCGGGCCCCATGAGGCAAGAACTAAAAAATTTTTTTTTTTTTTTTTTTTTTTTTTTTAATTTTGGCAGCCACCAGTGGGTACTACAGCAGAGTGCTAATTGAGCATGGGAAATGTTATTACAAGGAGTAAAGTATTAGCATTTGAGAGGATTTCTTAGTGTGCACTAAACCACTATGCACAGTGTGAGACAGACTTGGCACTTTGTTTGTAGAGTGTGTGCCTGAGTCAGACGGCAGATCACTTTCATTTGCAGAGGAGGTAGAACTTACTTAGCAAATGTTTTTTATTTCTTTGTGCAATTTAAGATTGTAACTTCAGTGTGGTAGTAGTTGTATGGTAGGGCCAGGGGTCCATAAAAACACATTTTTTTTAGCAGCAGTGTATTTATGATTATTTGACAATGCTGTAGAAATTCTATATTTAAAACCATGCAGAAATGTTTCCTCCTCAATACACAAATGATATATATTACATTCCAGTTTACTACCCCTTTATGCAAGGACTTTCCAGATACAAGGAGGCATTTTATCTAAGATTTTTACATCTGCATACAATGTTATATTCTCAGACTAAGATTGCTCAGTGTTGGAAATAAGACAGGTTAACTTAAAATTGTTCAGTTTACTCTACAGCTGACTTAATTTTGAAATGCATACCAACAAGCTTAAATCTTGCATTTAACCAGATCTAATGGTATGAGTACCACAGCTTATGGTTCCACCAAGACCATATAGAGTACAGCATTTTCAAAATCCACAAGTATAGCTGACAGATGGGAACATTTGTACACCATATTTGAAGTGGTGCTCTTGGTTGGGGAAAATGGTGAAAATATCAAACAAACATATATCAACCTTTTAAAAGTACTTTTCTTCATCTAGCCATCTACCCAGATCATTAATGTACAATTTTGAATTAACAGAATTATTTTTGTTTGCACATTTACAAATATGATTCTTTAAAAAGTGATCTCTTAATTTCTGCATTTTTTTTAACATGCATGTCACACACTGTTGATTTAGGGGATTCAAGGTGCATAAATGTTTCCTCCTTTGAGTGTTTCTGTGGGTGTCTGTGTTTATGTCTTTTTGCTTTGGTTTGTGTCTCTATGAGTGTGCATGTATTTTTTTTCTGTTGGTATCTCTGTGAGGGTAGGTGTATATGTCTTTGTGCATTTTCTGTGGATGTCTGTGAGGGTGTGTGCATATGTCTTTGAACTTTTTCTATTGGTGTCTCTGTGAGGGTGGGCGTGTGTTTGTCTTTGTTTATTTTCTCTGGATGCCTCTGTGAGGGTGGGTGTGTATGTCTCTGTTTTCTGTGGGTGTCTCTGTGAGGGTGTGTGTGTGTATGTATGTCTGTGTTTTCTGTGGATGTCTCTGTGAGGGTGTGTATTTTCTGTGGGTGTCTCTGTGAAGGTGTGTGTATGTCTTTGTGTGTTTTCTGTGGATGTCTCAGTGAGGGTGTGTATGTATGGCTTTCTGTGTTTTCTGTGGGTGTCTTTGTGTGTGTGTATGTCTTTGTGTGTTTTCTGAGGCTGTCTCTGTTGGTGTTTCCTTGGGTGCATGTGCAAGTTTGAGTTTGCGTGTGTGTCCATTGTCTGTTCCTTTTTAGGACATTTTGACCTTACTACTGATTATTCACATCTTTCTACAGACTTTGAGACTAATGAGACCTTTCCGGAAGTCACCAATCTACCATTTAACCTTTAAATTATTGTTTAGGCAGTTCAGGGCCCTTCCTTTCAGCCACTGCATGCTGTTGTCATCATTTAGTTGGCATCTTCCTTTACAAAAAGATAATAAGAACTCCATATTTTGTTTTCTAAATCTCCTTTTTTTACAAAACTGTAGTTTACCTCATTACTTGTCAGGTCAATGTAAACAAGTGCTAAGTGTCTGTTTGGGTGTCTGTTTTTGAGTTTCTTTGCGTGTTTGCTAGAGTGTCTATATGTGAATCCTTATGTGTGAGTGTGTGTGTGTGTGTGTGTTTCAGTGTATGTTACTACCTTTACAACATTTCCAAGTTTAAATAGGTACTTAAGAATAAAGTGCATATACGTTTTAGTCACTTGGTCAAAAATTGCACATGTCAAAGGAGGGGGGGGGGGGCCTGATCAATGGTTAAGTCAGGGGCCCCAAAATTTCTAGTGGCAGCCCTGAAGTGAACATTTTATAAGTGATGCATTAGCAATAGAATTATACAAGAACTGCACTCACTACTCAGCACAGTTCTGCTTATTAAGACAACATGCTGCCTATTGACATCTGCTGAAGAATTGCACACTACATCAAGCTAACCCTATTCTCTCTCCTCTGCTTTCAGGTACGTGAATAGAGACCCTGTCAATCTGCAAACTATTCACTGCTCTCTGGTGTTTTTTACTCTCCTGTAACTCTCTTCTGGTAGGTGAATAGATACCCTGTCAATCTGCAATCTATTCACTGCTCTCTGGTGTTTTTTACTCTCCTGTAACTCTCTTCTGGTACGTGAATATTTACATAGAGCAAATTATTTTAGTTTGTTAATTTAGTCCTACATCTGTTGTACTGTTATCCAATGTCTTATTTCTAATGTTCATTTAATTACCATGTGATGTTCAATCCTTATCAATACTTGCTATTATTCTAAAATGTATAGCTGTCTTATTCCATAGTTTTAACCTCCCCCAAATTTTATTGCCTGTTTACTTAACATCTCACCCTGACTAGATCAGAATCTAACTTTCCAATTTGCCTTTCCAATTGTCTTTGTTTAGCAATCAACAAAATTTAGTGGACTCAGCTGACTGCCCTCCCTGCATATATTTCACACTAGTTTGGGATGTGCATTGCACTGGGATGTGCATTGCTATAACAACATATGTTCATATTTTGAAAGTGAACATTTTAGAAGTGAGGCATTAGCAATAGAATTATACAAGAACTGAACAAGGATTGGCAAGGGGCAAGAAAAAGGCAGGTACTTTTGTAATATTATGTTTGATGTACCTTATTGTTTTCTTATGCAATTGTTACTGTAATACTGTGTCTTATGTGTTTAACTGGTTCCCTCTTTTGTAAAAATGCCTAACATCTTCATATTCATTTTTGCTGCCTTTTGTCTCTATAACAAACTACATTATTCAAATATTCCTTCTCTGTCAGGTTACTGTCAGATTTTTTCTGTAAGTCAGAAAAAGGTATAATTAATATGAGGACCACAACTGCAGCCTAGTGGTTTTGTTTTAAGTGTATGTGGCAAACTACAATTAGTGATGGGCGCAACAGGGTTGCAGTGAGCCAATGCACTTAAGTTTGATATTAGGTTCTACAGTACAAATTGCTGAGATATTTGAACTTTATGTCCAGCTCAGTATTTGTCATGTTCACCTGATTAGTTATGATATCAATTCCAATCTGTATACAATTTTGGAGTACTGACTTTGTACTTAAATACCTATAGTATGGTATAGACTTTAGTTAAGAAGTGAATTAACGATTTAATACTTTAGGTTTGTCTGAATAAATAGTAGCAGTGCTGAGCGGTTTAACTGCTGTCTGTTAATGAGAGATTGAATAGTAATTGTCTTGATTGCATTTGGAACGATAGAACATGATCATGTAATTACTATTTTGTAGGTAAGAGTAAGTTAACTTACGTTAGTTTGTACAGAGACGCTCCGGAATTAATTCTGGTGGAATCAGTTCTAAAGAAAACTTTAGGCGAAAGGTGCTGCTTCTTGTTACTGAGCAGAGAGGAGACTGTGTCGGCGCGGCCGCGAATGTCGGCGTGTGACGTCACCGCTAGGTCCGGGAGAGCAAGGAGCTGTAATTGGAGCGCAGCTGAGTAGCAAGCTTGTAGCGTAGAGTGGCTGTCAGAGATACAGCGTGAGTTGTAAGCTTGTAGCGTAGAGTGGCTGTCAGAGATACAGCGTGAGAAGAAATTTCCAAGCAGTGATTGCATGATGTAGAGGGCTTTTATAGAATTTCTAAAGGAGTTGTCAGAGTCAAAAGTGAAGAGTGCGGTACTTAACTGTTTAGGTGAAGTAGGCAGACATATGAAATATGACATTCTCCCTCTCCACCTGCACTGTTCATTAGCCCATCTCTCTTAAACTCACCTTACTTTTTTACTCACAAACTTTACCTATTCCTAAACACTCTCTCTCCCCCGTGCACCTTATCTCAAAAGCAGTCTCATTACTGCAAATCTCTATCTCATCTCATGTCACTCTCCCTGTTGCTTTTACTAACTGCTGGTGACATCTCTCCTGGTCCCCAACAACTGCCTAGCTGTGCACATCCATGTGTACCATCTCACAGACTCAAAAAACAAAACTCTGACAACCTTACTCACATTCCTCTTGCATCTAAAGCCACTACCCCTTACACTTGTGCACTCTGGAACTCTAGCTCTGTTTGCAACAAACTCACTTCTATACATGACCTCTTTATCTCCCACTCCCTCAACCTTCTGGCCCTAACAGAAACCTGTCTCTCTCCCCTTGACACAGGATCCACTGCTGATCTGTCACATGGGGGTCTCCACTTCAGCCACACTCCTAGGTCTGGTAATAGACAAGGAGGTGGTGTAGGTATTTTACTTTACTCTCGTTGCACCTTTCAACAAATACATCCCATCTCTTCCCTCACATTTTCCTCATTTGAAACCCACATGATTCGCTTATTCTCTCCTCTTTCTATACGTGTTGCAGTCATTTACCAACCCCCTGGCTCCTCAACTCAATTTCTAGATCACTTGGCTGCCTGACTACCTTATTTCCTTTCCTCAGACACCCCTTTACTCATTCTTGGTGACTTCAACATCCCTCTAGACAATCCCACTACCTCCTCTGCAAAACAACTTCTGCAACTCACTTCCTCTTTTGGTTTGTCACAATGGACTGATTCTCCCACTCACAAAGATGGTCACTCCCTTGACCTGATCTTTAGCTATCGATGCACTCTCTCAAACTTCACAAACTCACCCTTTCCTCTTTCTGACCACCATCTCCTTACTTGCAACATATGATCCCTCCCTACAACTTTCCCTCCTTCTGCTCCTCACACCAAACTTTACAGAAGCATTATGTCATTAGATCAACAACAGCTTTCTAATTCCCTCACACCTCTCCTCTCATCCTTCTCCTCCTTTTCCTGCCCTGTCCAATCTATCTGCCACAATAACTCCACCCTTACATCCGTCCTTGACAATCTCGCCCCTCTTACCATAGCTCGGAAATCAAACACTCATCCTCAGCCCTGGCATACTCCTCTGACACGATACTTACGCAGATGTTCCTGTACTGCTGAGCGGCACTGGAGAAAATCTAGGAAGTCATCTGATTTTCAACATTACAAATTTATCTTGAACTCCTACTATTCTGCCCTTAATTTCCATAAGCAACATTACTTCTCTACTCTTATCTCTAATCTTTCTTCAAACTCAAAACGTTTGTTCTCCACTTTCAATACCATTCTCCGCCCTCCCCAACCTCTTAATACAACTTCTCTGTCAGCTCAAGACTTTGCCAGCCACTTCAATAACAAAATCGACTCCATCAGAAATGAAATCAGCCCTCAAAATAATTCCTTTCTCTCATCCCCTCAAATGCTCTCAATCAACCACAACCCACATAACTTTAAACTTAGCTCATCCTCCCATGTCACTGAGGAAGAAGTTTCGGCACTTATACTGCGCTCTCACCTCACTACCTGTCCCCTTGACCCTATCCCCTCACAGCTACTCCCCTCCCTCTCTTCTACCCTCACCCCTATACTCACACACACCTTCAACCTCTCCCTCAGCACCGGTATATTTCCCTCATCGCTGAAACATGCACTGGTCACACCTATCCTCAAAAAACCTTCCCTTGATCCTACCTCCCCATCCAACTACCGCTCTATTTCCCTCCTCCCTCTTGCATCAAAGCTTCTCAAAAAACTAGTTTATGCACGCCTATCCCATTTCCTTACAATAAACTCTCTCCTCGACCCACTGCAATCTGGATTTCATCCCCATCACTCCACAGAGACAGCAATTGTTAAGGTTACCAACGACCTACTTACAGCAAAATCAAAGGGCCACTTCTCTCTGCTTATCCTCCTTGATCTGTCCGCAGCCTTTGGCACTGTTGACCACCCTCTTTTGCTCCAAACTCTCCAATCCTTTGGCATCTGTGACACAGCCCTCTCATGGCTCTCTTTCTACCTGTCAAACCGTACCTTTAGTGTAGCCTTCTCTGGGGCCTCCTCTGCTCCATCATCACTTTCTGTCGGAGTACCGCAAGGCTCTGTCCTCGGAACCCTTCTCTTCTCAATCTACACGTCATCACTAGGTTCCCTAATAAAGTCCCATGGTTTACAATATAATTAGTATGCCGACGACACCGAAATCTACTTCTCTGCACCAGACCTATCCTTTTCCTTGCTAACCCGTGTCACTAACTGCCTTTCTCACATTTCTAACTGGATGTCCTCTCACTACCTCAAGCTAAATCTCTCCAAAACTGAGCTCCTTATTTTCCCCCCTTCCTCAAAACTCTCCACCCCAATCTCTCTATAACTGTCGACAACTCCATCATTACCCCTACCCCGCACGCCCGATGTCTCAGCATCACATTTGACTCAGATCTTTCTTTCACTCCTCACATTCAGTCCTTGGCTAAGCCTGCCGCTTTCACCTTAAAAACATTTCTAAAATTAGACACTTCCTTACACAAGACACAACTAAGATTTGAATACTCTCTCTCATTCTTTCCCACCTTGATTACTGCAACTCTGTCCTCTCTGGTCTCTCCACCTGCCGCCTAGCTCCTTTACAATCCATAATGAATGCCTCTACCAGACTCATCTTCCTTACACGTCGCTCTTCATCTGCTGCACCTCTCTGCCAATCCCTTCACTGGCTTCCTCTTAACTCTAGGATCAAACAAAAAATTCTCATTCTGACATATAAAGCCCTCAACTGCACTGCTCCCCCCTACATCTCAGACCTTGAGGCATATTTAAGAAATGTCTTGTGGACCTGATCCGACAGTGCGGATCAGGTCTGCAAGACATCGCTGAATGCGGAGAGCAATACGCTCTCCGCATTTAACATTGCACCAGCAGCTCACAAGAGCTTCTGGTGCAACACCACCCCCTGCAGACTCGCGGCCAATGGGCTGCCAGCAGGGGGGTGTCAATCAACCCGATCGTACTCGATCTGGTTGAATTGTTGTGATTCCTGTCCGCCTGCTCAGAGCAGGCGGACAGGGTTATGGATCAGCGGTCTTTGTGACCGCTGCTTCATAACTGCTGTTTCTGGCGAGTCTGAAGACTCGCCAGAAACACGTGCCGTCAAGCTCCTTTTGGAGCTTTATAGATAGGCCCCCTTGTCTCCAGATACTCTCCCTCCCGTCCCCTTCGCTCTGCTCATGACCTCCTACTCTCCTCCTCTCTTGTCACCTCATCACACTCCTGTTTACAGGACTTCTCCAGACTGGCTCCCATCTTGTGGAACTCTCTGCCTTGCTCCACAAGACTCTCTTCTAGTTTTAAAAGCTTCAAGTGCTCCCTAAAGACTCTACTGTTCAGGGACGCATACAACCTACACTAACCTTTCCTAATACCAGTTCCTCTCCTCCATTGCTATCCCCTGAACCTCCTTAGCATGTAAGCCTAAGAGTCCAGCTTTTTGTAGACCACCTTCTTAAGAGCTGACTACAACAGTGCAACTCTTGGCAGGGCCCTCTACCCATTTGATCCCTATAATTGTTTTGTTGTACTCCCCCTTTGTTTATAGCGCTGCATAATCTGTTGGTGCTCTACAAATAACCGATAATAATAATAATAATAATAATAATAATAATAATAATAACTGACCTAGAAACAAAGTAATATATTTTCAGCAGGCACAGTTGGTTTTAGAGTTTGGACTGCAAACATCTTTCATGGGACTCATCCGAGTTGCTACCCGTCTCAGCCCCTGCTTTCTGAAAATACTGAGCAGTCGAAGTCTTCCTAAAAATTATTGGAATGATGATTATAATAGTTTATTCAACACTGAATTAATTGACATTTCAAAGATGCTATCCCCATCTTCAGACTTTTTAAAGTCTGAAGATGGGGATAACATCTCCAAAATGTCAATCTATTCAGTGTTGAATAAACTGTTGTAAAAAACCCAGTGAATGCTCTATTATGGTGGATATGAACAGTGTTTAAATGCACCTCGGGCTGCTGTGAGGATTGCAAGTGTGTGTAGAGCCCTACCAAGAATTTTAGTTATATCAATATATATATAATAGAGTAAGGAAAGCGCACTCTCACTTAAAAAGCATCTACCAGGGTGCAGGCACGAATTAATACAGTACAGATGAAGCTTGCACTCTCTGTATTTTCAAAAAGGTGCTTTATTTAGCAAAAAATGTGACGTTTTGGGATCAATCACCCCTTCATCAAACCTCTGATGATGGTCTAATGAAGGGGTGATTAATCCCCGAAACGTCACATTTTTTGCTAAATAAAGCACCTTTTTGAAAATCCAGAGAGTGCAAGCTTCATCTGTACAATATATATATATATATATATATATATATATATATATATATATATATATATATATATATATATATATATATATATATATATATATATATATATATATATATATATATACTGTGTTCATCCTCCTTAACACCAATCAATCCCATCCCCATACGATTTGCACTTCCTTTAAAGGGACAGTCTACACCAGAATTGTTATTGTTTTAAAAGATAGAGCATCCCTTTATTACCCATTCCCCAGTTTTGCATAACCAACGCAGTTATATTAATATACTTTTAACCTTTGTGATTATCTTGTATCTAAGCCTCTGCAAATTGCCCCTTTATTTCAGTTCTTTTGACAGACTTGCAGTTTAGCCAATCAGTGCCTGCTCCCAGATAACTTCACGTGCATGAGCACAGTGTTATCTATATGAAATACGTGAACTAACACCCTCTAGTGTTGAAAAACTGTTAAAATGCATTCTGAAAATTGGTGGCCTTCAAGGTCTTATAAATTAGCATATGAACCTCCTAGGTTAAGCTTTCAACTAAGAATACCAAAAGAACAAAGCAAAATTGGTGATAAAAGTAAATTGGAAAATTGTTTAAAATTACATGCCCTATCTGAATCATGAAAGTTTATTTTGGCCTAGACTGTCCCTTTAAAAACTCTCCTATCCATCAAATCTAAAAGATGTCCCTATTGTAAGGTTACCTGGACTTCTGTTTTCAAATATTTGTTGTACAGCTTAACCATGGCGGTAGTCTTATCCCATTTATAGCCAATTAAAATTTTCATATATCTTCATATATACAGTTTTCATTCTTACCATTCCACTAGAATACTTAGCAATACAACAAAAAGCAATACCACTTAATTTTTCACATCTGCTTCTATCACTCCATCCACAATATATTTAATAATTTATTTCACAACCCCATTCTAATAAGCGTTGGAGACATATTTGCAAGGGTCTGAATAGATGTAGTGGTTGTAAGACACTCACTTACAGGTCAAAGGTAAACATGATTCCTAAGGATAATGAGACAGCAATGCTTTGCTATACTGTGTGCTACAACAAATAATAGCTAGAAAGGAGTTACATTTTTCTATTTACATATTTTGAAAATATCTGTCCCCAACAAACGAAGCTATAAAAAAATAAATAATTACAATTAGGGATGGGCGAATGTTTCGCAACATTCGAAAAACGGCACGAATTTTAACACATTCGTTCATTCGAATCGAATTTCGAATGTTTACATAACATTCTAACATTCGATTTTCGAATATTCGGTTTCGAATTTTACAATTACATTCGAAAATATTCGAATTCGAAAAATTCGAATTTAGATTGTAATAGTATTTCTAATGCTTTTTCTTTTAATGTAAAATTCGAATTATGCAATATTCGAATTCGAAAAATTCGAATTTAGATTGTAATAGTATTTCTAATGCTTTTTCTTTAAATGTAATATTCGAATTATGCAATACGTGTATTCGAATTCGAAAAATTCGAATTTAGATTGTAATAGTATTTCTAATGCTTTTTCTTTAAATGTAATATTCGAATTATGCAATATTCGAATTCGAAAAATTCGAATTTAGATTGTAATAGTATTTCTAATGCTTTTTCTTTAAATGTAATATTCGAATTATGCAATATTCGAATTCGAAAAATTCGAATTTAGATTGTAATAGTATTTCTAATGCTTTTTCTTTAAATGTAATATTCGAATTATGCAATACGTGTATTCGAATTCGAAAAATTCGAATTTAGATTGTAATAGTATTTCTAATGCTTTTTCTTTAAATGTAATATTCGAATTATGCAATACGTGTATTCGAATTCGAAAAATTCGAATTTAGATTGTAATAGTATTTCTAATGCTTTTAAATGTAATATTCGAATTATGCAATATTCGAATTCTAAAAATTCGAATTTAGATTGTAATAGTATTTCTAATGCTTTTTCTTTAAATGTAATATTCGAATTATGCAATATTCGAATTCGAAAAATTCGAATTTAGATTGTAATAGTATTTCTAATGCTTTTTCTTTAAATGTAATATTCGAATTATGCAATACGTGTATTCGAATTCGAAAAATTCGAATTTAGATTGTAATAGTATTTCTAATGCTTTTAAATGTAATATTCGAATTATGCAATATTCGAATTTGAAAAATTCGAATTTATATTCGAATTCGAAAAATTCGAATTTCGAATGTAGACATTCGATATAATTATAAACATTCGAATTCGAAAGTGACATTCGAAAACTGTAACATTCGATTTTCGAATTTTTAAGAATATTCGTTCTTATCGACATTCGAATTTAGAATTCGAATTTCGGTAATAACATTCGTTCTACATTCGAAATTCGAAAATTTGCACATTCGCCCATCCCTAATTACAATACAAACATTACTAAAATACATCAAATCCTGGAAGCAATATCCACATCATAATAATATACACAACACAGAGACCCATATCAATAAATTCTTATTTATTTTTTTAGTCACTCAATAAATATTTATTTGTACGTTTTCCCCTTTTTTTCTTATTTAAATTATTATAAAATTCACTATTAATTCCAATCTGGTTAAATTTCAGTCTATTAGAACAGCTGTGGGAATGTTTTTTTTTTTCACCTTTATTCCTTATTTGTGTGGTTTTGCATTATTCCACTCAATCAGAAAACAATTTTTTGAGCATCTTTTTGAAGGATTTTTAGTCATTATTTCTTTCAACAGCCTTGGCTTCTTAACAACTGATTTTGGTTTTCTTGAACAGTGTATCTTAGCTGTCCTCATTTTTTTTTTAATTTTACAGTTTCTGTACATATCCAACTCACATATTAATGACTATTGTTTCATGATTTATTTAAAAAAAAAGTTCAAACTTTTACTATTAATTATGAAATGTGTGCATGATAAACTGAAAATGTTCATTCCTAATTTACAATATCATAATTGCACAAATTTCACAGTTTAAAAGTGTTATTGTAACTTTTATGAAATAAAAGATCTGTTTATATACAGGTAGCCCTCAGTTTACGCCGGGGTTAGGTTCCAGAAGGAATGATTGTAAATCGAAACCATTGTAAATTAAAACCCAGTTTATTATGTAAGTTAATGAGAAGTGAGGGAGATAGGTTCCAGGCCCCTCTCAAAATTGTCATAATTAACACCTCATACATTATTTTTAAAGCTTTGAAATGAAGACGTTAAATGCTAAACAGCATTATAAACCTAATAAAATAAATCACACAACACATAATATATAATTAAACTAAGTTAAATGAACAAAAACATTTGCTAAACAGCATTTTAAACCTAATAAAATAATCACACAACACAGACTTCACGCATTTTTCTGCAAACAGTTCTTTCTATGCATTCCAATCTGGACTGATTTATAGACAGGAAGATCTTGTTCCTTTGAAATCTGCTCGATAGCTCAGGTCTGGTTAAACTGATTAATTTTAGCTTGCTTGGCTTTGCTGCAACACAAGCGGACAGCTCCATCTACTGGCTATTTTAATAAATGAACTGCTTTTCAATGCTTTTTAATAGCAGTCACATAACTGGAAAAAAAAGGTTGTTATTCTGAAACGGTGTAAATTGAACCGTTGTAAAACGAGGGCCATCTGTATTTGATTTGGCCTTGAATTTTACGCTTCTTTCTGAAAACCTACTGGATACCTATTCTTTTTTCATAGATTTGTCTGTTTTTCTGGATGTATCTAGATTTTGCTTTTCTATTGAGCCAACATTTTTTCTTATCCAAATTCTATTTGTTTGTTTTTTTTGTTTTAAAATTAAAGGGACACTGAACCCAATTTTTTTTTCTTTCGTGATTCAGATAGAGCATGACATTTTAAGCAACTTTCTAATTTACTCCTATTATCAAATTTTCTTTATTCTCTTGGTATCTTTCTTTGAAATGCAAGTATGTAAGTTTAGATGCTGGCCCATTTTTGGTGAACAACCTGGGTTGTCCTTGCTGATTGGTGGGTAAATTCATTCACCAATAAAAAATTTTTTAAAGTGTCCCTTTAAGTAAAACACTCATGATACTATTTTTGTGTATGAATTTAAAAGTATTAGTATTGGAACCTAAATGCCTTTATTGCCTTTAAAAATTATAAAGTGAGACCATGATTAAATAAGTTCTTCTAAATGTTTCATGTCATTTGTAGTTACTTATAAAATACCGCCTAGTTACTTTGCTTTTCAGGACGGGGTTTTCAAACCAAGGCAACACTGTTTTATTTATTTGTAAGCTTTACATAAGTAAAACTGTTATTCAAAGTTTCCACAATGCAGTAAAAGTGTCAGCTTTCTGACATTTCTCTGACAGGATTTGTCACTCAGCATCATATTTGTGACATTCAGAATGCACTTAGTTTTGCAAATGGTTTATTCTTAGAGTCATTGATCTATATTGTAGTTATAACAATAAATAAAACAGCTATTGACTATTTCATGCTGAGAAGAGTAAGCATACATTTTAGTAAACCTGAGCCAGCTGTTGAAAAATGTTAGTGTCTAACTAGACTATATGGCCTATACAATTTTAATATTGAATAAAATATATAAATATCAATAAAACAATTTTCAGATATCACTCAATAATCTGGAATGTCCTCTCTTTGTAGTTATAAATTATACAAGTCTAGATTAAAAGTGGAGTGCAATTGATAGCCTAGAATACATTATTTTGTGCTGGGCCCAGTGCTAAAATCAACGTAAATCTGCTATTGTAAGACGGCAAAACATTTAACCAGATAATCTTAATGCAGCCCTCATTTTTCAGTGCACTCTGTACTTTTAAATAACAGAGCATAATGTGCAGCACAAAATAACAACAGAAAATAGTGCTGTAAAATTTATATGGCACAGACAAAGGAACAAGTAGGCCACAGGATTTTGATACTGAATTCATGGCCGTGGCACAAATGTCACAAGAAAAAAACATATATACTATAATTGGGCTTGTAACGCGTTCGTAGCCAGTTGCGCACACATCCTCAAAAGGAATCCCCCTGGATGCAGCAAAGCATAGATTCTTTCACCACCGTGCCATTTTCAGAATCCACCTGGATACAGAGTAGGCAAACAAAGTCTTAAAAAAATTAAATAACAAAAAAATAAATAAAAAAAAACCTAACTGCCTGCAGGAAGTATAACAAAAAATACCTAGCCTCCCACACAAATTATTAACAAACATCGAAAACGCCAACCCCACATTGCAAAATTAACCCCTAATCTGCAAATAACATAATTAAAATATTAACCCATAAACCGCAACCCCTCTCATCACAATAACCCTAATTAACCTATTAACCCCTAAACCGCCAAAAACTCCACATCCACAATAAACCTAATTAACCTATTAAATCCTAAACCCCCAACCCCCCACTTTGCAATAAACCTAATTAATCTATTAACCCTATAAACCGCCAAACCTCCACCTCACAATAAATCATATTAACCTATTAACTCCTAAATATTTTTGGTGCTGTGTATAGAAATCCACAGCACCAAAACTTATAAAGAAATCTTAGAAGTTTATTCTTGTCTCAGGTACAAACATATGCGACGATTCGAGAGCCATTCCCTTAATCATGCACCCCCTAAATTAACCCCAAAACTAAATTACACTTAAAATAATAAAATCTTACATTAAATTACAAAACTAAATTATCTAAAATTACCAAAAAATTAAACCTAATCCTTATGAAAATAAAAAAGCACCCCCAAAATAAAAACACCCCCTAATCTAAAGTAAACTACCAATAGCCCTTAAAAGGGTCTTTTGTAGGGCATTGCCCTAAGTTAAACATCTGTTTTACATTTAAAAATGATTCATAAATATGGGCCATAGTATAAGCTATGATTATGAGTAGAGTGGTTTATTGCGCCCCTGCTGGTGCATTAACCCCGCTAGAACCATCGGGTTGCGTGCGTATTACAAGTTTAAAGTAATACGTTTTCGCTCACACGCTAACCAAATGTGAATAAAAATCTAAACTTCAAATATTGCCACCACATTAACTTATTCTCCCATAGACTTTAAAGGAACACCAAAAGTGGAAAAATATATTATTCGCACGCAAACCAGATTGCATTTTCTCAAGTGTGCTAACAAGACATGAAATATTAATATTTCACATTCCAACATTGTTCTCATAGAAGAATATTTTCTATTTATTCTTAAATACATATTTCTATATATGCCTGACATTTTTTTTAGTAATATATATTCCTATATATATATATATATATATATATATATATATTATATATATATATATATATATATATATATATATATATATATATATATATATATATATATATATATATATATATATATATATATATATATATATATATATACAGGGAGTGCAGAATTATTAGGCAAGTTGTATTTTTGAGGATTAATTTTATTATTGAACAACAACCATGTTCTCAATGAACCCAAAAAAATCATTAATATCAAAGCTGAATAGTTTTGGAAGTAGTTTTTAGTTTGTTTTTAGTTATAGCTATTTTAGGGGGATATCTGTGTGTGCAGGTGACTATTACTGTGCATAATTATTAGGCAACTTAACAAAAAACAAATATATACCCATTTCAATTATTTATTTTTACCAGTGAAACCAATATAACATCTCAACATTCACAAATATACATTTCTGACATTCAAAAACAAAACAAAAACAAATCAGTGACCAATATAGCCACCTTTCTTTGCAAGGACACTCAAAAGCCTGCCATCCATGGATTCTGTCAGTGTTTTGATCTGTTCACCATCAACATTGCGTGCAGCAGCAACCACAGCCTCCCAGACACTGTTCAGAGAGGTGTACTGTTTTCCCTCCTTGTAAATCTCACATTTGTTGATGGACCACAGGTTCTCAATGGGGTTCAGATCAGGTGAACAAGGAGGCCATGTCATTAGATTTTCTTCTTTTTTACCCTTTCTTGCCAGCCACGCTGTGGAGTACTTGAACGCGTGTGATGGAGCATTGTCCTGCATGAAAATCATGTTTTTCTTGAAGGATGCAGACTTCTTCCTGTACCACTGCTTGAAGAAGGTGTCTTCCAGAAACTGGCAGTAGGACTGGGAGTTGAGCTTGACTCCATCCTCAACCCGAAAAGGCCCCACAAGCTCATCTTTGATGATACCAGCCCAAACCAGTACTCCACCTCCACCTTGCTGGCGTCTGAGTCGGACTGGAGCTCTCTGCCCTTTACCAATCCAGCCACGGGCCCATCCATCTGGCCCATCAAGACTCACTCTCATTTCATCAGTCCATAAAACTGTCTTTACGTTTTAGCTTGTGTGTCTTGTTCAGTGGTGGTCGTCTTTCAGCCTTTCTTACCTTGGCCATGTCTCTGAGTATTGCACACCTTGTGCTTTTGGGCACTCCAGTGATGTTGCAGCTCTGAAATATGGCCAAACTGGTGGCAAGTGGCATCTTGGCAGCTGCACGCTTGACTTTTTCTCAGTTCATGGGCAGTTATTTTGCGCCTTGGTTTTTCCACACGCTTTTTGCGACCCTGTTGACTATTTTGAATGAAACCCTTGATTGCTCGATGATCACGCTTCAGAAGCTTTGCAATTTTAAGAGTGCTGCATCCCTCTGCAAGATATCTCACTATTTTTGACTTTTCTGAGCCTGTCAAGTCCTTCTTTTGACCCATTTTGCCAAAGGAAAGGAAGTTGCCTAATAATTATGCACACCTGATATAGGGTGTTGATGTCATTAGACCACACCCCTTCTCATTACAGAGATGCACATCACCTAATATGCTTAATTGGTAGTAGGCTTTCGAGCCTATACAGCTTGGAGTAAGACAACATGCATAAAGAGGATGATGTGATCAAAATACTCATTTGCCTAATAATTCTGCACTCCCTGTATATATAGGAATATATATTTATAAATACTTTAAACATATTCCCCTATGTGAAAAAAATTGAAATGTAAAATATTTACTGTACATACATAGATAAACACTTTATTAAATATGAGTATTGCATTAATATGTTTATTCAGGTTTTGAGCTACTTGTGTGCACATTGATCCAATGCACTATTTATATATACATATGTATTTATGTGTTTAGATGTGTATATATGTCACTCACATAACACACACACACAGCAGATTCCCTTAACGCCAAAGCATCGCTGTTCACACAGCTTAACAGCATTTATCCCTAGTCCAACAAGGCCGGTGCCTAATGCGACAGATTTGGGGGGATGGCAAAGTGGCACTTTCAACTGTTTTTTTTGTTTTTATTTATTTATTTTTTTCCCAGTAAATTTAAAAAAAAAATGTTTCGTTCTGCGGTCACGTGACCCGGCTTTTTGCCGAGGTCACTTGATGTTTTCCTTACTTCCGCCGCCCGTCCCGCCTTCCTGTCCCAGACTGTTGCTAACTAGCCAGTACATGGATGGAGGGAGACACACACATGCGCACGTGATCTCCCTCCCAGGGCAGTGAGGAGCGGCTGTGAGGATCGCACGCACTGATGCTCATGATCGCAGTGTGAGTGGGATTGTCGCAGATCGGACAGGAGTCAGTCAGTCACCGGAGTCCAGAGCGGAGAGATCTGGTGAGGAGGGAGGGGGCAAGCAGGGCAGGGGTGACCAGGTGGGAGGACTGGTGAGGAGGGGAGTGATGAGCGTGCCGGTGATATAGTAAGACCGTAAGATGTGATTCGTGGTAGTAAGACGAGCAAAATGTTTAGTTACTGAATCCTGGCTGGTATATACTATGCTCATGCTGCATGATGCTTTGTATAAAAAGTGACTAATTTTCTTTTAAGCCTGACTACCTACCCCAGCAGGAAATTTCGTAGCAGCCATGAAATCCGTGCCAAAACGAAAATGCAAAGCATCTGTCATTTTGGGCAGTAACAGTTGTTTTAAATAGTACTGTCTTTGTCTTTCATGCATTGAGCATCTCTATTTCTAGGAAAAAAATTATAAGATGCCATAACTGCAAAAGGCCCCATGAACAAAGGTCCCTCTCTGAGGACAACTATAAATTTATTGTAATGTCTGGGCTGTGTATTTATCCAATCCGTACTGCAAGGGAAGAAATGCACTGTCTTGGGAATATATTTTACTAATGGGCCTCTATAAACATTTAAATAAAAACCACAGAAACAACATGGTCGTTGCACATTGTTACAGCATGTGAATAAAATGTGATCACTGTAGGTTGACTATGGCTTTCAGGCTCAGCTGGTTAAAGAACCATTTTGGTTACCTTACCAAAAACATTATCCAAAACTATTGCATCTTTATTGACCTGGTGATGTGTTCATTGAATCAGGGGTTTGCAATGTTATTTTTTTCCCTCTGGGCAAAATAATTATGTGACACAATATTTTTATTTTATAAAAAGTCTGAAAAGGTGTAATACAGTTGTAACGGTACTAAAGTAGCCTAACTCAGACTCTGTACTGTAGTGTAAAAGTATTCACTGCGGCATGTAAGCCAAGGCAACAAGTCACAAGAACAATATAAATTTTTATAAAAGTAAGGGTATTATGAACTTCTTGAATCATGGGGTGGTATGTTTCCAGAATCCAAACTGTAACACAAAAAAAAAACAATACAAATTTTGCTAGCTAGGCAAGCTAGCAAAATAATAGCTCCTCCTCTTAATGTTTAAAACTTGAATACTGATTTAAAGCAGTGTAGTCTTTTCTTATACATACAAACAAACACACAACATATATCTACAAAATTACTTTATTTATCCCCACAATGTCCTTCCTAGGACGAGTGTGTGTGTGTGATTTATTAACTAAATAAATGCAGGTTTTATTAGTAGAAGGTGAAACATGTATGTCTACTACTGTGCACCAGGAGGCGATACAATTCACTGTCTGTATGTGACTAATGAATAATTGTAAATAGGCTTACAAGTAGAAGTAGGTAACTTAAATCTGTGAGGAAAATTTAAACCAATGCCCTAACTGAATCAAGGCTAAATAGTTTTAATTTAGAAAAGAATGTTTTTTCATTCACACACTAAAGTTTATTAAATCAAAATTTAACCACACATACATTTAGCAGAAGCTAAAGATTAAAAACACTGCACCTAAGTTGAACTAAGATTTTTTGAATTAATCTGAAATCAGTATCACTGGTATCAAGCAGCAAAGATTATGGTTGTAAGCTAAGCCCTTACAATCCGAGGGCTATTTTAAATTTTAAATTTTTACAAATTATTAAAGCTGCATTTTTACCAGATCAACTAAGGTGAGCAAGTTAAAAGAAAGGGGAAAGACAAAGCTTATCCCCAGGACCCCTGACGTACGTTTCACAAAAAACGCTTCCTCAGAGGGGTGTGGAGCTGCTGCAAAATGCTCTATTTATGAGTCATTAAGACTCTCCTCCGGTGTTGGAGTGGATGTTCCTTGATTGCCAGAGTTACATTTTCATTGGCTCATACAAGTGTCAGTCACAAAAGTGACTGGTAATAGGGTACATTGAAGGATTGGAATTCAAAATTCCAATCCTTCAATGTACCCTATTACCAGTCACTTTTGTGACTGACACTTGTATGAGCCAATGAAAATGTAACTCTGGCAATCAAGGAACATCCACTCCAACACCGGAGGAGAGTCTTAATGACTCATAAATAGAGCATTTTGCAGCAGCTCCACACCCCTCTGAGGAAGCGTTTTTTGTGAAACGTACGTCAGGGGTCCTGGGGATAAGCTTTGTCTTTCCCCTTTCTTTTAACTTGCTCACCTTAGTTGATCTGGTAAAAATGCAGCTTTAATAATTTGTAAAAATTTAAAATTTAAAATAGCCCTCGGATTGTAAGGGCTTAGCTTACAACCATAATCTTTGCTGCTTGATACCAGTGATACTGATTTCAGATTAATTCAAAAAATCTTAGTTCAACTTAGGTGCAGTGTTTTTAATCTTTAGCTTCTGCTAAATGTATGTGTGGTTAAATTTTGATTTAATAAACTTTAGTGTGTGAATGAAAAACATTCTTTTCTAAATTAAAACTATTTAGCCTTGATTCAGTTAGGGCATTGGTTTAAATTTTCCTCACAGATTTAAGTTACCTACTTCTACTTGTAAGCCTATTTACAATTATTCATTAGTTGTATTCTGTCCTTAACCTTAAATCTGTGGCAGGAGATCTCTGTGGTTAGGAGATTATAAAACTCAAATTGGGCCACCTGCCCTCAACCACTGAACCTCTTGTTATAATATACTTTGCCCTACCCCCACCCTCCCACTTTGAAACTGTCTGTATGTGCACTGTATGCAGGGCCGTCTTTAATATTGACTGGACCCTGGGCAAAAATGTTCTTGGGCCCCCCCCCCCCACCCCATGCAAATTCGCTCTCCACCTCAACATCCCAAAAAAGAATTAAATCATTTTTTTTTTTAATTTTTATTATTAGCCCAGCGGTGGATCATCCACTGCTGGGCTAATCATTTAAAAAAAATGAAATAAATTGCAATATCTGAAACTGGACCTAAACAGTACTAATAAGTAAATAAATATATAAATTCCTTCACTGTGGATTCATTTAATATTCTTTTGAATGTGATTCTGGTGTGAGGTTTGCTGGTTAAAGAGATTTAGGGCAGCCAACAGGAGCAAAGCAAGGTAAAGACTGAGGAGGAAGCATGGAGGTGCAGACAAATATAAGTTTACTGGAACAGCAGAACTACTATGGGAAGCTGTAAAATCTGAGACAAAGAGAAAATAAAAACTATAAAAATAAACCTTACATTAATGTGTGAAGTATCAGCATGACACTATACATCAGCCACAGCAGCACATGTTGCTTCTTTGCTAGGAACAAGTTCCCTCTCACGCTGCACTAGACAATGCTGCATGGGGAGGGGCGTGTGTGCACTCACTTATTCTTCCCTTCTTCCACTGACACCTTTCCTACAAAGCACTGTTCACCTAACAAACTTCAGTTAGTTGATCTTAGGGCCACAGCAGAAAGAGCAGGGCTAAGGGGACCAGTAGACTGGATGATGTCTGTCCAAGGCTGCATGGATACAGTGTGAGATGAATCACAACAGCCTCAATACTGAAGAGAGAAGTGTATGCAGCTGCACAGATGCTCAAATCCTCACGTGACTGCCGCTCCAGCTTAATGCGCCTACAGTCAGCCCTACCCAGAAACAATCCCCACAACCAGAGCAGTTACCTGGTAACAGTGGTAACCCCAGTAGGACCTTTTCTGATGCAGTGGAAATGGCTGGATGCCGAGTTAGGGCTTTGCATTCAGTGCTGCACAGTGCACATCTAAAACAGCACATGGCAATAGCTTGGCATGTCACATGACACCGGCATTTTTTTTTTAAATATAAGCAGAGTACTTTTGACTGTGACAGTATTAGGACTGAATGTGTGTTTTCCCCATGTCACATCAGCAGTCTGGTATGAACCTAAAAAAAAAAAAAAAAAATTTTTTTTTTTAGGACTCTTGGGCCCCTCAACAGAGACCTGGGCCCCTGGGCAGCTGCCCCTTTTGCCCTGTGTTAAAGACGGTCCTGACTGTATGTATTAAAAGATGAAAGTTATATGTCCTGGCCTGCGCTTTAGAAGCAGGGGCCAGGGTAGTTATGTGTCATTGTGTCTTCATATGTGTGTGCTTTAAAGGCAAATAATATGTAGCCCCCAATTAGTGTGACTGTGTGTGTGCTGTAGAAGCAAGTGATATTTGGTTAGTATGTGTTGTTGTCATATGTGTCTGCTTTATGAGTAGGGGTAGGTATGTGTCCTGATGTGTTTACTTTAGGAACAGAGAATAGGTATGTGCCTTAATATGTGTGCATGTTAGAAGCAGATAGCTAGGTGCCCTGTAATGTATGTGCTTTTTTAGGATAACATGATACTTAGGTATGTTCCTTGATAAGTATTTGCTTTAGGAGTAGGGGATAGCTCTGTGCCCGGATATGTGTGTCTTTAAGCAGCAGGTGTACTACTATAGTGTATCATGTGTAAAAGGAGGTATGAAAGGTATGTGAATGGCCGGTAACAATGATTGAAGCCTTGCCGTGGCGTTACTGCTCACATGTATACTGTGTGTGTACACATGTGCTAATTCAACCTACCTGAGACTGTATGCAAGCTTTTTACGAGCCCTGGCTGGGGAAAATATAATTTTAAAATGCAGCAGAAAAAATAAAATCACAACTCCATAACCAAAAAAATTATATGTCCATGTCATTGTGGACTTAATTT